>NC_059342.1:45508269-45811730 GCF_018350155.1 Leopardus geoffroyi
GTTGGGTTATTTGTCCTTTTATTATAATATTCTGGATACAAATATCTTATTCGATGGATGATTTGTAAAAAAAAAAAAAAAAAAAAAAAATTCCCCCATTCTGTGATTTTTTTTTTCCCCCCTCTGTGGTGCCCTTTGAAGGACAGATATTTTTAAGCTGGTGAAATGTATTTTTTTTTTCTTTTGTTGCACTCGCTTTTGGTGTCCCATCTAAAAAGGCTTTGCCTAACCCAAGGTCACAAAGATTTACTACTATGTTTTCTTCAAGAGTTTGGTAGTGTTAGCACTGACACTTAGGTCTGAAATTTACTTGGAGTTAATTTTTATGTGTTGTGTAAGGAAAGGACCCAGATTCATTCTTTTGTATGTGGCTATCCAGTTGTTGAAATCCGTGTCATTTTTCAAAGAAACTCTTCCTTCTCCATTGTAGGTTTTTTGGAATATTTATCAAAAATCAATTGGACGTGAATGTAAGGATTTATTCTTGGACTCAGAGTTCTGTTTCATTGATCTATATTTCTTGTTGTAACAGTGCCACACTCTTTGGATTACTGTGGCTTTGTAGTAAGCTTTGAAATTGTGAAGTTTGAGTCCTCAAACTTGATTCTTTTTCAAGATTGTTTGGCTATTGGGGATCCCTTGCTTTTCCCCATGAATTTTAGGATCCACTTTTCAATTTTGGCAAAGAAGTCAGCTAGGATATTGATGGGGATTATGTGGCATCTGCAGACCTATTTGGAAAATATCACCATCTTAACAATATCACGTCTTTTCATCCACAAATGAATTGTTCTTCTTATTTTATCGTGGGGATTGAAATGGAGACCTGCAGGGAAATTTTTGCCATTAACCCTCCCTTACCGTACAACTAATTTTACTTATTTCATATTGGAATAACATATTTCACTCTACAGTTATTTTTCGTGTATATATCCTAAGTGTCAGCTTCTCGTTAGAACTGTAAACTTCTTTGGGGCAGGATATATTTTAACTACTTTTGTATTGCTGAGAGGTAATGTCATAGTTGTTTAAGAAAAAGATTTTTGATTGGTATTTGGTGGCTAATTACGAAAGAAATAGAGTATTAGTGGTACTGTGAAATTGCATTAACAAAAAATGGCTAGCTAACGTTAAGTCTTGAAATTTATATATATTCCCATTATTCTTTTGAAGAAAACCTCAATAATGATTGCTTTGGAGATTGATTTATTTTAGAAGGCATAACCAATATGTTCTTTAAATTCATTTTAGGTACCAAATCTGATTCCAGTTTTGATGTTCAAATTGGGAAGACCACTGGAACCTGTATTATATAATGATATCTTGTATACTTTGCCTACACTTGGTGTTCACAAGGTTTGTATTTAACCAGTTTACTCGGGGGCAAAAAGAGAGTGAGGCATGAGGGGCGTCTGGGTGGCTCAGTCGGTTAAGCATCCAACTCTTGATTTTGGTTCAGGTCGTGATCTCAGTTTTGTGACTTCAAGCCCCACGTCGGGCTCTGTGCTAACAGCGTGGAGCCTGCTTGGGATTCTCCCTCTCTCTCTCTCTGCCCCTCCCCTGCTTGCATTCTCTCTGTCTTTCTCAAAAGTAAATAATAAATTTAAAAAGAGAAAGTGAGGCATGAATACTACATTGAAGTTTGTTTGGGATCGTGAAATTTTGAGCTCTTAATTTTGCCATGACCACTATTTTCCTTGTTGGGCCCAAAGTATTTATTATAGTATTTAAGAATGAATTCTTTGGGGGCACCTGGGTGGCTCAGTCAGTGGAGCGCCCGACTTCGGCTCAGGCCATGATCTCGCAGTTCGTGAGTTCGAGCTCCACGTTGGGCTCTGTGCTGACGGCTCAGAGCCTGGAGCCTGCTTCGGATTCTGTGTCTCCCTCTCTCTGCCCCTTCCCCACTCATGCTCTGTCTTTCTCTGTCTCTCAAAGATGAATAAACATTAAAAAAAAAAAATTAAAGAATGAATTCTTTGAAATCATTTCATAGCCAAGTTTTCCCATTGGCTGTTGTCTGAGATTAGGTCTTTATGCCCCAAGGATTGCTAGCTAGCTCCTCCCTAAAACTATGCCCCACCTCTCAGAAAGATGGGTAACATTATAGTTAGCTTCCATTTCAGTCCTTATTTTATAACAAGGGGTTTTCACGTTTTTTTTGGTAACCTCAGGATTATCTGCATTTACATTTGTTGAAACCATAATTTCTTCAATATTTTCTAGGTGTGCATAGGACAAATTCTACGAGTGATCCAACTTCTTGGAACTACTCCACACCTAAGAGCTGTCACTGTGCGCTTGTTGACATCTTTGTGGGAAAAGCAGGTGAGCTCTGATAAAACACTTGCATATCAAACATGTTCCTTTCGCCGAAGCAAATGAGTTTTTCAGTACGCGTGACAAAGCTTTGATACAGTCGTGTTAAGGAGGCACGTCCGTGATTGCATTGAGAAAGTTTGGTTCAGCGGGATGCTTTTGATCTGTAAGGCAGTCAGTTGTGATTGGCTCTCAAAGAGAAATTGAAAATAGAAAATAAACTTTTTTCCCTGAATTCTGAAATTGATTTTTCCATCTGTGTGGAAAAAGTAATAGAAGTGTGATTATAAACGATTAGAGCCTTTGTAATTAGGGTGAGATTCAGCCACCTTTTTCTTGTCTTATGAAATGAGGCGTGCATGGGTCTCTAAGAAAATCCCCAGCAATCACAAAAGCATTGTTCTCTGCTGATTAGAAGAAATGCATTGTAATTAGCGATGCAAATGTGAGATTTGGAGGTAAAAATGCTGTGTAAAGTGATTATTCAACTCAAGTTGGGAAATTACCTTTTTTGTGAAATTGCCTTCTTAGGATCGTGTATATCCTGAACTGCAGCGTTTCATGGCCATGTCTGACGTGCCTTCTCTGTCTGTGGGCAAAGAAGTCCAGTGGGAGAAACTCATTGCTAAAGCAGCATCGATAAGAGACATATGTAAGCAAAGGTAAGCTGTGCTTAACTCTTGGGAATGTATATCGTGTATTATTTTGCACCTAATTCTTTTATTGCAAGCGAGAAGCCAGGAAAGATAGGCAGAGGGTATTTGAGTAAGAATAAGTTAATTTTCAGGTCAAGTTTTCTAATTATAAAACTTAATAATATGGGATAATGACTTCAAGAAACAAGCATGTCTATCTCAGTACTAGCCTTGTATCTTGATTTATAGGAAATTCAGATCCTTTTCTGGATAATAATATTATAATAAAAATGTGATGTTATGTTTTCTTTTTTCTTTTTCTTTTTTTTTTTTTTTGTATACAACAAATTTCTAAAACCTAAACAGTGGAGTCAAGTCAAACTGTTCGTTCTTATATTTTCCCCATGTTATGCCCGATTGTTATAAAGAGTTTTAATAGGGAAGGCCTTATTTGTGACTCATCGCATAGAATTAATTACTAGGAATTATTACAAGGGAGGCCTATTATTGAATCCCCATGTATGCTCTAGAGTATAGGAAGATGTGAGGGTCTTAGGAAAGTGACTCTGCTCTTGTCGATTATGGATTAATCCTGAAGTGGTAATGTGGATGATTCCGGTTTCAAATAAATCTCGGATCAGCATGGATCTAAACCTCAGCAATTCTGCTTCTTTTCTAAGCTTCAGTCTCTTGGCCACCCAAACATAACCTCACTCTACAAGTCACACACATATAACCCGAGACCTGAGAGTTTGGATTCTCTTGAGGTACCGGCATGGAAAAAATTTTAGAGATGAAGGAATTATTAGCCACCATTTTTATTTTATTTTTATTTTTTTTCAGAGAGAGAGAGAGAATGCAAGCTAGGAGGGGAAGAGAGAGAGAGAGAGGGAGAGAGAGAGGGAGGGAATCCCAAGCAGATTCTATAACATCAGTATGGAGCCCGACGTGGGACTTGAACTCATGAACCGTGACATCATGACCTGAGCCAAAATCAAGAGTTGAATGCTTAACCGAGTGAGCCACCCAGGCACCCCATTAGCCAACATTTTAATTTTACACACTTAAAGTTGAGGTTCAGTAAAAGTTAAATATCAGCCCAGGTCAGAGTCTATTTAATATATTCAGTGTTCCTTTCAGTTGCCACCTCAAGATCTGTCAGATCTTTCCAGTTTTGGAAAATCATTTCCGTTTGCCAGACAATGGAACCGTAGAATCCAGCCAGGCAGTTTTATCAGTTGGTATTTCGTTAGAGAAAACTA
Organism: Leopardus geoffroyi; assembly: GCF_018350155.1. Classification (NCBI taxonomy): domain Eukaryota; kingdom Metazoa; phylum Chordata; class Mammalia; order Carnivora; family Felidae; genus Leopardus; species Leopardus geoffroyi. The sequence goes on from NC_059342.1 coordinate 45,512,483, forward strand.
TTACGTCATTCAGGGGTGACCGGGAAAGCCAAGGATGGGCCTGAGCATTTCTCTGGGGAGTTAAAATCCTTTTGGGGACAGCACATGACATGTGGAATAGAGGAGAGGAGAGGAGGAGCCTGAGTGTGTGAATCCAGCCGAGTGCCTGGCATGAGATAGGTGTCTGGTCAGTTACGATTCATATTATTTTTATCATCGTCCTCAGCATCAGCATCATTATTGTGATAGGTGTAACCCCCTTAGTTTTGCTACTGTCATAAATGACCTTCTGATACGCAATCCCTGCTTTTGTAGTCAGTGGCTGATAACCAGAGCAAGGGGCAGGCAGGAAATAGCTCTATCTTTTACTGATAATCTCAGTGAGGTCAGCCAGTTCTTTTCACCATTACCGGAGACTTGAGTTTGTGTCAATTCAGACAATAGGATGTACGGCTTAGGGAAGAGTAACATTTGTTAGCACGGGTCCTCTTTTTTGGGTAACATTTCTGTATCAGAAATGAGCCTCCGGTTACAGCAGTAACGACGATGATGCGAATCTTGGACAAAAACATGCATTCGTATTGGAGGGTCAGCGTTCAGTGGGCACAAGCGTAAAGAAAAGCACGAATGCTCTCTGTTCAGGCAGATGTCCTGGGAGTGCGCCTGCGCTCTTCGACTTTAATCTGGTCTCTGAACGATCGTTTCTCACAGGCCCTATCAGCATGGAGCAGACATGTTGGCAGCCATTTCCCAGGTGTTGAATGAGTGCACCAAACCTGACCAAGCCACTCCAGCAGCCTTGGTGCTACAAGGTCTTCATGCCCTCTGCCAAGCTGAGGTAGGCTTTTCAACACTGTTTTGGATAGTTTTGCAGAAAATGTTTTACGAGGCATACGAGTTACCAGGCTGCAAGTTCAGAGTCGAGTGACTAAGCGCTGGAATAGTCACTCCCAGGGATTCTTGTTGGGGAAGGGAAGCAAGACCTTCTACGTTAGAAATCCTTTCTGGAGGGGAGTCTTGAAATGTCGGGTTCTGTGGACGTGCTCCAGAGGCTAAAGAAAACCACTGTATGCCGTTCCCTGTTCTTACTTGTCGTCGTTGGTAACATAGAAGGGAAAGTTAGGCTCTTGGAGCTCTTGAGTCTATTTGCTTCTTAGTTTGGTGATCAGAGAGCCTTAAGAAGCAGAGGAGAAGGGATTGGCATAAGCCAGCGGGAGTTTTATAGCCAGCAAAAACGATTGTTGGCCCGAAGACTGGCCAAGGATTGTTTCTTTCCTGGTGATCAGTTTGGATAGGATGGATTGATGTGAGACTTGAGCCTCCAAATCGTTTCCTGAACTTTATACCACTCCCCCAGTCACAACACAGCAGAGAGAATCCTTAACCGTTTTGGAGAAATGCGGTAATTGTGTCAGTGATCATTTATCAACCGAACCAAAGTTTTCGCACAGTGAACATACTTACACAATTGTAGTCTTTTAGTGACTGAGACTAGGTGGAATTCTCTTAGCTTATGGCAATTATGGTTGATATGATAATGAATATAATGATTCAATAATACAGGCAGTGACTGTATTGAGTGTTTATACGCCCAGGTTCTTGTGCAAAGTACTTTCCATTTATGTTCCTCATTATTTCTGCAATAGAGGGGTTATAACATCATTTTATAAATGAGGAAAATAGTCCTTGGAGGGAGGTTGTTTACTCAGGATTTTGGTATGAGAATAAACTCATTTTCTTTCTTTTTTCCTTTTTTTAATGTTTTTACATTTATTTGTTTTTGAGAGAGAGCACAAGTGAGCAGGGGCAGAGAGAAGAGGAGACAGAATCTAAATCAGGCTCTAGGCTCTGAGCTGTCAGCACAGAGCCTGACAGGGGCTCGAACTCACAAACCGTGAGATCACGACCTGAGCCGAAGTCGGACGGTTAACCAACAGAGCCACCCAGGCGCCCCAAAAGTAATTTTCTTTTGGATAAACACTTATTTTAGCAGAGAGCGAGCACTGTCACTGTTTAGAAACCAATGTGTGCTAAGGGCAATGCTTTTAGACCACATGCCCAGTAGTTGACAGAGTTGTTAAGGGTTTCATATTACAGCAGGGGACTACTATACATGACCAAGGACTTTTGTTCTTTACTGTGTCAGTTAGTCATCTGGAATTGCAAAGTGTCACTTTAATAATTATATTACTTTCATAATAAATAATTCTAAACGTTATTTTGAAATGTGTTTTCAGTAGAAGCTTTGAGAGAAGAGAGAATTGTATACGTTTACCTCTGAATGGTGATCGCTGTTACCATTTTGGGAGTATTTCCTTTTCATTATTTTTTCCAAACAGAAATCAGCTCATTTCCGAAATTAACTTTTTCCCTCTAACGAATGGTAATTTTGTCTGACTGGGGCTGTAATTCCATTGTGTTCTCCACCCATTCAACAGCTCTGTTGTCTATAGATGCTTATTAACTCATAAGAAATGCTCAGTGTGTGGCGTTAGTTTTCTCATTCCGTTTCTCTAAGATATCATTAACTTGAGGAAGTACTGGAGATAGGAAGAATGTTGCCTGATGTGGTAGGAAGCATTTTCGTTTTGGGGCAGTCATGGGACTGTACCTGGTATATATACCAGTTACTAGTTACGTGTCCTTTGATTAGTTTACTTAACCTCTGAGCCTCTGTTTCTTCAAATGAAGATGAAAGATTACTGAACACACACACACACACACACACACACACACACACACACACACAACATACCTGGTATAATGTCTACCCACACGGGTACTCTTTAAATGTTGAGCTTGCTCCTGAAAAGTTGGTACACAGTTTGATATAGTCCATGCCATCAAGGAGGTTCAAAGTCGTTTGTTTCTTGTTTAATCTTTTCTCTACAGCTCATGTATAATAGTGACTTGACTTCTTCCTGCAAATGGGATCCTATCCTTTCAGTGCTGAAGCTCTTGTTGCCTCTTTCTATACTTACAGGAGATAATTTGAGATGGTTGAAATCCATTCCCCCAATCCAAACTTCTACCCGTAGTACCATATACTGTGTAAATCCATTCAGGTTGTTGTAACACAAATAACTTAAACTGGGTAGCTTATTAACACACATTTATTTCTCATGGTCTGGAGGCTGGTAAGTTTGAGATCCAGATTCACTGTCTGGTAAGAGCCTGCTTCTTGGTTCGTGGACCACTATCTTGATGGATAGCTTTCTTCTTGCCATAACCTCACATGCTGAAAGGGAAGGAGAGCTCTCCAGAGTCTCTTTATATGGGCATCAATCCCAGTCATGAAGGCTCTACCCTCATGACCTAGCCATCCCCTGAAGATCCTAGCTCCTAAAACTATCGCCTTGAGAATTACGATTTCAATATATGAATTTTGGAGGGGATACGAATGTTCAGCCTACAGCAGCTTCTTTGCTTCTCACATTCCACCGTCTTGTGGAGGAATGGAGACATCATGTCTAGGTATTTTAATTAAGGAGGCTTGTGTCTTACTTTGATACCTTAATACTTTTTCCTCTGCTTGGTTAAAGGCACGTCACTTTTCCATTGTGTCTCACCCCTTCCCCTTCTGTTTTCATGTTATGAAATCCAAATCCCACATGATATTTTTATCAAAAATTTGCTTTTAAAACACTTCAACTGCCATGTTGCAAATGAAAGAAGAAATCCTACGTGTCTTTCTAACAAAGGCACGCTAACCTCTTTTAATCCTTTCTGTGAGAATAAATCATAAAACAACAGCCCCGATCCGTTAACTTCATTTATTACAAAGAATATTTTCTGGGGCACCTGGGTGGCTCAGTTAGTTAAGTGTCTGACCCTTGATTAATGTCACGATCTCATAGTTTGTGAGTTCAAGCCCTGAATTGGGCTCTGGGCTGGGGATGTGGCACCTGCCTAGGATTCTCTCTCTCTTCCTTTCTCTCCCTGTCGCTCCCCTGCTCTCCCTCTCTCTCACTCAAAACAAAACAAAAAAGAATACTTATTTTCATTTCCTTCTTTTTCTTTTTTTAAAGGTTATTTATTTATTTTGAGAAAGAGCAGGGGAGGGAGGGAGGGAGGGAGGGAGAGAGAGAGAGAGAGAGAGAGAGAGAACGAACCCCAAGCAGGCTCCACACTGCCAGCATGGGGCTGGAACTCATGAATTGTGAGATCATGACTTGAGCCAAAATCAAGAGTCGGACGCTTAACCGACTGAGCCACCCAGGTGGCCCATCTCATCCCTTATTTTTCATCTTTCTTGTCTGGGGGACAACTCCACTATTTTATTGATATTTACTAGAGGTAAATAGTGTTATTTACCATCTTTTCCTCATGGATAGTACAAGTGTCCCAGGTTGTGGAATTTGTTCAAACTGACTGCATCACAGTTAATTTTGGCAACAGAAATATGCTCTTAAAAAAAAAAAATGGTAATGAATAGCTCTATGTTCATTTAAATAAGTAGAAATAATCTGTTTCCCCTTGACGAGCCTTGATGGTAATTAATATACCTTTGGGTTTTGTTTAAGCCTTTCCAAGCTTTTTTGGTATGTGTTCATTATTTGTGAAGCTGCTGCTGTTATGTCCTGTGATGTGTGTTAAAGTTGCAAAAATATACTCAGTTTGGTGGCTCTCACCAGGCCACATCCACTAAGTTTGGCCTAGCCTTTTTCTCCTTTTTTTTTTTTTTTCCTGCCAGCATGCTATCCACAGAAGCCAGCATGCGTTCTGTGAGGCCATTTATTCTGTCTTCTAATTGATATCATGTGTGAAACATTGATGGTTGCCAAGCGTTTCAAGAATGAAAATATTCAGCATCGCTCTAAATCTATTTCCCAGTAGCATTTGGTAGTAATTTGTCTATCCACTGCTTTTTAGATCCTTGACTGTCAAATATAATTAGGAATGTAGAAAGCCTAAAACAGTGAAATTTTAGAAACCAGTGGGGAAAAGAGAGTAACATTGAACAACCCTATCTTTTGGAAAGTACCTCATTTGGAAAACCATCCCAAATTGGATTTCGTTGGGCTTTCCCATCCTTGCCTTTGTATAGGAAGCAGAGCTCTTTTTCTGAAGGTTGACAGGGAACCCCTCAGGTTTGGAGTCACAGTCATGAAATTCATTTGTCCTGGAGGGTGAGATTAAGCCTGCAATGACTGCTGCTTAATCATTTATCATGGTCTCCAGTGAGAGATTGAAAGGATGGATTCCATGTAAATGTCAGCTCTGTCAAGGTGAAGATTGTGGTTCCAATATGGGGTTCTTCTGTGCTGCTTTACTAAACAATTAGAAAGGGGAAATTCTAGGAATCTTGGTTAATTACAAAGACGAGACTGTAGTTTCCATTCGGGAACTGGAGAAGAAACGTACTCTTTTCTTAACACTATTGGTGTATTGATTGAGGACTTCACACATGGTTTTTGTTTGCTGTTTGTTTTTGTACACGGAACTATGTGAAAGTTACAGCTACCATTTCTTGGGTACCTAATGTGAATTTGGTCATTTTGTGATGTGGGGATTCATTTTTTTTTTTTTTTTTTTTTTTTTTTTTTAACAGAGTGAGCGAGCAGGGGAGCGGGGTAGAGAGAGAAAGAGACAGAGAGAATCTCAAGCAGGCTTCAAGCTCAGTGCAGAGCCAGATAGGGGGCTCAATTCCAGGACCCTGGGATCATGACCTGAGCTGAAATCAAGAGCCGATGCTCTACCAACTTGAGCCGCCCAGGTGCCCCGGGGAATTCATTTTATTTTGAAGAAACAGTGGCTCTGGTAATTCGAGTAACTTTACAAGGTTCACATGGCTCATAAATGAAAGAGGAGGAAAGTAGATCTAAGACTCGCTCTGAGTCTGACACTCTTGTTAGTTTGAGGCTTCCTTCCTTTGAAAAATATGAGCTTGAAAGAAGAACCTTCCTCTGCCTTCAAGCTGAGGGTTTGCCATTTTAAAAGGAAAATTAATATTTTTGCAGTATCTTTTTCATATTTTTTTCCATTCAGGTTTCTCATCTCATCACTTTTTGCCCCATTCCATCCCCATTTGCCTTAATTTCCTTTTTCTTTTTTAAAGTGTATTGTTACTTATTTTGAGAGCGAGTCACAGTGCCTGCAAGGGGAGAGAGGGAGAGGGAGAGAGAGAGGCAGAGAGGGAGAATCCCAAGCATCATCAATGTTATAACATGTATCAGTACATCATTTATTTCTATGGTTGGGTAATATTCTGTATGGCTGCTCTACGTTTTACCCATTTATCAGTCAATGAACGTTTTCCTTTTTTTTTTTTTTTTTTTGGTCTGTGAATAACGCTGCCATGAACATTCGTGTACAGATTTTGGCATAGACCTATGTGTTCATGTTGGCGAGGTACACACCCAAGAATGGAATTGCTGGGTCCCATGCTCCCTCTATGTTTAACTGTTTAAGAAACTGCCAGACTGTTTTCCAAAATGGCTGTGCCATGTTGCATTCCCACCAGCAGCGTATGAAGGTTCTAATTTCGCTGCTTCCTCGGCAACACTTCTCCTTAGCTGCCTTTTTTCCCCCTTTTTTTCTTTCTTTCGTTTTTTTAATGTTTGTTTTTCAGAGAGAGCATGCTTACGGGCATGCATGCAAGTGGGAGAGGGGCAGAGAGAGGGGGGGACAGAGGATCTGAAGCTGGCTTCACTCTGACAGCAGAGAGCCTGATGTGGAGCTTAAGCTCCTGAACTGTGAGATCATGACCTGAGCTGAAGTCAGATGCTCAAGTGACTGAGCCACCCAGGCACCACCCCTTTTTTCCTTTTTTCTAACTGTAGCCATCCTAGTGCATGCGAAGTGGGATCTCATTTAAGGCTTTGATTTGCATTTGTCGGATGATACTAAGCTTTTCTTACGTTTCTTGGCCACTTATGTGTCTTGTTGAAGAAATGTCTATTCTGATCCTTTGACTATTTTCTTCTTTATAGCATTTAACTTGCCTTGTCAGCCAAGTTACATTTTGATCCTATAGGAATGATTAGTAAATGTTCTTGTACTTCAAAGTAAAGGAGACTGGGAAATCATAAGCTTTTTATGGACCTTTTGCTACAAAGGGAGCTTATCAAACCATATGAAACATTAGAGGAAGACCCATATGTTCCATTTTACTACTCTGTCTACATATTACGTTTTCTTTGTTTTTAATGAAATTAGCAGAATGTTTTCATTTTGGTTTATGTACAACTATCAGATGTTTTAATAATAGTATTAGTAAACATATACTGATTTACTGAGTGTTTTCTGTATAGTAACCGTTATATACTACAATCATTATATTTATTATCTCATTTAATCTTAAAAAAAAAAAAAAAAGCCTTCTGAGTGCAAGGTACTGTTTTCTTCTGGGAGGCTGACAGTGGTTAAATTAATTTCCAGAGGTCATTAAGTTAACGCTTGACAGAGCCAGGATTCAAACCCAGATCTGTCTGAATTCATTTGTTTTAATTTAAATTTTTTTGAATGTTTATTTATTTTTGAGAGAGACAGAACACAAGTGGGGGAGGGGCAGAGAGAGAGACACACACAGAATCCGAAGCAGGCTCCAGGCTCTGAGCCATCAGCACAGAGCCCGATGCGGGGCTCAAACCCACAAACTGTGAGGTCATGACCTGAGCTGAAGTCTGGTATTTAACCAACTTAGCCACCCAGGTGCCCCCAGATCTGTCTGAATTCAAAGTCTACATCTTAATCACCTTTAAAAAAAAAAACCCTAGCTTTGTTGAGAGATAATTCACAAACTACCACTATGTGTTTTTATTAGTCATGTTTGTGTTCAGTTGACCTTGTTATGGTGTGATATTATTCAAGAAATCTTTTTATGAGTGTGATATTTGTACTCATTTCCCACACGTCTTCTCCGTTTCCTTTGTGATTGGTTTGCTGCACGAGATTTTTATATAACTTAGGCTTTGCATAAAGATCCTAATGAAAAAGATATTTTGAGATAAATTGTTTGTAGTGTTTTTACTGATTAAAAATTAGATGATAAGCTTGAAAGATGCGCTGCAGTGTTTTTATATCACTCTGTAGACATTTGGTTTTTAGAGCATCACATTTACTTTGAATAATGAAACAATGAAAAACTTGTCACAAAAACGTTTTCATTTTGTTCGTATTCCTTTCCATTGTATTTTCTTTACAAATATATTTTTTCTACCTTCTCTACATTTTACTGGTTTTGTTTTTTTTTTTGTTTTTTTTTTGTTTTTTTTTTTTAGAGAGAGCACAAGTGCTCATGAGGTGGGAGGGCCAGGGAGAGGGAGAGAGAATCGTTGTTTTTTGTTTTGTGTTTTGTTTTTGAGGGAGAGAGAATCTTAAGCAGGGTCCATGCCTAGAACAGAACTCTATGTGGGGCTCAGTGTCACAACCATGAGATCATGACCTGAGCCAAAATCAAGAGTCAGACACTTAACCGGCTGAGCCACCCAGGCGCCCCATGGCTAGGAATATTTTCGATGTGGCTACATATTGTAATGACTTAATCCCATTGAGCAAAAGTATCATCAGTAATCAAATAATTCATTTTTGATTGGGTTTTTAGTTGCTTCCCACTTTCCCCGCTTTGTAGTTAATACTCTAGGGAGTCATGACAGAGGTAAAGTTTTAACTTTCTTTTGGATTATGTTCTTAGAATAAATATTTTAGAATTTTAAGGATATTTTTATGATCTTATTAAATAGTTCACTTATTGTTTAGTAACTTTCCATGTTTACCTGGGCATGAGAAAGAGGAAGAGTGTTGCAATTTGTACCCAAGTTTCTGCTAGTATTATTTGTTACCAGGGAGAACAGTTCAGTTGTGTCACTACCTCATTAACTTCAGCGTAGCATTTCTTTTGTCATGAACATTCTGCTTGCTACCAGGAGCCCATAATTCCTTATGTCCTAAAATGACAAGTTGGCATTAAGGAGACAAAAAATCTACATTGTTTCCCTGTAGTGAATTTGCCTTTGTACATTTAGCTTTAGGGCTTTGGAGAATTAATAAAGGAGGCAGAGTGGTGAATTAATTCAATATAGATGTTTAAGTAGAAGTTATGAAAAGTTAAGTATATTTTAGTTTTAGTTTTATATCATTTGTGTATTGTTATGAGTGCTTTTGAAATTCATCTTGTTGAGATCATATTAAATCCAAACTTCAGCATTTTTTGGCTTTCATGTATATATTTTTAAACACTTATTTTTGAGAGAGAGAGAGAGAGCACAAAACAGAGGGAGAGGGAGACAGAGAAACCAAAGCAGGCTCTGAGCTGTCAGCATAGAGCCAGACGTGGGGTGTGAACTCACCAACAGTGAGATCATGACCTGAGCTGAAGTGGGACGCTTAACCACCTGAGCCACCCAGGTGGCCCATATATATATACAAAACAAAACAGTCCTTGTTTTACTTTATGGATTTATGGGTTGTAGGTATAAAAGGGGTCCATTCGTCTCCTAATCTCATGCAGTTTGCTGCCTTTTCCAGAAGAAGTTCAAGTAGAAAGGGTTGGAAGCCTTTCAGAAGTGTTCTGCCGCATTGTCATTTATTCATCCTCTGATGAGTAGAGGTGGGGAGGAGAGAAAGGGAGGAGGTCATGGTGTGGCTTCCCCCTCAAACCGTGTGGCCACCACAGAAAACTTTAGGCAAGGAGTCCTTAGGCAGAAAACAAAAAGCTTTAACCTTAAAATAAAAATATTGACAATTTAAGCCAGGATGTTCAAGGCTCTCTGGGTATAAAGATTTATGAGCCATTTTGGGTCTAGGAAGTCACAGTCTAGGAGGAGAGAACACTGTGTTAAGTACACAAATCTCCATATCTCTGTCTCTATAAATTTCCCTTTTCTTGACATTTCATATAAAAGGTGCCATATAATAGGTGGCCTTTTGTCACTGGCTTTTCATTAGCATAATGTTTTCAAGGTTCATCTATGCTGTGGCATGTATCAATATATTATTTGTTTTGCAATGTTAAAAAATTTTTACTTATTTTGAGAGAGAGAGAGAGAGAGAACATGAGCAGGGGAGGAGCAGAGAGACAGAGACAAAGAAAGAAAGAGAAAGAGAGAATCCCCAGCAGGCTCCATGCTGTCAGCACAGAGCCCGACATGGGGTTTGATCTCATGAACTATGAGATCATGACCTGAGCTGAAATCAAGAGTGGGATGCTTAATGAACTGACTGTAGACACCCCTACAATATTTTTTATAGCTGGGTAATACCACGATTTATTTATCCATTCATTAGGGGGTGGACATTTGGGTTTTTCCCATTTTTTTGGCTATTATGAATCATGTTGCTATGAACATTCATGTGCACGGTCTTGTGTGGACATATGTTTCATTTTTCTTGGCTGTCTATCTAAGAGTGCATTTGCTGGATCATATAACTCTATGTTGAACTGGGTGAGTGATGGCCAGACTGTTTTCCAAAGAAGCTGTACTGTTTTACCAACATCTTTCTTCTCTTCTCCCCAAATAATGCAGAGACTTCTAGGTAGCCATGGCCACTGGAGCATTATTAGCTGTTACCTACATTCTTTTTTTTTTTTTTTTTTAAATATTTTATTTATTTTTGAGAGAGAGAGAGAGAGCGAGAGAGCACCAGTGGGGGAGGGACAGAGGGAGAGAGAGAGGGAGACACAGAATCCGAAGCAGGCTCCAGGCTCTGAGCTGTCAGCACAGAGCCCGATGCGGGACCCGAACCCACGAGCTGTGAGATCATGACCTGAGCCGAAATCGGACACTCAACCAACTGAGCCACCCAGGCGCCCCAGCTGTTACCTACATTCTTAAAAAATGCACATGATGTGGATAGTCCTTTAAGAATGAGAACATAAGAACATTTGGTCCCAGAGGAGCGTTGCTAGGAAAGAAGGGCCGCCCTGGCCAGTTGTTTCTTTCGAACTTTCTTTGGGGCGTTGTTGCCTTGCTGCTCAAAATGATTTTGTCATCTGCTTTTGGGACATTGCCAACCCTTGTCTCACTAGGTGTCCTTTAATTACTGTTTGACCAGTAATTAATAACAATCCTGAATGGTGTAATGCTTACCATACTAAGGATGTTTGTCTTCATAAAAACCAACATTTCTATAAATTAGAGCTTGAAAATTTAGGGCCTCTTTTGTTTGATTATCCTGGGATTAATATCTTAAATTCTAATGTTAATGAAAAAGAGAAGCACCTGGCTGGCTCAGTCGGTGGAACGTGTAGCTCTACATCTCTGGGTGGTGAGTTCAAACCCCATGTTGGGTGTGAAGATTACTTAAAAATAAAATCTTGAAAAAGAGGGGCGCCTGGGTGGCTCAGTCGGTTGAGCGTCCGACTTCGGCTCAGGTCATGATCTTACGATCTGTGAGTTCGAGCCCCGCGTCGGGCTCTATGCTGACCGCTCAGAGCCTGGAGCCTGCTTCGGATTCTGTGTCTCCCTCTCTCTCTGCCCCTCCCCCACTCATGCCTGTCTCTCTCTCTCTCTGTGTGTCAAGAATAAATAAACATTAAAAAGAAAAATCTTGTAAAAGAAAAAGATGGCTATCTACTCTTTCTTGATAATACAGGAACATCTTGAAGTACGTGGCCTGCTTTACCACATGGCGATGACCACTTGGTCCTAAGTAGCACGTAGCAACTTCCTTTAGACGAGCATGTGCTCGAATTTGCTACTGTTCCTTGGCTTCTGGATTTACATGACCTGCCTGACTCAGGTAGTCCTTGCAAGAATGTCCCTTATTTTATTTTATTTTATTTTATTTTATTTTATTTTAATTTTTTTTGAATCTTTATTTTTGAGAGAGAAAGACAGAGTGCAAGCAGGGGAAGAACAGAGAGAGAGAGAAAGAGGGAGACACAGAATCCAAAGCAGGCTCCAGGCTCCGAGCTGTCAGCACAGAGCCCGACTCGGGACTTGAAGCCACGAACTGTGAGATTGTGACCTGAGCCAAAGTTGGACGCCCAGCCGACTGAGCCACCCAGGCACCCCAAGGGTGTCCCTTATTTTAATATTACAAGTAATTTCATATAAGTGATCTCAGTTTGTCTTTGTAACAACTCTCCTTTCATCTGTCCAAACCACTATGATCGGCTGATCACCATGGAAAAAGGTCAACCTTGTTGGTCATCTGGAAACATATACCCCTCTGCAATCACTTAGATTAAAAAGACTGACAATACCCGATATTAGAGAAGGTGTGAGTATCTCCTACGTTGTTGTCAGGAATATAAAATGATGCAACCACTGAGGAAGAGTATTCAGCAGTTTTTTGGTAAAGATGAACATAAACCTACTTTATAATCCAGCATTTCCACTGTACAAGAATGTTCATTTCAGGTTTATTAATGGTAATGTATTTGGAAACAACCCAAATGGTCATCAGCTGGTCGACGGGTGAACAGATTGTGACATATTTGTATAGTGCGATGCTATACAGTAATAAAAAGGAATGTACCCTGCTTCTTGTGACAACACGGATGAATCTTGAGAACATGTTCGGTGAAAGAAGCCAGTCACAAAGCCAGTCACGTTGCATTTTTATGAAATTCAAGAATAGGCAAAATTATTCTATGGGGACAGAAGTCAGCATAGTGGTTGATTTGGGGTGGGGAAGTGGAGGATAGAGAAAGGGGACTAAGGACATTCCTGGACTGTGGTCCACATCCGCACTGGTAATACGGTAGCTATTAGCTACATATGACTAGTAAGCCCTTGAAATATGCCTCATTCAGATTATGATAGGCTGTAAATGTAAAATATACGGCCCATCGAAGCCTTATGAAAAAAAAGAGTAAAATACCACATTGCTAATATTTTAAAAATCAGTATATATTGAAATGATAATATTTGGGGTATATTGGGTTAAATAAAATATATTCAAGTTAATTTCATCTGTCTCCTGTGGTTCCTCGGAGATTTAAAATTGAATATGTGGTTCACATTCTATTTCCATGGTCTGTCCATCTTGATTGGGGCGGTGGTTTTAACTGTATACATCTGCCAGAGTTCATTGAATTCTACAATTAAGGTCTGTACTTTTTGTAGTGTGTTATACTTTAATAAAACAAAGCTATACAAGTTATATTTTTTAATGCTAGTTACCATATATGGCATTTGACATCCATTATTTTTTTTTTTTTTTTTTTTTTAATTTTTCAACCTTTATTTATTTTTGGGACAGAGAGAGACAGAGCATGAACGGGGGAGGGGCAGAGAGAGAGGGAGACACAGAATCGGAAACAGGCTCCAGGCTCTGAGCCATCAGCCCAGAGCCCGACGCGGGGCTCGAACTCACGGACCGCGAGATCGTGACCTGGCTGAAGTCGGACGCTCAACCGACTGCGCCACCCAGGCGCCCCGACATCCATTATTAAACTCTGTAATAACCTTATACTATAGGTGATATTTGCTGATGAGGGTAGAGAGTCTAAGTAGCGTCTAAATTGACACAGAAATGGGTGGTAACATGGAGATTTGAATGCGGTTTGACTGTAAGTCTTGTGCATTTCCCATTCGATCATGTTGCTTTCCCAGTTGTGATACAAGTGTGAGTTATACTTTGGGACAGTTTGTTCTGTGACATAAGCCACTGATCTCTAAACCTGTGCTCGGCGAGGTGGTGAATGAGTCATAATATTTTTGGAAGATAATCCGGTGCGTGCATCGGAATCTCCTAGCATTGCTGCTGTTTCAAGGAGGAAAATAACTTCCAGTCTAAACAAATTGCCTGCAGTTGGGGAGCGGGGGGTGGGGGGGGGGACCGCTACAGTGTGTGCGGCAATGAAAATCAATACATTGTCCTGCAAAGGAGGACTCCTTCACTTTTAACATTTTCTCTCTCGAGTCTTGAGATGGGAATGTGAGGCAGTGCTAGCCCTCTGTTTTCTTAATCAGCTGTGAGTCTGTTGTAGCAAAAATTAATAGGCGTTGCAGGATCGTGAAGAAAAGCTCTTTCATCTCGCCCAGCTCCAAGAGGGTGTCGTATTTTCAAAGCGGAGTATTGTACAATTGAGCAATAGATAAGGAGGGGAGGGGCCTTTCCTGGGGATTCTTGACCGCTGGAAGAGTTCACTTCAGGCCATTTGTCACAGCAGTGATTTTCCCGGAAATACCCTATGCCAAGGTTATGTTTTGGCTATCCTATCCTCTTTTATTGATTTATTTTCTGAAATCACGGGGGAAGGTAGTTGTCCTGCCCTCTCTCATCATCCCAGCTCTTTGTCTAACGGCTCCTTCGGAGCACCATGGGGTGGGAACGATTTTCAATGGGACTCAGCAGGTTTGAAAGGTTTTAGGGAGTGAGTGTGGTACAGAAGTGGCCAATAGAAATCCTGTATTTTGTTGAAGCATTTTTCAGCGTGATAAATATAATTTAATATGGAAATGTGATCCATTGTCCCACGGCAGGTTTTCTCAGCTGTGTACAGTAAGGATTCTGTCGCCTACTGTGGATTCAGTATTTATTACACCCTGGAACCGCTTTTGTTGTTCTTACGTTTTGTTTGTGGGGACATTTAAAGGTGGATTGCCTGTTCAACCTTGCAGAGGATTTGATTAAGTTTAATTTGCCGTGCATTAGGGAAGGAATTTGCTGGTCTTTTTGAACCGAGCTCTGCGTTATTTGTAGTTGGGGCATGTTTTTTGATGCCTTCAGTTCTTTCTGGGCATGAAAACGCTTTTTGTACATTTGTTGAATCTATTTCCATGCTGAGCTTTTTATATCCTGCACAATGACCCTTTGCACTTGTGGTTGTAGTTTGGCCTTATTTTTAACTTTAAAAGGACAGCAGGAACTTGCCTTTTATTAAACATTTGTGGGATATTATAACATTTACTTGGTCACCCCGTAAGTAGATTTTTCAGTATGGTTTTTCATTTTCAAAATAAAAATTTAACTGTGTTATTTATATTTTTGTACGGTGGAATACTATTCGGTGCCCACGGATGTGTGAAATGGGCGGGAAAATAAAAATATTGGCGTTTTTTCTTTAACTAGAAAAGACTTAAGCTTTTCCCACTATTCTTTGTCTCTCTCTCTCTTTTTTTTTTTTTTTTTTTTTTGTTTTTAAGAAGTATTTGGAGATCATTTCACATTGAGCACTATATCAAAACTTATAATAAGGAAAATTGAAATTTGAGGTCTTGGAATTTAACATCCTGTTTTTCTTTTCTTTTTTTTTTTTTTTTTTTATTAAGTTTTTATTGTAATCCCAGTGTAGTGAACATACAGTGTTATATTAGTTTCGGGTGTACAATATAATGATTCAACAGTTCTGTGCATACTCAGGGCTCCTCAGAAGTGTTCCCGTTAGTCCCCATCACCCAGTTCTCCCAGCGCCCCACCCACCTCCCTTGTCTTTGCTTTTATACTTCAGCCCCCTTTCCTCTGCTATCTGCCCTTCAATGCTATGATCTTTTAAAAATACTTTGAAAAACTTGTGATTTCAACTTCTGAAGTTACCACATTTAGGAGCTCCCCTGGCCCCCCTCTACATTATCCTAATCCAATTTTCTGTTTATTTTTGTGTGTAAAGAATTTGGGTGTGAAAAGTTTTCTCTCTTGTACTGGAATCATGGTCTCTGAGGATTATTAACTGATGTGAGTAGTCTGTGACTGAACATGAACGCTGTTCGGGGTATCCAGCCGTGAGTTTCCGGCTCTCGGTCACAAACCCAGGGCATTCTTTAAAAGATCAAACAAGTTGGACACTGGGAGTGTTTCAATGATGCCAGTTAACATCAGAAGAGCTGGGCTCAGTGGTTGCGAATTGTGCTCATCTGAATAAATGCCACTGAGCTGGAAATAATGACGTGACTAAAATGATGCTGGCTGTGTACCATTCCACCATTCCAATGAGTAAAATATATTGGTTTAAGCTTATACAAGGGGTGAGTTTTCCTTTGGGGGGTAAATGGGGACATGGGGTGTAGAGAGGGAATTACTGAATCAGGGTAGTGGACTAAATAGCATTAATGTCTGAAAGGCTTTATGGATGTTTGAGATCTTACTGAAAGCATCATTTGGGTGCCTTCCAAGAACTTAAAAGGTTTGTTTTGAAAAAGATTTTATTCAGTGTTACCCTTAAGTGACCCAGAATTAAACTTTGATCAAAAATGGGATTATTATCTGTGGTGCTTAAACTCATCTCTGTGCCATGTAAACGTACGGATAAAAACAGAAGTATCTCACCCTCTCATTGCCTAAGATAAAATCGCTAAGAGGCTCATTTCTGGAAACACCGGTTCCGTATTAGACTTCACCTTGATTGGATGACTAAAATCACGTATTGGTGAAAGGTGGTTAACTTGCTTAGGAAATATTTGGAATTACGACAGTAAGAATTTGATAAGTCTCCACAACGGCACAGAATTACTCCATACGTCTCTAACACGCATGCAATTCTGGAAGTTGTATTTAGAAGAGGTAATATATGCATTCTGTTGTAGTTCTTTAGTTTTAAGTTTGGGAGACTCGTTATAGTAAAGGATTTGTTCGTTTGCGGACAGTACTGTTAGTTGGATGTCATTCTAAAGCTTTTTTTCGTGTTTTGAGTATGTATTACTTTTATGATTTCCGTAAGTTCGTACTACAAGTCACATGGTCTGGCTTTTGACCTTTATGAAAAGCTTGGCTTAATTTTTCTCACGATACTAAGGTGGAATGTATTGACCTAGGTTCTAATTCAGCATGAATGGTTAAGATAGTCTCAGGGGTACCATTCTTTCTGCTTCAGAGCCATGCCACATTGCCTCTACTTACGTAAGTGGTCATTTGACGAAGTAACTTAAGCAAATTGACATGAAATGACTTTGGTTTGACATGGTCGAAATACAGGTCAAATAAAAGAGTATCATTGACTTTGTTTCATTATATTATACTTAAAACTTCAGTTGGGGTATATTTCCTTTGCTTGCACTTGTTTGGCTTAGCTACTTTATGAAAGTTAAGGACTTCACAGAAAAATGAGTGGTGATAGTTTTTAGTATGTAGAGTGTTCAAAAGTTTGTGGGAAGTCTGAGCTACTAAATCAGAATCTCTAGAGACGAAGCGAAAGCTGTTTTTTGTTTGTTTGTTTGTTTGGTTGGTTGTTTTTTAATGACTTCCCCAGTGCGATGACGTGCAGTGATGTTTGGGACCAGTGGCAAGAGCAGCAACCTCTCAAGTGGATTGCATGCAAGCCTACCCATGAGGTATAGGAAGAAGATACTAGAATGTTTCTTATTTATCTTTTATCTCAAAAAGAGAAAGTAAGCTTTAATAATATTTAATATGTAGATTAATGGGTTTCTTATACTTCTCATCAGATGACCATGTGTCACCTAAAGTAGCCAGGTATTCTAAAGGAAGAGGGAGAGTTCCACAATGAAGAATGGCTTCATCATCACAGAGTAGCATCATCTCTCCTCTGTTACAATATGGCAGTCCATTACAGTTTACGCATACCAGCTAAGTGAATTTATAGGAGATATATATGCATACATGCATGTATATATACAAATGTATGTAGTCATTTTGCATATATTTATATGTGTGTGGAATGTGTGTGTATATACTATATATATGTGTGTGTATGTGTATATATATGTCCTATATATATGCACATATATATACATATACATATGTATGTATATATGTGTGTGTGTGTGTGTATATAGGACATGTATTTATACATATACACACATATATATACATGTCCTATATATATGTGTGTGTATATATATACACATGTATATACATACATATATACATATACATACATATGTATGTATATATATGTAGTTGTGTTATTTTATTGGACATGATGATTCTGGGTCTGGGTTGTTGAAAAGTTTATCTGAAGCACTGTTAACCATGACTTTATGGAATTTCTTTATTCCCTTGTGTAATGCCTAAGCACAACTACACACAAGTCATTTGTCTTTTTTTTTTAACAATTTAATTGCTGTCATTTTCTGACAACAGTGTCTTTTTAAGGAAATAAATGAAATAACATCTTTATTGAGATACAATCCACATCCATAAAGTTGACCGTTAAGGTGTATAATTCAGCGATTTTTAGTATATTCACAAAGTTGTGCATCGACTGCCATTACCATACTCCAGAACATTTCAAAATCACTCCTGTGGTAGGCTGCATAATGGCCTCCAAAGATATTCAGGTCCTAATCTCTGGAACCTATGAATATAACCTTGTGTAATAAAGAGGACTCTGAATATCTGATTAATAAGTTAAGGATCTTGAGATGGGTAGATTATGCCAGATTATCTGGGTGGTGCCTTAAATTTAACCACACCTGTCCCTGTAAGAAGGAGACAAGGAGAAAGAATGTGACGTGAAGCCGAAGGACCAAAGATAATGTGATATGATGAGGACATCCTGATCCAAGGAATACAGGCAGCTTCCAGAAACTAGAACAGGCAAGGAAATAGCTTCTCCTCCAGAAGCCCCAGAAGGAAGGAAATCAATGGCTTGATTTTTAGCTTTGTCAGACTTCTTTGAGCTCTGGCTTTCAGAACTGTAAGATAATACGTTTCTGTCATTTTAGGCCACTAAATTTGTGGTAATTCGTTACAGCAGCCACAGGAAATGAGTGCGATCTCTCAAAGAAACTGTACCGATTAGTAGTCACTCTCAATTGCCTGTGGGAAAAGCACAGTCCCTGGCAACCACTTTGTTTCTTAACAGACTTGCCTAGTCTGGACTTTTCTTGTAAGTGGAATCATGCAATTTAGAGCCTTTTGTGTCTGGCCTCTTTCACCTAGCACAACATTTTCAAGCACAACATTTCAAGCATAACCAAAACGTCACTCCTTTTTGTGGCTGAATAATATTCCACTGCATGGCTACAGCAAACTTTATTCATCCATTCATCAAAGGACGGACATTTGCATTATTTCTACTTTGTGGCTGTTTTGAATATGGCTTTGAAGATTTGTACACAGGTTTTTGCATGGACTTACGTTTTCCGTTCTCTGGATGGATACTTTGGAATGGGATTTCTGGGTCATATGCTTACTCTTTTTAATTTTTCATGGAACTGCCAAAATGTTCTCCCAAGTGGTTGCACCATTTTGCATTCTTCCATTTTTCCACATCCTCATCGACATTTGTTAATCGTCTTTTTTAATTGTAGTCATTCTATTGGATATGAAGTATCTCACTGTAGTTTTGATTGTAGTTTCCTATTGATTTAATGGTGTTGAATGTTTTTTCATGTGCTTGCTGGCAGATGATATTATTTACAGTATTTTTTTTTTCTGCTTTGGATAAATTGTTTTTTTTTTTTTAATTGTCAAATTAGCTAACATACAGTATAGTTCAAGAGTAGATTCTTGTGATTCATCACTTACATACAACACCCAGTGCTCATCCCATAAGTGCCCTCCTCAATGCCCATCACGCATTTTCCCCATCTCCCACCCACCACGAATCCACTCCCATCAACCCTCAGTTTGTTTTCTGTATTTAATTGTTTCTTATGGTTTGCCTCCCTGTTTTTATCTTATTTTTCCTTCCCTTCCCCTATGATTATCTGTTAAGTTTCTCAGATTCCACATATGAGTGAAATCATTATATCTTTCTCTGACTTATTTCTCTTAGCATGATACCTTCCACTTCGATGCACATTGTTGCAAATGGCAACACTTCTTTCTTTTTCATCACTGAATAGTATTCCATTGTATGTATGTATATATATATATATATATATATATATATATATATATATATATATATATACCACATCTTCTTTGTCTATTCACTAGTTGATGGAATTTGGGCTCTTTCCATAATTTGGCTATTGTTGATAGCACTGCTATAAACATTGGGGTGTATGTGCCCCTTCTAATCGGCATTTTTGTATCCTTTGGATAAATTCCTAGTAGTGCAGTTGCTGGGTTGTAGGGTAATTCTATTTTTAATTTTTTGAGGAACTTCCACACTGTTTTCCAGAGTGGCTATACCAGTTTGCATTCCCACCAACAGTGCACAAGAGGATGATGTCACTCTCCAGAGATAAATTGAATTCACATCCTTGCTAACATCTGTTGTTTCCTGAGTTACTTACAGTATTTTGTATGGAGATTGGAAGTGTCTCTGAAAAAAATCTGTATTACATAGAGGTTCAAATTCATTGAACTTAAAGATGTTTTACATTTTTTTCTAATGTTTATTTAGTTTTGAGAGAGAGAGAAAGAGAGAGAGAGTGAGAAAGAGGGGGGGGGGGCATGCACAGGGGAGGGGCAGAGAAGGAGGGAGACACAGAATCCAAAGCAGGCTCCAGGTTCTGAGCTGTCAGCATAGAGCCTGAGACGGGGCTCGAACTCACGAGCCATGAGATCATGACCTGAGCCGAAGTCAGATGCTTAACTGACTGAGCCACCCAGGCGGCCCTACATTTTTCTTTTATTAAGAACAATTGTTTCAAATTAACTTGGCCTAATATTTTCCTTCTTAGAGTTCATGTATATAACATGTGAATATATGTGCATATATGCTGGTATGCTAATTTTTCTTTTTCTTTTTCTTTCTCTTTCTTTTTTTTTTTTTTTTTTTTTTTAACCAGTAGAGATGTACAAACAGGCATGTCTATAGGGCACTGGATTAGAGGTTGCTCCAGTGTAACATATACTAAGATGTCTTTCAAAGGTGCCATCACACGCCATCTTTATGAAGAGGTCCGTTAAGGACGATCCCTTTTCTCAGGTTTTTTGTTATATATGGTTTTTGGAAATGCATTGCAAGAACAAGGACTTGACCTGAAGAAACTAGGATATAGCATTCACTTAGAGGAATTGCCTTTAAATGAGTAATTTAGGAGCAAATAGCATTATGTAATAACCACAAAGACAAAGAAAACAACTGTGCCATTTATTGAGTGCCTGTTGCAGTCAAGGCACAGCACTAAGTGTAACACACTTTATTTCATTTCATTATTACACCGTCTCTGTGAGGTTGGTGGTCTTGTCCTTATTTTATATGTGAAGGAGCTAAGACCCATGAGTATAAGTAATTTTTGCAAGGGCATATGGAGCCACAGGGCAGAGTTGGGATTTAAATGCAAGGGTAATTCCTTGCCTTTTATTCTGTATTTTGTCATATAACGTAATCAATTCTTCTCACTCATCTTCCCATCCCTACCCCCTTGTCCCCTCCTACCCCAAAGGTGGGGGAGACGTAGCCAACTGCCACTTGATAAATAAAAGGGCTGAAGGAGAATGGCTTAGAGATTTAGCAAGCAAGAGCATTTCCTTTTAGCCACAGAAAACTCAAGAACCACTTAGAAGTGGCTAGGGTTTAGAGTCAGCAGTTGCAGAACAGTGTTAAAGAGGGACTTGATTCTGGTTACAAGTGACATGCATCCTTGAGCCAAGCAAGACAGTCTGCTTTCTGAGCCAACCCTGTGGAGGAAAGGATACTCTGTTTTTGTTTCTATTCATTCATTCATGTTTGTTTATTCAACTAAAATTTGTGTGCCTACTGTGCACAAGGCACTGTTAGACGCTAGAGACAGAATGATGTAAAGGACAGACCTAGTTCATACCCTCGGGAAACTCTCCTCTTAGGTCGGGGGCCCCGAGCACACGGGCAGTTTAACCATTCGTGGTCCACCTCCTGTTTGCAGTTGTGATGAATTCTACAAAGCAGGACTGTACATTGCTTTGGAACAAGCTGAGTGAATTTGAGGTAACCTAAGAATGCTAGTAAAACTTTTGTTGTTATTAGTGAGGCCTTTCCCGGTTCATCGGGAAGTTAAATGATTGGTTTCTGTTCCTCCTTTATGAAATTTCTTTACCCTTCGGCTTCTTCTCTCCTTGTCCCAAAGCATCCCTCTGTATTTGAACGTGATAACTTGCTGTGAATATTGGTTTCCATGGTTGTGTTCCTGTGAGGTACTTTGGGGATGTAATAAGCTCTCTGTATTTCTTTCTAGTCCTAGTTCTGAACAGAGGAGTTGGCCTAGCAGATTTGGTGCCAGTTCGTTTGTGAGACGTTCTAATTGTCCAGGAAAGTTATGATTTCACATTTTGTATTCCACTCTCTCAATGAATTTTTACTTTTTGAAATATGTGTATTGAGGTTTTAAAGTATTTTTTTTTATTGCACGGCATGTTTATTCAAAAATCAGAAAATATGGGGGCGCCTGGGTGGCTCAGTCAGTTAGGCATCTGACTTCGGCTCAGGTCATGATCTCACGGTTCATGAGTTCGAGCCCCCCGTTGGGCTCTGTGCTGCCAGCTCAGAGCCTGGAACCTGCTTCAGATTCTGTGTCTCCCTCTCTCTGCCCCTTCCCTGCTTGCACTCTGTCTCTCTTTCTCTCTCTCTCAAAAATAAAGAAATATTAAAAAAAAATTTTTTAATCAGGAAATATGGATACATAAAATGTGTAACCAAAAAATGCATATGATGTCACTATCCAGAGATAAATCTAATGTAAACAATTTGCTATATAATTTTGCACCTTTTTCTTTCTAGATGGGTTGTATATCTATAGATATTTTTAAAAATGAGAGTGTATTGAGCATACTGTTTAATATGATCTGATTTTTTTCCTCTGAATATATTGCATATATCTCTTTCTGGCAATATGTATACACTATTTTATTTTATTTTATGTTTATTTTATTTTATGTTTATTTTATTTTATTTTATTTTATTTTATTTTATTTTATTTTATTTTATTTTATTTTATTTTATTTTATGTTTATTTATTTTGAGAGAGAGAGAGCGTGCGCGAAAGCATGAGGGAGCAAAGGGAAGGAGAGAATCCCAAGCAGGCCCCACGTTGTCAGCACAGAGCCCGATGTGGGGCTCGAACCCATGAACTGTGAGATCATGACCTGAGCCAAAATCAAGAGTCAGATGCTTAGCTGACTGAACCACCCAGGCACCCCATGTATACAAATTTTAGTGGCTAAATAGTATTTCATTGTACATTGCATGTATGACACTTTTACCAACCTTTTATTGATGGGTGTTTTGTTTGTTTCTCAGTTTTTACTATCATCTAGAGGGCTATGATGATTGTCCTTAGATCTAAACCTTAGTACATATCTCTAGTGTTTAAAGTCCTTAGAATAAGTTTTTACAAATGGAATCGCTGACCCAAGGGTATAAATGACCATCCATAAATATTTCTCCCTTTTGAACTCCTACCTGCATTAAGTGGGAGTGTTGATTTACCTATACTTTTTTCTGCACAGGATACAAAGTTTTCATACATGTCTTCATTTATTTTGGAAAACACGATTGACCATTGTAACTTAATTCTTTATTCTTACATATCAAAGTGAGCCTTTTACATCTGCTAACGTAGGTAATAGGCATTACTGAGGATTTGGTGACAGCCGAGAATAGAGGTTATGACACCTTGTAGCAAATGAGGAAACGCAAGGAAATCAAACACATTATTATTATTATTATTATTATTATTATTATTATTATTATTATTTTTACTGCAAGAAAAGCTTTACGTTGACATTTACTTTCTCATAGCCTAGAGTGGGAAGTTGTGGTAAGGAGTAATGTGAAGGCCTCGAAACCTTCTACACTCATATAGACACGTCTGGGTTACCTTCTGGGACGCCACGCGAGGATGTGGCCGTTCAGTGATTGTGTTGGGTGCTCTCCTCGCAGCCCCGTGTACCGCATCTAGATATCTGTGGTTGCACCAGGTTTCTGAGGATTGAAACTCAGCAGCCACTGCGGAGAAATGCATACACACTCTCCCAGGGAGGCTCCGCCCAGCCCTGCTTTCTGTCCCCAGCCTGGAGGTTAGGCTGCATAGAGTCACCGGAAAGGTAAAGCCAACCTCCGTGGATGCAGTCAGCTTGCTGAGGTTCCTCTTTTCCTCTCATGGGACTGTGTTAGCTTCAGCCCCCGACTCTAGCAGCCAGACGTCCGCTATGAAAGAGCGAGGGGAAAAGGGCGTGAAGGAGAAAGGAGAGCTTTTGAAGTACCGTTACTTCTTCTTTGCCTGGGAGCATTGTCCAAACAGTACGATGGGAGTGTGATGGTACGCACAGCCAGCTCAGGTGGACAAAGCCAAGGCCACACGAACCCCCTGTGTTCCCATCCCCGTCAGACCCAGAAGAGGGCTGGTTAAAGTCGGAAGCAGAGTGGTGGCCACGCAAGTGCTGAAAATGGATGGGGGTCGAATGTCTGGTCCATCTTTGGAAAACTACCCAAGTTAAAAGCAGAACGTAATCTTAATGCTGATGCCAAAAGTGAACATTAGTTGAGCGCTTATGCCTCGCCAGGAACTATCTTACGTCTTTTTTTTTTTTTTTAAACGTTTATTATTTAAAAAAAAATTTTTTTTTTAATGTTTATTTTTGAGACAGAGAAAGAACATGAATGAGGGAGGGTCAGAGAGAGGCAGACACAGAATCTGAAGCAGGCTCCAGGCTCTGAGCTGTCAGCACAGAGCCTGACGCAGGGCTCGAACCCATAAACCACGAGATCATGACCTGAGCCGAAGTCGGACCCTTAACCCACTGAGCCACTCAGGTCTTTTTTACAGCCACTCTTATGTCTTTTTACAGACATCTTCATAGTAACCTTGTGAGGTTGGTAATAATGCTGTGATGACTAAATTTATGTGTTAACTTGACTGACCAATGGGATGCTCAGATAACTGGGAGGGTGTTTCTGGTAAAGATTAGCATTTGAATCAGACTGAGAAAAGAGATCCTCCCTCACTGATCTGTGAGGGGGCAGTGTCCAGCCCATGGAGGGCTGGGAGTGGACCAAAAAGGTGAAGAAAGGGCAAAATTCTCTCTCTCGCTCTTTTTTTTTTAATGTTTATTTATTTTGGAGGGAGGAGGGGCGCACAGAGAGGAGACAGAAGATCTGAAGCAGTTCTGCACTGTCAGCCCGATGAGGGCCTTGAACTCACAAACTGTGAGATGCATAACCTGAGCGGAAATCAGAAGCTTAACCGGCTGAGCCACCCAGGCGCCCCAGGGCAAATTCTCTTCTTAACCTGGGACAGCTGTCTTCCATGCTTAGACGAGGGAGCTCAGGCCTTCAGACTCTGAGACTTACACCACTGGCTCCCTAGTTCTCAGACCCATGGACTTGGACTGAATTATAACGCTAGCTTTCCTGGTTCTGCAGCTTGCTTGGCAGCACGTTGTTTCCTGTCTCTCTGCCTGTCTGTCTGTCCACCTGTCCGTCCATTCATCCATCCATCCATCCACCCATCATCTCCTGCTGGTTCTGTTTCTCTGGCAAATCCTGACTTAATACCAATACTGTCCTTCATTTTGCAGATAAGGAAACTGAAGTTCATGCAGCCCGTTAGTGGCAGAGGCAAGGTTTGAACCTGGAGTTGGCTGATAGTCTCTCTAGGTTTGCCTGCTTTCCGTGTCGTATACATGGGGTCATATAATATGCGGTGTTTCATGACTGGCTTCTTTCATGCAGCTTAATGTTTTCAAGGCTCATCCCTGTTGTAGCATGTTAAATCTAAACTCTGAAGGTGCCACTGGCTATTATTTGCTTTGAGACCCTACAGGAGGCTCTTTAGTCCGTCCGCTCAGAAGTTTTCCAGCTTTGTGCAGTATTATTTTCCTGGCAGGTGTTTATGGATTGTACAGTTATCACCAGCCATACTTTTAGTTGATGTGGCGGGAATAGGTGTTAATTCCTGGCTTATGCTTTGCGGGAGGAGGAGCGATAATCATGCCTGGCAGTGAGGGTGTTTAAGAAAATGTTTGGAATTATATTAGGTTTCCCACGTGTGGTGGAAGACGTTTGGCTTCATTCTGTAGGATAAGAATATCGGAAGCTTTCAAGTGTCCCTGTAAAATGTTAATTGAGTGGTGTGGAAAGAAGAAACATGAATGTTAGTTTTTACCAAAGAATGATCACTTAGCCAAATATCATTTTAAAAATACACTAATTTTAGGTGTCATAGGAAAATAAATCTTTTTTTTTAAGCTTATTTATCTTCGAAAGGGGGGGGGAGGCACTGGGGGGGGCAGAGGATACAAAGTGGGCTCTGCGCTGAGCAGAGAGCCCTATGCGGGGCTCGAACTCACAAACGGTGAGACCATGACCTGAGCCAAAGTCGGAAGCTTAAGCGACTGAGCTGTCCAGGAGCCCCAAATCTTTTTTTTTTTTCTTTATGTAAACTATAGGGAAATGGAAGAATCATATTAATGTTAACTATGGAAAAATGATTAAGGCTCAAATCCATAAAATGGCTATGTATTTCCTTTAAAATACTCAGGTATTGGGGCGCCTGGGTGGCGCAGTCGGTTAAGCGTCCGACTTCAGCCAGGTCACGATCTCGCGGTCCGTGAGTTCGAGCCCCGCGTCAGGCTCTGGGCTGATGGCTCAGAGCCTGGAGCCTGTTTCCGATTCTGTGTCTCCCTCTCTCTCTGCCCCTCCCCCATTCATGCTCTGTCTCTCTCTGTCCCAAAAATAAATAAATGTTGAAAAAAAAAATTAAAAAAAAAATAAATAAAATAAAATACTCAGGTATTATATGTATGTAGTAGGAAAGTCATAAATAAGTTCTAACTGAGGAAAAGATTTTAAAAATCACCTCTAAACCTCAGTGATATGTATCTAACAAGAAAGAGATCATACTATGTTAAAGGGATGTATTATATATTCTTTTTTAATCCGTTTCTTCAACTAGTAGTTCACCGTGGGCACCAAGTCATGTGTCTACTTCTCACATTGAATTGAATGAACATGTGGCTGTAACATAGTAAATTTCCTGTTGTAGGATACTCAAATTATTCACTCTCTTGTTTTGATTGTTCATGTTGTAAACCACACTGTGAGAAGTGTTGTTGTTTTTTTTTTTTTGTATCTTAATCTTTATTATTTAGTGCGCTCACATTTCTGATGCAAATGGACAAATTAGGTTTGAAAAGAGGTTGGGGTGGGGTAACGTTGAGTCTCTACATTTTTATTTTTAAAAATTTTTGTATATGTTTGTTTATTTTTGAAAGAGACAGAAAGAGCGTGAGTTGGGGAGGGGCAGGGAGAGAGGGAGACACAGAATCCGAAGCAGGCTCCAGGCTCTGAGCTGTCGGCGCAGAGCGCGACGCGGGGCTCGAACCCACGGACTGCGAGATCATGACCTGAGACGCAGTTGGACACTTAACCAACTGAGCCATCCAGGTGCCCCTGCCTTTAGTTTTTATGAAACAGGAGGTTGGTTGTTTCTTCGGAAAGGGGTCTGAAGTATGTTTCTTCCTTGTTCTTAGGAAGTTGTAGACGAATCTGTTTAATTCAGGCACGCAAGACCGATGTTCACGATTGTTATCTACAAAGAACTCGTCAGTTGTATTATCCGCAAATCTGTGGATACATAGAGGGGGTGGAGGAAGATAGAAGAATCATTTTCAGTGAACATGTAGTTTGGTCGTGTTTCAGTAATGGCAACGTTGGTTACTCAGATGTCTTCGTGGAACTCCATCATTGTAAAGGGGACTAAACTCAATAGGTATTCCCAAACGTTTCATGTGTGCTGCTGAAAATTGTTCTGGAAAATGTTTTTAGAGCCTCTGTACTGACTGCTTAATCCATCAATTATTTTTGATGCGTAGCACGTTGTTGATTTTTCAATGTGAAATGGCACTAAATGACTTCTCAAGCTCTACACAGCGTGCTCATATTAATCCCTTTAGCCCTTATTTATTTTTGTTTTAAAACTTTTAAAAGTTTATTTTTATTTTGGGGGGAGAAAGAGAGGGTGGGAGGGAGGGAGGGAGACAGGGAGCATGAGCGGGGGGAGGGGCGGAGAGAGAGGGAGATACAGAATCCCAAGCAGTCTCCAGGCTCCTAGCTGCCAGCACAGAACCCAATGCAGGGGCTTGAATCCATGAATTGCAAGACCATGACTGAAGTCAAAGTTGATGGTCAACTGACTGAGCCCCAGCCGCTACCCCCCCCTCCCCTTTATCCCTTTTAAAAATTTGGGTGGGTGATGGGGCGCCTGGGTGGCTCAGTCAGTTAAGCTCAGGTCATGATCTCACAGCTGGTGAGTTCGAGCCCAACTTCGGGCTCTGTGCTGACAGATCAGAGCCTGGAGCCTGCTTGGGGATTCTGTGTCTCCTTCTCTCCCTGCCCCTCCCCTACTCGCGCCCAGCCTGTCTTTCAAAAATAAACATTAAGATAAATAAATAATAAAAAAATAAAACGTAGGTGGGCGATATTTTACTTTTGCTGCTAAGACACTGCGTTTGCTTTGCTTTCAGTTTCGTGTCTGCTGAACAGCTTTTTTAACAATTTGGGTTTTGGTTTTTTGTTTCTTGTGGGTTTTTTTTTTATTTTAAGCTATTTTGATCGAATTCCTATTATTTTTCTTTACTACCTTGAACTCTAACCTCCATTTCTCCTGAACAGTGGAAGGAACTGACCTTTAAAAAAAAAAATTCCCTCTGGTTATGTGGAAGGGAAGAGAGAACTAATCATTTTGTTGTCAGAGAATATTTCTGACACATTCTTACTGTGCGTTTGCTAGTTCATGCCAGAAGAATGCCCAACATGAAATAGATAATTAATCCGGACAGAATCTAGCAAAATTGAAAAGTGAACGTCCCTGCGGGGAGCTCTTTGTGTCATTCTTTCTGTTCCTGCAGAGAAATCAATGGAGTTTGCATCGGAAGAGACTATTTTCTATAGGGCAGTATCTCAGGGAAGCTGCGACTTCTCACAGGGGGAAATAAAAGAGAAACCTAAAATCCCTGGCCATTGAGAAGCGAGTCCCTTGGAGGGAGAGTCTAGATCAGTCTGTTTGATAAATGCCTCTCTGTTGTTACTTGTGTGGCTCACACAATTCTAAGCCCCTCCTGTTCAGATACTAGAATGACAAGTCTGCGCTCTAAACCGCCCAACTCTTTCTCCGAAATACAGAATAATTTGAAAGGTCTCTGGCGTGCTTCGTTTGGAGGTGGCCTGGAGAGGTTAAGGATTGTTAACAGGAGGGCAGCCTTACCACCTCAAGTACAAATATTTTACATTTGCTGAGCCACAGTTTGGGATTTAGATACGTGTTTCTACATTATTTGCCCTGAACAGGACAGAAATTGAGCAACTGTCATAGGAAATCATCGGAATTACTGCCCTTTAGATTATAAAGGACTTTTAAAAAGGCAAGTTAGTATATACCTCACTTATTCTCTAGGACACTGTCTTGATAATAAACTAGTCTCAGGCATTGACAGACTGCAAAATTGCCTAAATAAACCTGGGCTAGTCATTTTCTTATGCTTCTAACCTTTAACCCCATATTATTAGGGTAAGAAAGAATGTTATTTTTCTCATTGTTTCTGCTCCATTGATTGTGTCTGCTTAAACTCCCTCTTATCCCCTGTTATTGTATTTTCGTAACAGAAGCATCCTGTTTTATGAATTGTGGGTGCTGAATTAGCTTAAGAGGACTTCAGTGCACGATGATGACCTGAGTCCTTTAATTGTGAAGACAGTTTCTTTTACCTTCATTATGAAAAGGGCAAATAAGGCAGTTTTCATTGCCTAAATATATATATACATATGTATATGTATATATGTATACACACACACACACACACACACACACACACACACATATGTAAAGCTTTCCCTCTGTTGGAAAAAAGCATCGGGACAAAAGGAGTAGGCTGTTCCCAGGAATTTCTAGAAATAGCTTTTGGAAGTAAAATTAGAAGATAGCTATCTGATGTTCCTCTGTGAAGGAATAAAGTCATTCTTAAGGCACGAGGATTCGTTATTTCTTCCTTCAGCTATAACAGCAGTAACCATCTTTTACAGCGTACAAAGCACGTTTGCATACAATTGTCTCAACATTGCCTTTACTGCTAACCTTGTGCTATACGCAGAGCAGGTGTTTCTAGTATTATTTCCGTTTTGCAGCTGGGGAAACAGATTGAAGGAGATTAATGACTTTGCCGTAGTCACACAGCTACCAAATGGGAGAGCCTGGGGCTTTTGAACTCTAATCGTGTGCTCTTTCGAGTGGACCACACTGCCCAGAGTCTTCTTAATCTGTGCTGTGTAGTGTTGCTAAGATTCTCATGGACGCATGACATGGCAAAAATATCATTCTCCCCGAGAAACACAGTCGGCAATAAAATATGCATAAGGTAAGCACTTAGAATGGGTATATTCTCCAAAACTCATAGATGAACTAAGCAAGATGTTCAGAGTAATTTGTCCGTAAATATTCATATGCTCTATGTTCATAATACCTAGGTGTTCCATCTACTTTATGTATTCTTGTTTGTTTTGCCCTTACTAGTGAATGGTGGATTTAGTGTTGTAGGCTGATAGTTTCCTCAGCACCTTTAAGATGTTATTGCATGGTCCCTGGTCTTGGTAATTTTGAGGTCTGCTGTTACTCTAACAGATAGTCTCTATTTTTTGATATTCTCTTTTTTTTCCCATTTGGCTTTGAAGATTATCTCTTTGCCTTTGGTGCTAAATAGCCATCTTATAATGTATGTGAATGGAAACTTATTTTTCTTGCTGAGGGCTTAGAGAATTAATGTCTTTCATTGACTTTGGGATTTCTTCGCCATTATTTCTTTAAGTAGTTCTTTTTTTTCTCTCTCTCTCTATTCCTATTTTTAAACTTTTATTTTGAAATAACTTTCAGGGGCACCCGGGTGGCTCAGTAGGTTAAACATCCAACTCTTGACTTGTGCGCTCAGGTCAAGATCTCACGGTTCACGAGATCGAGCCCCGCATCGGACTCTGCCAGCACAGAGACTGCTTGGGATTCTGTCTCTTTCTCTCTCTTTTTTCCCCTCCCCTGCTCGCTCACTCTCCTCTCAAAAAAATAAGTAAAAAATAAGTAACTTTCAAAAGGTTTCAAAAAATAGTGCAGAGAGGTATATACATAGAATGGAATCGTATTTAGTGATAAAAAGAACAAGTACCAGTACATGCTATGATGTAGATGAACCTTAAAAGCAATTTGCTAATTGAAAGAAGCCAATAATGAAAGACCACATATTGCATGATCCCCTTTATAGAAAAGATCTAGAAAAGGCAAACTTATGAAGATAGAAAATAGATTTATGGTAGTCTAGGATTGGGAAGACTGGAGCGAAATGAGTGATGAATGATTATGGGGTTCCTCTTTGAGGTGATGAAACTGTTGCAGAATTGATTATGATGATAGTTGCCGAACTTTGGGAGTATCCTGAAAACCATCGAATTGTACACAGGTGGTGAATCGTATGTGAATTATATCTCAAAAAAGCTGTTAGAAACAACAACAACAAAAAAGAAAACTAGTACGGAGAGCTCGTGTATATTTTTCACTCTGCTTTCCCTAGTGTTAACATCTTACGTTCATTACTATAGCGCAGCCACCAAAACTAAGAAATTAACGTTGGTGCAGTGCCATTAACTGGACTGCAGACTTTATTCGGGCTTCGCAGTTTTCCCACTACTGTCCTTTTTTTTTGTTCCAGGATCCATTCTAGGATCTCACGTGGCACTTGTGCCACGTTACCTAGCTCATCCAGTCTGTGCCAGTTTCTCGGTCTCCTCAACATTCTTGATGCTGACACTTTATTTATGTATTTATTTTTGAGAGAGTGTGTATGTGAGTCGGGGAGGGGCAGGGAGGGAGAGAGAGAATCCCAAGCAGTCTCTGTGCTCTCTGCGCAGAGCCCAACATGGCACTCGATCTCATGACCCGAGCTGAAGTCCAGACCTGGATGCTTAACCGACTGAGTCACCCAGGCGCCCAACGCCGACATTTTTGAAGAGTCCTGGTTAGGTATTTTGTAACATGTCCTTCGACTTGGGTGTACATGGTCTTTCCTCATGATTAGACTGAGCTTGTGCATTTTTTGGCAAGGATACTCCAGGAGTAGTGTTTCTCACCGTATCATATCAGGAGTACATGATGTTGGTATGTGTCATTACTGGTGATATTGACCTTCACTACTCAATACTCGGTGAATGTGATACATCCTGGGTTTTTCTACATCACACTTACTGGTTTTTTTCTATTGTAATTAACACATTTCTTGGAGGAGGTACTTTGAGACCATCCAGTTGTCCTGTTTGTCCTCACACTTTTGTCCACTAATCTTACCCACCAGCAGCTCTTGCCTGTGACAGTGGTGTCCTGTGGTGTCTAATGGTGATGATTTCTTTCTTTCGTTGCTTCTGCATTTATTTATTGGAATTTTTCTCTAAGGAAGAGCTGTGCCTTCTTTTTTATTTGCTTATTTATTTATCTAGCTATGCCTCTGTGGACTCAGGGGATATTTATTTGGCCATTGGGAACACTTTAAAATTGGCTCTTAGGCCCCTTCAACAAGTTGACATCCTTTTTTGAACACATCCCTACTTTTGGCATCATAAGATGCTCCAGACTTATGTTACATTTTCTTAGTCTAGTCCTGGAATCAACCACTTCTCCAAGGGCCATTCTAAAATTAAACTCCTTTAGGAACTCTTGATAAACATAAGGAAGGCCACCTCTTTTGATACAACCCGATTTTGAATTTCTTTTTATATTTTGTAACTCTGATCTCTCTGGTGAGTGTTTAGGACAACTTCTTATCTGTTGGGTCAATTTCAATGATGACATGCTTTGATTCTGGAGATTGGCTCTTTTCCAAACTTGCCTCTTCTTTTCCATCATGCCATACTCTTTTTTTTTTTTTTTTAAGTTTATTTATTCGTTTTGAGAGACAGAGCAGGGGAGGAGCAGGGAGAGAGGAAGAGAGAGGGAGAATCCCAAGCAGGCTCCACGCTGTCCGCACAGAACCCCATGTGGAGCTCGATCTCACAAACGGTGAGATCATGACTTGAGCTAAAATCAAGAGTTGGATGCTTAACCGACTGAGTGACTCAGACACCCCCATCATGCCATACTCTTTTACTGGGAATTAAATGCCCTGTCTGAAATCTTTAATTCTTTCAAGTACTTCTGTATTTCCATTTTGTTATCTGAAGGTCTTGGGATTTTTAGCCCTGCTGTTTGTTGCTTTAAAAAGTTCTTTCATGTCGGACTGTATCGTTACAGTTTTCCGAACTCCTTTTTTAGAGGAGAGTATTTTACTTCATTTTTCCGTGTGAACCATTTGGGTTATGTGTTGGAGGAATAGCCCTTGAAGTGATCCGGGTGCCCCCCACGTCACTGCCATTTTTTATGTTAATGTCTCAGCTTGTTGGTTTTCAGCCCAGCTGTTACACTAAGGGTGCAGCCCTTCAAGGGTGCTCCGTTCCAACTCCCTGCCTCCTGTAGGCTAAAGGTAGTATCTCCTCTTTCCATGTGGACTTCGAAACACAAGCTATTAGGTTATGGAAACTGACAACTTTCTTAAAATACCTCAGTGTAGTTGTTTCCCTTCTTGTTTCGGACACTGGGTAATTAACACCAACCCCTCCCGCCCCTTTTTTTTTCCTTTTCAGCTCAGCTGTATGCAGCAGAATTTCCTTCATTATCAGTCATTTCAGGTGTGGCCTATCCCATTGCTAGAGCCAGAAGTCAATTTGCTTTCTGAAACCAGACAAGTCATTGGGTGATGCATAGTAGAGGCAGAACAAGCCAGTAAACTGACGAACCTGATGTAATTTGACAGGTTGTTCAAGTCAAATGGGTAGTGTGGGTCAGATCCACGGGGTTCCACGAGATGCACGTAGCAAGATGGTAACAGATTAAATCTAAGATGCTCTCAGGGTCAGAAGATCTCTGAGATGTGGTGTCAAGAATAGCCCAGAGTTGGGAAGGTCAGAGAAAGCAGCCTTCTTTACTAGAGGCTGCCCTGTTTCCGATTATGTATGGGAGCAAGCCGGATTTACAAGTATTCCCTGCAGGTATCCTTTGCTTATGTTTAAGGCCACAGTTCATGGCTGGGGTTCTGAAATATTTTCCATATGTCCAGTACCATTTCAGGCATTAGCTTTCAAACTTTCTAGGCGGAAGACTTCTTGAAAAAAGTTCTGCGAGCCCTTGACAATACTTGGAGGATATAGCCTTCCTCCCCACCCACCACCCATGGAAAGGGCAAGGCCCTTTTTGTACTTCTGTACTTGGTGGCCAGACGTCGTCTCTGCTGGTGGGCAGGGTGCATCAGAGCATCTGTGCGGCCATACTTGGCTCGGCGTATTTTGATTTGTAGAAATATTCAAACGACAAAGCTATTGTCGACCAACCTCACATCTGAGTTATAGTACTTTCCTTTCCTCTTGCTTGCAGGATATTTCTCTCTGGATGTCTTTCCGTCAACTCACAGCAAACATCTCCCACACGGAACTCCTCATCTCCTACAGATACGCTTTTTCGTCCGCTTTTCCCTCCTTTTTACATCTTGCTTTTTATTCACTCGGGTCTTTAGGTGCAAAACCTGTCCCTTCCCAATTCATCCTCCTAGTTCTTTGCGTTCTTTTATTCTCCATCTCACATTTAGTACTCCTCAGGTTCCAGGACCATGAGTCGTTGATAAGGACTGATAATCTGATATATACTTATTATCATGCGCGGTGAGTGGGGAAGGAGAATCAAAAGACATGATCATTGTCTTCAGAGAACTTAATATCTACTTGAGGAGACAACTTACATTCACGAAAATAGTGAATAATACTAGACAGTATATAATTAAATGCTAAATTGGGTGGTACAGAGTTTTCAGAGTTGGAAGGTGGAGGAAAGGAAAGGGATAAAAGGAGGGCTTGAATTGTAAGAAAACTTAATTGTGGAACTGGGCTTTGAACTGGGTCTTGAAACACCTCAGTTGGAATCGGACAGGCGTTTAAAAAAAATTTTTTTTTCAACGTTTATTCATTTTTGGGACAGAGAGAGACAGAGCATGAACGGGGGAGGGGCAGAGAGAGAGGGAGACACAGAATCCGAAACAGGCTCCAGGCTCTGAGCCATCAGCCCAGAGCCTGACGCGGGGCTCGAACTCACGGACCACGAGATCGTGACCTGGCTGAGGTCGGACGCTTAACCGACTGTGCCACCCAGGCGCCCCCGGACAGGCGTTTAAAGTGAAGAGAAAGCATAGACAATTAGTGAGTACAGTTAGTGAGCATGGAGTTTTTGGAAAATATTTGAGGCTCTGTATGTGATAGGGACCAGTGAGAAATAGGAATTAGTTTGGGTGACTGCTTTGACTTTGG
Source organism: Leopardus geoffroyi (assembly GCF_018350155.1). NCBI lineage: Eukaryota > Metazoa > Chordata > Mammalia > Carnivora > Felidae > Leopardus > Leopardus geoffroyi. The sequence goes on from NC_059342.1 coordinate 45,547,542, forward strand.
CTATGAGACTACCAGAAGAATCTTTCAAAAGTAGCATTTCAGTTTTTAACCGGGGGGGGGGGGGCAGGGGTGGGTGGGCGACAGAGAGAGAGAGAGAATCTTTAAGCAAGCCCCACATTCAGTGCAGAGCCTGATGCAGGGCTCGATCCCATGACCCTGGAATCATGACCTGAGCTGAAATCAAGAGTTGGACATTCAGCCAACTGAGCCACCCAGGTGCCCCTGGCATTTTAATTTTGATTGTTCCCCAACTCAGAAACCCCTGGAGGATTCCTTTTCTTTTTTGATTCTGATTGAAACTGTTTTGGTATCCTAGGGACTCTCTGATGTGCCAGTCTTTCCTCACCGGTACTTTGGGCACTGGTTTTGTGTTTTGTGTTCTGACTTAATGCTTTCCACTTTCTCCTGGAGTGTCTGCCTGATTTCTGTCCATTCCTTCCTCAAGTCCCATCTCACGGCTTCCTGGCTCTCGATGTTCTCTCTGATGACCCCTACCCCCAGACAAAGCTTTACTCCCCGGTGCCTCCTGAAGCTCTTTTCTGTTGAAGACAGTTTAGGTTCTAACCATACACCTTTCGTTTCCTGATAATTTAGAATTGCATACGTTTCTCTTCTTTTCCAATAAGGGCTAAGTTCTTTGAAATGTTCGATTGTGTTTTATATTCCATTGTTCCTCTTAGTACTTTATGCTTCTCTGTGGGGCTCGAACTCACAAACTTCGAGATCACAAACTGACCCTCAACCAACTGAGCCTCCGAGGTGCCCCCTTAGTATATGTTAATGGGATCCAAATTTGTAGTGGACCCCAAGCCAAAGACCACTTTTCTGCTCTTTCGTGGAAAGAAGAAAATAAGAGCAAAAGCGTCAACTCCAGCTGTTCTGAGATATTCTTCACCGTCTCCTCTTTAAGCCTCTCCTTAATCTGTGTCCTTAAGTATATTCATTTATCTTTGACAGCTTTTCACTTACTACCTTATGTAGTTTTTCCTAAATAATGTATGTTTATAGATGGAGATAAATTGTGTGTTAATTGAAGCTTCAGAGAAGAGATGGGAGTATTTGAGAAAGATTAATCCTTGTTAAACTCTATCTAATTGATCTGTGTTGGCACTCTTCCTGCCTGAGTTTTAAAATTTTTTTTTTTTCAACGTTTACTTATTTTTGGGACAGAGAGAGACAGAGCATGAACGGGGGAGGGGCAGAGAGAGAGGGAGACACAGAATCGGAAGCAGGCTCCAGGCTCTGAGCCATCAGCCCAGAGCCTGACGCGGGGCTCGAACTCACAGACCGCGAGATCGTGACCTGGCTGAAGTCGGACGCTTAACCGACTGCGCCACCCAGGCGCCCCTGAGTTTTAAAATTTTGATAAAATATCTGTACATGAAGAAATCATCTGTTGTAGTTGGGATCGAACTTAAGAGACATTTGAATATCCAGAAAACGAGATACTGAAATGAACGATACTGAAATGAACTAAGAACACTTGATTTAGAAAATTGGGTCAAGTTAAAAATAACATTTTTGTTGGGCGGTGGGGTGTTGTTGTTGTTGTTGTTTTGTTTTCTTTGTAAAGAGACTTCACGCCCAGCTCAGAGCCCATCACAGGGCTTGAACTCACAGCCCTAAGATAAGACCAGAGCTGAGATCAATAGTCAGACACTTAACTGACTGAGCCACCCAGGCATCCCAGAGCTGTAGTTTTATTTTATCATTTAACAGTCTCTTAAAAAAATCTGTAGAGACTTTGAAAACCAAGGTTTAAAGTAATTTATCTACCAATCTGTCGATATATTTATATATATATTTTAAAGTAAGCTCTGTGCCCAGCATGGGGCTTTAACTTATCACCCTGAGATCCAGAGTTGCTTGCTCTACTAACTGAGCCATCTAGGAACCCCAATTATTATTTTAAAGTTTATTTATGAATGAGAGAGAGAGAGAAAGAGCAACCAGGGGAGGGGCAGAGAGAGAGAAGGAGAGAGGGCAACTCCCAAACAGGCTGTGCATTGACAGTGAGGGGTTTGAACTCACGAACGGGGAGATCATGACCTGAGCTAAAATCAAGAGTCAGGCACTTAACCGACCAAACCACCCAGGCGCCCCCCCCATTATTATTTTAAATAATACACTTATTCTCCAGACTCCTTTAAATGTTTGCAAGATGACTTGAGTGTGTTCGATTTACATCTGTTAACATCTCAATTTTCGGAGTGGTGATGCAGTTTCAGCAGGACTGAAAAACCACAAACACTGTGGATACCTACCTGTCTTTAAAACTGTTCTAACGTTGGCTTACCCTTCTTTGTTTCAGGCAATGATTCTTCAACAATGTATATGGCTAATCTGGCGTGTGTGTGTGTGTGTGTGTGTGTGTGTGTCTGTGTGTCTACGCATGTGCGCGCATGTGTGAGTTTTATTTCCTTGATTCACCAAAATAAAGTAGTAAAGAAGCCATCGTGTGAATCAGGCTGCGTCTTCTTCAACAGTTGTTTACCTTGGTTTAAATAAGTTCTTTTGAAAACATAAAAATTAAAATAAATAAATAAAAAAATTCTTTTGAGGAGTGATTACCTTATCAAACCTTCACTTCCGGGAATACTCTTCTTGTTCTTTCCTAGTTTCCTCATAATAAAGTGACTCCTCTTTACTAGTGGCCTCCTGTCAGTTGGGATTTGGTTGGGTGTTGACTTTTTTATTTGCTTCCCAGGTTGTTTGCATTCGCTCCACGTGGAACGCTCTCTCCCCGAAGCTCAGCTGTGACACGAGACCTCTCATTTTGAAGACCCTCAGTGAACTGTTCTCTCTGGTTCCTTCCTTGACAGTCAATACAGCTGAATATGAGGTATGCACTTGGAGCTCGATAAATTATCTCTTTCTACATTGGAAAGACGTGGGCCTTATGATAACTTACGGAAGAAGATATTCGTTACCTTTGCCAAAACTCCTTTACCACATTTTGTTCTGGGAACGTGAAATCTTCGTGGAGTAGGAGTAGGAGAATATCCATCCTATCAATTCTGTCTTTTTAAGGCTTATTTACCTAAAAGATACCAAGTTTTTATTAGGAGAAGATAGTCAAGATTTTAAAAAGTCAGTGTGTTAAAAACGGTGTTTCTAAAGTAATAGAATTCCTGAGGCCAAAAGTTGAAATTCATTTTGTTGGTGTTTTTACTTGTAAAAAATGTCACAAAGACTTTAATAAGGCAGGGCAGAAGTCTCCCATAGTACGGACATACTGTCATTTGTGTTTCGCTTCTACGTTTGTCATAGATTTGATTTTTACATGTTAGTTCACATTTCCTATGAACGTCTATACAATGAGGATGATTGAAAAATCAAACTGTCTTAGGAGAGGAAAATAATTTTTTAATTAATTTTTTTTAATGTTTTCAGTTTTGAGACAGAGAGAGACAGAGCATGAGCAGGGGAGGGGCAGAGAGAGAGGGAGACACAGAATCCAAAGCAGGCTCCAGGCTCTGAGCTGTCAGCACAGAGCCTGACACGGGGCTCAAACTCACGGACTGTGAGATCATGACCTGAGCTGAAAGCGGACACTTAACTAACTGAGCCACCCCACCGCCCCGAGAGGAAAATAATTTTATGAGCTGCTCAGTATTTGTCATTGTAGTGACCCGAAACACTTGGTGGAAGATGCTTTGCTAGAAGATTCATATATTCTGCTTAACATTTTCTGTATTATCTCTTCTTGAAATGAGTCAAATGAGAGAGTGGCGAATTCATTTATGTCTCGACTTTTGTCGCCATCTCGCCGCTCATGCTCACCTTTTCCCTTTTTCCATTAAAGAGGAGCAATTGATTTTCACTTGAAGTCTTCGTGAACTTTTAGTTTGATTTAGTTCTTCACAGACTTTGATAAACTACCTCCCCCGTAAGAATCCAATAATAGTCTCTTAAATGCTTTAGATTATGTGAGAAGGCAGGATTATAAGATAATACTTCTTCCAGTCATTCTTAGTGCTGCACAGTGGATGAAATCAAACTTGTCCTTCCTGAAGATACAATACCTAGCATAGCGCCTGGCACATAACATATATTCAGTAAATAGTTCATGCACGATTGAACCAATATAGGGGACCGTGAGTTTATTCTCACATTTGGGTTTTTGTTTCAGGGTATTAAAAAAAAAAAAAAGAATCAATTTGAGACTCTAGAGTATGTAGTTCACCAACCGTCTTTTTTATGGCGACCGTTATGATACGTATACTTACATTGTCAGAAAGTCTGTTGGGCTAGTAACACAGAGCTAAGACTAAAAGCCAAAGTAAGGACATGTTGTGTATATTCATTTTCTGTTTTCAAGGACTGAACTCATATACCTTTGTATTGCTTATACTTTGAGTTATTCAGATTTTATTACAGGTTAATTTATGAACTGGTTTTTGTGCTGGTTTCTTCTCTTTGCTTACCAGTGGCTGTCAGTTTTCTGTTGTGGGGAGGTGGGACTTGATTTTTTTTCTTTTTCGAACGTACATTCTTTTCCAGTGGTGTCTTATTCTGGTGTATCTTCATGCTTATCTTTTTTTTTTTTTTTTTTCAATTCTTTTAATGTTTATTTATTTTTGAGAGAGAAAGAGTGCTAGCAGGGGAGGGGCAGAGAGAGGGTGACACTGAATCTGAAGCAGGCTCCAGGCTCTGAGCGGTCAGCCCAGAGCCCGACGCGGGGCTCGAACTCAAAAGCCACAAGATCATGACCGGAGTCGAAGTCAGACGCTTAACTGATGGAACCACCCAGGCGCCCCAATCTTCATGCATATCTTAATGAGGTTCCTTGTTGCTCAGATAGATTGCTTTGAGGCCATTCCATCCATCAGTTTCCTCCCAGTAAGAGAGAGCCCTTCAGTGACCATATCCACTTGGAAGCAGAAATAAAGACATGTAGAAGGAGACCTCTGTCCATTGGTCTCGATCTGTCTGTCTGGCTCTCTCTCTGTCTCTCCCCGTCCCTCTCTTTTCCCTCATCTTCTCTTCTCTCACCGTCCGTTGCCTTCCTTTCTCCCTCCCTCTTTGCCTCTCTCCCTATATGTATCTAGATAATGGGTTCTCCGTTAACTGCTTAGAGTTTGGGTATAATTTTCCCAAAGCATTTCTTAGGTCGTTGCTGTTCCCAGTCACTGCAGTGTCTTGCGTTTGCCTAAAATGGAGTCCAACCCCTCTTTACCTAACCAGTAAATACCTAATCAGGTCTTTTAGAATCTGGCCTCACTCTATTTTTCCTGCCCCCTGCACTCTAGGAAAATTAAACCACTGGTAATGTTTGGTTTTTTTTTTTTTTTTTTCCTGCCTCCAAACTTTTGCATTTCATTTCCTTTGTGCACATTGTTTTCTGTCAGGATTGCTTTTTTTTCCCATCTCTAATTTTAAAATCGATTTTAGATGATATGTAATTGGTTGAATTCATCCTGTTCTTTGAGAATTTTTGTGCAAGTGGGAATCTATTGCTAGAGACTTGATTCTTTATAATATTCTAAGAGCATTTCTCTTTTAAAAAAACGTTTATTTATGGGGCGCCTGGGTGGCGCAGTCGGTTAAGCGTCCGACTTCAGCCAGGTCACGATCTCGCGGTCCGTGAGTTCGAGCCCCGCGTCGGGCTCTGGGCTGATGGCTCAGAGCCTGGAGCCTGTTTCCGATTCTGTGTCTCCCTCTCTCTCTGCCCCTCCCCCGTTCATGCTCTGTCTCTCTCTGTCCCAAAAATAAACGTTGAAAAAAAAAATAAATAAAAAACGTTTATTTATTTTGAGAAAGAGCAGGGGAGGGGCAGAAAGAGAGGGAGACACCGAATCTCAAGCAGGTTCCAGGCTCTGAGCTGTCAGCTCAGAGCCCTATGTAGGGCTTGAACTCACAAACCGCAGAATCATGACAGAGCCAAAGCCAGAAGCTCAACCGACTGAGCCACCCAGGCACCTTTAAGAACATTTATTTCTATTTTATACTACAGATATGTGTGTTTGTGCATATATTATTTTTCCCATTAAAGTATAAGCTTGTTGAAAATAGACACGATGCTTCCATTAGTGTATTTTCTGAATTGCTTTGCAAAGTGCTTGTGTATCCATTCATTGACTCAGGATATATTTATTAAAACTGTGCTCGGCTTTACAGACACTAATACATATTCTAGATATTCTTTTTAAGTGTTTATTATATTCCCAGCACCTTTCCCATTAATTTATACCAATTTGTTATAATGTCTCACAGGAAGGTATTATTTTTCATTTTATAGCTAAAGGATCTGAGATTTGAAGAGGTTCATCCGTTCATTAAATGTTTATTAAGTACCTGCCACACGCTAGGCAAGTAACTTGACGAACACTGTAGTTTCTAAATGAAGGCTGGTGTCTAAACCTGTAACTTTTAGCTCCATAGTCTGTACTTTCCCATTACACCATGTTGTCAGTCCTTGCCTTCCTTTTTTTTTTTTTTTTTTTTTTTTTAAGTGTTTATTTATTTTTGAGAGAGACAGAGAGGGAAACAGAGGATCTGAAGCGGGCTCTGCGCTGGCAGCGGAGAGCCTGACGCGGGGCTCAAACTCACGAACTGTGAGATCATGACCTGAGGAGAAGTCAGACACTTAACCCACTGAGCCACCCGGTAGACATAAGCAACAATAATTATAATAACATTTAAAAGTTTTTTATTGCATTTTTAATTTACATCCAACTTAGTTAGCATATAGTGCAATGATAATTTCAGGAGTAGATTCCAATGATTCATCCCCTATGTATGACATCCAGTGCTCATTCCAACAAGTGTCTTTCTTAATGCCCCTTACCCATTTAGCCCATCCCTCCTCCCATAACCCCTCTGGCAACCCTCAGTTTGTTCTCTGTATTTAAGAGTCTCATGTTTTGTCCCCCTCCTTGCTTTTATATTATTTTTGCTTCCCTTATGTTCATCTGTTTTGTATCTTAAATTCCACATATGAGTGAAATCATAGATTTGTCTTTCTCTAATTCCACTTAGCATTAATACCCTCTAGTTCCATCCACGTAGTTGCAAATGGCAAAATTTCATTCTTTTTGAATGAACGTGTGTGTGTGTGTGTGTGTGTGTGTGTGTATGATATATATATATATGTATATATCATACACACACACACACATATATATGTGTGTATATATATATATATATATGTATATATATATATATACACACACATACATACACATACACACACACACACACACACATCTTATTTATCCATTCAACCATCGATGGACATTTGGGCTCTTTCCAGACTTTGGCTATTGTCGATAGAGCTGCTGTAAACATTGGGGTGCATGTGCCCCTTTGCGATAGCACACTGGTATCCCTTGGATAAATACCTAGTAGTGCAATTGCCGGATGGTAGGGTAGTTCTATTTTTAGTTTTTTGAGGAGACTCCATACTGTTTTCCAGAGTGGCTGCACCAGCTTGCATTCTGACCAGCAGTGCAAAAGACATCCTCTTTCTCCGCATCCTCGCTAACATCTGTTGTTGCCTAAGTTGTTAATGTTAGCCATTCTGACAGGTATAAGGTTGTATCTCATTGTGGTTTTAATTTGTATTTCCCTGATGATGAGTGATGTTGAGTATCTTTTCATGTGTCTGTTAGCCATCTGGATGTATTCTTTGGAGAAGTGTCTCTTCATGTCTTTTGCCCATTTCTTCACTGGATTATTTGTTTTTTTGGATGTTGAGTTGGGATAAGTTCTTTGGAAATTTTGCATACTAACCCTTTATCTAATACGTCATTTGCAAATATCTTCTCCCATTCTTACAGTTGCCTTTTAGTTTTACTAATTGTTTCCTTTGCTGTGCAGAAGCTTTTTGTCTTGATGAGGTCCCAATAGTTCATTTTTGCTTTTGTTTCCCTTGCCTCCAGAGACGTGTTTAGTAAGAAGTTGCTGAGAGTGAGGTCAAAGAGGTTTTTGCCTGCTTTCTCCTCCAGGATTGTGATGGCTTCCTGTCTTACGTTTAGGTCTTTCATCCATTTTGAGTTTATTTTTGCATCTGGTGTAAGAAAGTGGTCCGGGTTCATTTTTCTGCATGTTGCCGTCCAGTTTTCCCAGCACTGTTTGCTGAAGACACTGTCTTGATTCCATTGGGTATTCTTTTCTGCTTTGTCAAAGATTAGCTGGCCATACGTTTGTGGGTCCATTTCTGGGTTCTCTATTCTGTTCCACTGATCTGAATGTCTGTTTTTGTGCCAATAATAATAACATTTGATGGGTGAGTACACTTAATCAAAGGGCTATGAGAGTATGGGGTGGAAGGGGCCAGCATTCTAGGAGGGATTGAAGTAAACCTTATTTAGTTGGTGCTATAAGACTAGGTTCTTGTAGAATAAAAAAAAAAAAAAATATTGCTTCGTATTGAAGTCTAAGAAATAGAATATACAAAGACAAGGAGTTATAGAAGAACCTTCTATGATTTATAAGGACAAGAAGTTAGATGTGATTGAAATGATGAAGACTGTGGGCCTTGGAAAAGAAATGGCTTTTTAAGCTCAGTTACTTATTAAATATTTGTCATTTGAGGACCTGGGCTTTATAGTATAGGCTTTGGAAATGAAAAAGTCAGTCACTGCCCTAAGGAGTGTAAATCTACTAGGGAGTTAGCCACATACACAGATAATCAAACCAGATGCTGAAGTATGCCATGGGCCATATGGTCACTTGGAGAGGGGAGAACTGCCTCCTGGGAACAGTGGCATGAAAGAGGAGTGACATTCGTACTAGGTAGGACTGGAGAGGTCCGCAAAAAATGGTCAGTTTTCTCAATTTAGTAATCCTAACATCTCACTGTGTTTAAAATGTCCATATGTTTCCATGATGAGTCTGTTTCTGAGCATTTTCATTTTCTGAATGATGGGTAAATACAGATGAAGTCTATCACTAGCGGTATAATTTTGAAAGTGATTTAATTTTCACCATTTGCTGCTTTAGATTGTTGTCAGTTTTGCCTTCGACTTAAAAATTTATTGTGATGTTTATTGATTTTTCAGAATTTTAAAGTCCAAGTCCTCAGCTTCCTCTGGACCCACACTCAAAACAAGGTACTATCACAAGGGTGTCAGTGAAACGCAACCCAGGTGGGAAAGAACTGTGAAACAAGACTGTTTGAATAAAAAAATATAACTAATTTGAAATGACGGCTTCTTGATCTTAAAAGAATTCTGACGTTAGTAAGTTTAGGTTTTTTAAATTCTTTTCTTTTTTATTTTTTTAGTAAGTTATTTATTTTGAGAGAGAGAGAGCGCGAGCATGAGCAGGGGAGGGGCAGAGAGAGAGGGAGAGGGAGAGAGAGAGAGAGAGAGAGAGAGAGAGAGAGAATCCCAAGCAGGCTTCTGCGCTGCCACTGCCAAGCCCAACGTGGAACTTGAACTCACGAACTGTGAGATCATGACCTGAGCCCATCGGACGCCTAACCGAACGAGCCACCCAGGCGCCCCTAGAAATTCTTTCCAGTTTATGCCCATTAATGCATTTTTGTCATAAAATGCACTTGTTACCTGGTGAAGCTGACAGATGTAAAGAGCGACTGGTGCCATTGCGTCATTTTTTTAATGGCCCTTCCCCTTTGCTGCTTTGCCTGTCCCTCAACAACGAGCATATCAAACAAACAAAAAGTCCAGTTCATTTTTTAGATGTCATTTCCAATCAAGGAGTACAAAGAAGAGGGTGTCTGTTGGTGACGTTATACTACACTCATGAGTGTATGAGCTTAGATTCCCGTGGGCTAACTTTTTAGTAGCTGGAGAATCAGAACCTAATTCCAACGGATCGGACTTTAAATCCATATACTGCTTCAGTAAACCATGCCACCTGATGGGGACCTGAGCGATTTGGAGTGAATTGATGTTTAATGTCTGAACTGGGATAAAAACGCAGTACTTCTGATCTCTCTACCGAGTGCTGATTTCTCTCTCTTTTTAGTGGGACCTAGTAAGCAAGCCATGAATACGATTTCCAAGGCCCTGACTATAGCACTTTGAGGTTGGCATGGGAATTTTGTTCTTCCTCCAGAGGTGATGTGTAATATATATTGTTTCTTTTGTTTCTCTTACTGGTACCCCATCTAGGAATCAATTGTAGCAAACGCTGCCTATAAATCTCTGTCACATTTTAGCGCGGGAGAGCATACCATTCTTCATCTGCCCGAAGAGGTAGGCCTTTCTGCTTTCCCAGTGGTATCTCTTGACTGCTGGGGTTCATAACTGTATTTGTATTTCCTCTCTTTGAAGATTTTTAGCTGACGCATACGTAACTCTAGATATGTTGTCTATAAAGAATGAGAACTTACATATATTAATTTGTCTAATCTGTAAAAGACTGGAGAGGTCTTAGACCCCACAGATAATGAACTTAAATCTCTTGGAAGCAGATGGAAGGCACGTATGGTGTTGACGAAGTCTCTGTAGGTAACTGCATGCCGGTGCCCCTGGCTTACCCCGGAGGATCTGTGTCACCGTAGGAACCATTTTGCCCAGTTAGTGCTACCTCCTGGAGTAGTTCACATCCAAGCATGGCCTGCATAGACTAAGGTTTAGGCAGCCTGTGCAGCCAGAGATCCTTATTTGTGATACAAAATTGAGATGCATGTGAAAAATCTGCTATTTTAATTCATTTAGCGTGAAATGATACATAGGTTAGTCCCAGGGAACTGGATGAAGAAAGGATCACTCTTCTAAGAGTCAACACATTGTGTGACATTATCTTAGTTTATATGTATTTGTATATGCATATACATATATATATATATATATACATACACACACACACACACACACACACACACACACACATATATATTTTAATTTCTTTGAAGCTCTATGCTTAACGTGGCGCTTGAACTCACGACCCCGAGACCAAGAATCGCATGCCTAAGCCAGCCGGGTGTCCCTCTTAGTTTTTAGATTGAAAACAGACAACCTTTTCTAATATCTACCTAATATGACCAGGTTTAAGTTACTAGGTTATGTTAAGGACCTAAGTGTATGGATCTCACATTTAATGTTACTGCTAACTTAAATGCGTATGAACGTTTATTGAATGCCTCTAGAGCGTAAAGCAGACATTGTGTTAGAAGAAGTTACGTCTGATGTTACCCAGAATCAGTCCTTAGGTCAAATGGCTCAAGAAGTTTTGGTACAAATGTCTTAGGATCCTAAGGCATTAAAATGGGTTGACTTTTTCCTTGGGATTGAGTTTGTATAGAGGTTAGTTGCCAGTAGGAACAAGGCAAACTTGTGTTTATTGAATTGAATTGGAGGGATTATTGAAAGCCTCTTGTAAAATCAAATCCTAACTAAGGCAGGATTTCTCACATTGACGATGCAAAGACAGATGGGCCAGTTTGTCATGTGGCTATCCCAAATGGGAAGACTTAAGAAAAAGTGTTCTGTGACTCATAAAATTAAAAAAGATGAACTTCAGATTGCACTGGAGGTCTCTTGTTGGGATGAGCACTGGGTGTTATCTGTTAAGTGATGAATCCCCAAAGCCAAGGGCACACTGTATTATATACACTGTATGTTAGCTAACTTGATGGTAAGTTATATTTAAAATAAATAAATACATAAACACGTAAACGCCTAAAGAAAGAAAACAAAAAAGTTTAAAAAAGGAAAAGGTAAAGGTAAAAAAGCTACATGTAAATTTTGTATGCAACTGCCTACCAGTAAATTGGGTACAACATCTGGAAAGATACTTTTTATTATTATTATTATTTTAATAAGCAATTGCTAATTTAGATTACAGCATCATAATTACCTTTACTTTTAGCTATTATTCATGGAATTTGGAGTGCAATTGCTAATTTAGATTACAGCATCATAATTACCTTTACTTTTAGCTATTATTCATGAAATTTGGAGGAGTAGCTTTGGAATAGTAGCTTTGATTAAATAACTCCCACATATTCCTAACTGTTTCATCTCTACCTCTTTAGGTATTGATATATCTTTTCCTACTTTAGCATTATGTTCAGTTTCTGATATTAGAGTTTAGATTCAGTTACGGGCTACGCTTAGTCAAATGTTAGATACTTTCTTATTTATTTAGAGAGTGCGCACATGTGCCCACGGCAGGGAGGGGCGGAGGCGAGGGTAGGGTGGGGTGGGGGGAGAGAGGGAGAGTCCCAAGCAGGCTTCACGCTCAGTGCAGAGCCCAACACAGGGCTCAGTCTCATGACCGTGTGATCATGACCTGAGACATTATCAAGAGTCTGACGCTTAACTGACTGAGACACTCAGGCACCTCTATTAGATACTTTCTTAATCTAACTGTTCAATGTCCTCTGCTAGCTGAGGACACGTAAATAGCTCTTTATACCTTCCAATGTAAAGGGTAGCGGTATACTTAGAGTTGGGGTTTCTATATATGCTTGGGTTTTCACCATTAGAGTGTGAGGAACTATAAAGGAAATGTCTAACATTTATCCTTTTTCTGCCCTGCTTCTCAACTTTTTTCTACCCTAACCCCCTTCTGGGATATGACCTACTCCCTGAAGTAACAGTGTTGACTGTAGTGGATATTCTCAACTTGGCTTAAGAGGAGGGGACATAAGTGATTTGAAAGAGTCTGTCTTTGACCCCCAGTTTCTGATATAGATGACCTGCCCCCTCATGGAGAATTATTGCTTCTAAGACTGCACAATGCATTCTTCTTCCTTTCATTGATTACTGATTTTCAGTTTGGCTGTTTGAATACCTAAGAACTAAAAGTCCAGAAAGTGGTCAATGTGTTTATATCCCAAACAAACCCCGAAAGGCTAAGGATACAACTGAGTCACGTCCCTACCTCTGTTTTGTAGATGATAGCAGTGATAGTTTTTCTTCTATAAAAACATATTTTCAATGGTTTGAAGAGTCCCTTCCAGGTAGGGACTTCTGTTTCTTCCTTGTTGACAGAGATTAGTCACTCTGCACGACGGACAATTTGACTTACTCAGAAAACTGAAGGTTACCTCTGTACCTTTCCAGTGAAGGTACATCCACATTCTCTCTGTGAAAACTTGGGAAAGAATCTTTTAAATGAGAGTGCTGTAAATTTCAAGTAAAAATCAACAACAAAAAGATACACTGTATCCTTAGCAACAGGACTACTTTCTTATATAATGTAGCTACTCTTGTAAGTACTGTATTGCCTTTCTCTAAATTTACTAAAGAAAGATTTCTTGTTCATTGATACCTCCATTTAAACCGTGAAACTTGTTGAAAGCTCACAGATGGATAGAACAAAAGGCTTGGGAGAGTGGCAGACATCAGTTTGGGTTGAATGAAACAGTCCACCTAAGGTAGGATCGGAACATGTCTAGGAGCCCTGGAGTTTAATGAGATACCACGTGAATTAGGGGTTTGAATATCAAATCCATGAACTCCTCTTCTTGTCATTAGGTTGTTATTAGGAAGTTCTGTGGGATTATTGATAGACACTTCATACTTGCATCGGTTTAGCAATTATTTATTGGACATACACTAAGCCCGAGGCCATATTCTAAGCTGGGAATGTTGAGTGAATCCATTATGTTTCGTTGGTTTGTAAAAGTATCATTGTTGATCACTTGAAACATGCAAATCTGAAGTTGGTCAAAAAGTTTCAGGGGCTTCTTTGAGGCCTTGTTGATTCCAACGTTAAGAAATGGACAGAAATGATTTTTGTTTTTTAGTTTGTATTTCTTTCTTCTGTTGAACTATTTATTCTTCTCTTTGGCCTTCTTTACTGTCCCCCCAACCCAAAAAAACAAAGCAAACAAAAATAAACAAAAATATAGAGAATTGTTATTCTGGTAAAACAATCAGTAATGGATAAACATTTAGGCAGAAGACTGACTCTCATCTCTGACTTGGGTCCATTAAAAACTATTTAGCTGTTCAAAAATTAAGTTTTTTTTTTTTTAATTAAAGAATCTTAAGATAGATTGTGTTCTTGATTTCTGGAGTTAATTTTCGAAGTGAGTAATGGAAGAGAACTCATTATGCATCCTGGGCTGGTATTAATGTGGTGTAACCTGTTTTTGGCTTTGATTTAAGTGAATGTCACTGCATTCATCAGAAGCTGTTTCTCTTTTTAAATAAATGTATGCGGATACTTGACATGTTCTAAATAAAATCCTGTGTTTATGCACAAACTCTTAGATTTTCATGGGTTATACACAGGAAAGGTGGTTAAAAGGTTATCTGGCTCAGAACCCATAGTGAGGCATTTTGTAGTATAAGCTTTCCAATATTCAATTTGAAGCAGATTCTAAAAGTAATTTATCATTTAATATTTGGCTCTCCATTTAAGTTTCTTCAACAAAGCTTAGCGATAATTGGAAGGGTGTAGTTGTGTGTGTATGTGTGTGTGTTTTAAATATATATGTGGTTTTCCTGGGTGTTTTTAGTAGCTACTGTAATATAATTACCAAAATGTGATAATTTTACAGGTATTCTTTTAGATGACTTCTCTTGATTTTTCTTAGTTGTCCGCCCATTCATCTCAATTCAGTAGTTACGCACAAAGCAAGAGAAAAGCCTGGGTCTTGTACAGGGAAGCTGGGACAAATACTTCTTTAAGAGGTGAGCGGAGGAGGATGGAAATGAGATGGAACCAAGGTCCAACAATAAGTGCTAATTTGTTCAGAATTAACTCACCTTTGAAGAAACAAATCATACCGTTGTAAGTAGGCAGAATATATCAGCTATTCTTAAATTACAGTACGTCTGTAGTTTCTTTGTTAAAATATATGCATATGTAAGATACAGACATATGCTCTTTACCACATGGCAGATAAATTAATAGAGGCATCCAGTTATGTGGATGTAAAATTAGACAACATAAGACAGATCGTTATTTTTTTTTTATCTCCAACCTAGTAGGTCTGTCTTTCTTTAGCGTGTCTAAGAGATATTGATGGTCTGGGTCCTGTGACTCATTGTAAGTAATTTAGGTGGACTGATCAGAAAGACTGGATAGGCTAAAATGTGTGCAGAAACAATCGTGTCCCTTTTACATTAAGTAATTCTGGAATTGGAAGCATTTGGTTGTTTGCCATAGTTCATACACCAGTCCAAATCCCTCTGAAGGTGGTGACAGCTTCCTGCTTCTGCGTCCTCTTAGTCTATCCTACCTCCCGTCCCCTTCCCCTTTCTTCTCCACGTCCTTCTTCTAGCTTGCCTGCCTTCCTCCTCGCCTTCTTCCTCTTTCTCAACAGCTTTATTGAGCTATAATTCGCATCCCATATAATTCACCCATTTAAAGTGTACAATTCAGTGGGTTTGCTATATTTAAAGAACTGTGCAAGGAATCACAGAGCAACCACAATCTAATTTTAGAACATTTTATTAGTAGTCAATCCCCATCACTCCTTTCCACTCCCGCAGCCCTGAGCACCCATTAATCTACTTTCTGTCTCTAAATTTGCCTAGCCTGAACCTTTTCTATAATGAAATTACGCAGTAAGTATGTGGTCTTTTGTGACTGGCTTCCCTCACTTAGCATATTTTCAAGGTTCATTCCTCTCCAGCACGTATCTGTACTTCATACCCTTTTACAACTGAAGAATATTCCATTGTGTAGATACGCCACACGTTGTTTATGCATTTACCAGTTCACGGACCTTTGAGCTGCTTCCATTTTTTGGCCGTTTCGAACAACGCGTTCACATTCGTGTGCAAGTTTTTGTGTGATCGTACGTTTTCATTTCTCTCCTTGTATACTGAGAGTAGAATTGCTGGGCCATGGGGTAGCTCTTCTTTAACTTTCTGAAAACCTGCCAACTGTTTGTCAAAGGGGCTGCCTGCACCATTTTACATGCCCACCAGCAGAGCAGGAGCGTTCTGATTTCTCTCTCTCCTCACCATCCCTCTGAATTTTCATATTAATTGAAGTGGTCACCTCTGTGTTCCACCTCCCCAAACCTCCCGCCACCTGTGGATATGGTGTGCGTCCGAGCTTCCCGGTGCTTTGATAACTGGGGTGGTAGCTGGTGTTACCCTTGCAGTCTCCAGCTATAAGCATTGCTGTCTGTTTCCCTCAGGGTGCTGTTCAAGTATCATTTTCAGTTTGTACTATGATGTGTAAAAGGGACAGGCAAGGCAGACAGACCCAGAACCAACTCCTTTTTTGGATCTTTGTAGACGACTAGGACTGGTTAGAATCTCCAAGAGAACTCCTGATGATACTAAACCTGGCGAGCTCAAAGTATGTAGACAGACCAGAGACACTTGGAAAACCCCGCTTGTGAGAGCCAAAAGGGTTGCAAATGCACCAGGGTTTTCTCCACTTTGCACTGAAATCAACAAACGCCATTGTGCCCTATGTGGAGCGTACATTATTGTTATCTCTGTAATTATGGCTGGCTTGGTCCTCTGAGAATTGGGTACTCCGTAGTGAATCAGAATTAAATCTCGTCTTGGAAAGTGCTCATCTAGGCAGGTTGCTTTTATTCCTTCACTAGTGAAGAGAACACTAGTTATGGTTGAAAGGCTTCATTGGAGTTGAGGTTATTATACTTAAGAGAAGCATTTCCTTTCTGTTTTCTTTCATCCCCCTGCAAGAATCCTGACTCAGTGCAGTTCCTAAATGGAACAGTGCTTTGGGGACCTATGAAGAAGGCAGTCTGCAGGAATTGTTAATTATTTCTAAAAATAACTCCGGGAGACAGGCTAATGGTAATGACTGGGTTCTGGCACTTTATGGTTATAGCAACCACTTTTATATATTTTGATTTCCTCCCCTAATGCTTAATTATCTCCATGTGGGCATTATGATGGTGTGTCATTGAAAGTATTAAAAATTTAATTAATTGCTTGACAGTTGTATCTTGTAGAAGCTACAGTAACGATAATCTTTTTCCATTTTTAAATTTTTGGTTCAAACGAACCTAACTAATCACAGAGCAACCACAAAAATCTTCAAATTGCAAATTAGACACGATAAAGTATAGCTACCAATTACAGACTTTAGTGTTTTTATATTCTATAGCAACAAACTGCCGAGTCTAAGAAAAAGTCAACTAAAGCATTCTATCCTTTTCCGATCTCTACTATATATTCTACTGGAAGATTTTAAGCTTTGCCACAGAGATATGGCCAGATCACAAATTAAAAAAAAAAAAAAAAAAAGTATTCCGACAAGGCAAATATTTAATTACAAACCATAGAAGTTCAATATATTGAATGTGTCAGTTGTTTGCATTTTACTGTCAGAGGGTGTAAAATTTTATTAGTGCTCTATAATAATCATTGCTTATGCTGGCTTATGGTAATTTTCTTAGTATATTACCACTGGTTCTTTACATGGGTCTGGGATTGTCTCTCATAAGATAGAATTTACCGTTTAGTTAATCTGAAAATGAACAGGTATTTTAAAATTAATTTTTAATGGTCTTTTGACATTATAGAGCAACGAGTCTAACTCAGTCTTTAAGTCTTCGCATAAAAAGGAACAAGAAAAGATTTTATGTGACGTTATACTATTGCCTTCTCTGTCGTTTCAGATAAGACCAGAAATCCCTATTCCTGATGAGCTAGAAGAAGATGAAGATGATGAGGGTGATGAAAAGGATCTGGATCTTTCCATCCCTGGCTCTTGCTATCTCAAACTATTGTCGCTTACTGCTCCTTTGGTTTTACCAGGTGACTCCTATTTAGTGGCAGGGAAACCAGCATTTGTCAGTGTTTTATACCTGTCCGATGGTGTTCTTTTCTGATGTGTACGTATTTATAGTTTACTTTAATTGTAGCTTCCTTTCTATCTGAAAGGCAAAAGGTGTCTCTTTTATAGGGACGGCTTGAAGTGGTGATGGTGTTCCGAACACACGGGAAAACGTTAGAGTCGAATAAAATTGCACTGGAAAACCAGTGGAAACCACCATTTTCAGTGAGAAATTAAAATCCATTTCAGAAGCCATATTCAACGAGACAAATTTGCAGTGGGACTTTAAGTCACTGGCTCAAATAACGGTTCTTTATTCTATAAGCTAAATGAAAAGATCGTTAGAATCTACAGAGATTTCCTGGGTACTTTCATTACGAATTTATTCTTTCTTTAGAATTATTCCGAAGATGGTATCAATATTCGAAAGCTGTAAATTAATGGATTAAATTGTATGATCATTCAGTTTTGATAAAAAGCTTATAGGACCGTGACATTTAAAAAAATTATTCTAATTATATCTAATTCAGTATTAGTCAACATTTTTCCAAGCAGGCACCGATTACCTTGTTCTGTCCCAATTCTACCTTGAATGTACGTGGATGTGAAAAGGTCAGCTTCTGAAAATTAAGATCAGCCCACACAAGAAATGTCATCTTGTCAATCATAATCGCCATATCCTATAATAGGGGATTTTTTCTCCCCCTTGGCTTTACCCCCATGGAGATTTGCTGAGGAATTCAGGCACATGCATACTATTTATTTCTAGACAATTCTGTCCCAAATCCCTGCCTCCTTTCACGAGAGAAAACTGAAATGGAACAACTTAGACAAAGAGTTCACATTTCCTTTTTTCTCGATGTCCAGAAAAGAGCCTTAAGGACTCGTTCCTGTTCCCCGTTTCTGTTCTTCCCCGTTTCCCAGCTCACGGCCCTGGAGAGTCTAGGATCCCTTTGCGGTTTTAATAGTGAGTCCCGGGAAGGAAAAAAAGCCTTCAGTTATCCCAAATTGCCGTAGAGGTAGAAGTCCTAGTCCTTTTGGGCTTTTTAAATGATGTTATCCAGTCCCCCCCCAGGCGTGTGGCGGAGAAAGGAGATGGTGTGGCCAAGGTGTGCTGTTGCTTCTGTCCTCTCAGGATGTGGTGGCCATTAACTGGCTCTTCTACATTGTTTGTACTTGATCGTTACGAGTGCCTTTCCCTGAGAAAGAAGGGGAGGATTTGAGTTCAGCAAGTATGTCTGTTGGAGAAAATTCAGTAGCGTCACGTGGGGGTGCTCTGGAAACTGCCGGGGTCTGGCAAACCGTGTCGCCGTGGGGCAAAGTTCTTTATTTTTCTGGGCCTCCCTTTCCCTACAGTTACTGGAGAACTCAAAAAAGAACCAGGAGAAAGCACCAGCCTTAGGAACATACGCCCTAAAAGGCACAGGGTGGGTAATACACACGAGGTCTCTAGTTACAGCAGCCAGAAAACCAAATTGCCCTGAGCATGAGTGAACCCTGGTCCTTTTCTTCCCTGATGTCTTTTCAAGTAAACACAAAAGCAGCTGCAGAGGAATCCAGTAATTTGCCGCCTTTTAAATAGGGATGTTACTGGTATTTTATTTTGTTTTTTATTTTGAAATAAACTTAAATGATTTAAAAGTAGTTGCAGGTACACTGTAATGTACCCAGCGGGATAACCTCCACATACTTTGGTTCATTATTAAAACCAGGAAATTCACATTGGTACAAAGCAATTATTTAAACCATAGACCTGTTAGGGGCTCCTGGGGGGCTCAGTCGGTTCAGCATCCAATTCTTGATTTCGGCTCAGGTCGTGATCCCAGGACTATGGGATCGAGCCCCGTGTCGGGCTCTGCACTGAGCCTGCAGCCTGCTGAAGATTCTCCCTCTCTCTCTCTCTCACTCACTCTCTCTTTTTCCCTCCCTCTCCCTCTCTCCCCCCTCTCCCTCCCTCTTTTCCCCCTCCCCTGCTCACGCTCTCTCTCTTTAAAAAATAAAACAAAAAAACACTATAGACTTAGGATTTCACTAGTTCCCCCCCCCCATATAGTATATACACTTTTCAGTTAAAGAAATTTTTTTTTACACACAGCATAATGACTTCGATGTTTACCCAAATACTTGCCTATGTCGATTTCTTTCAATTGCTGAGTAGTACTCCATTGTAGGATGTTCCACAGTTTGTCCCCTCACCTATTAAAGGACACTGGGGGGTGTTTTAAAATTTTATATTTAACACCCTGTGTTCTACAGAATTTTCAGCTCTTTAAATTCTCACCCGATCATCTGGAGGGACAGGGCAAGGTTCAGAAGCAGTAGAAAAGAAATTGTAGTTCCTAGCTTCCTGGCCAGGGAAGATGGTGCTCTATACATTGATCATACTCATGGTGTCCTACCCTCATTTAAACTCATTGTGGGGGCTTGAGTTAATTTGAGAGTCCTTAGTTCTCTGAAGAGCTTGACAAGGAGACAGAGTTCGGTTCCCGAGTTAGTCTGCGCACAGATGTGTACTTACCTCCTGACACAGATGAGCTTTTGCCAAAATAGATTCCCTTCTGAGAAAGCGTGAAATTACCTTCTCCCGCCATAGCTCCTCTGTCCTCATAAACATGATCTTTAGCTACATTCTGAGTCGTCTGTACTCACCCCCAGGGTGAAGCAGTCCCACCTGTGCACGCCTATGCAGGAATTGGGGTATGTGTCCTGTGACTGGACGTCGTGCGTCTCTTTCATGTAGATGATGTATTAGCCAGGGGCTTGGCAGAAGAGGCACATTCAGTTGGAGTCCTTGAGGGTTTCATACAGGCACCATTTACAGCTGTGTGGTCGGGTTTGAAGGAAAGTCACAAGCAATGGTGCGTTATCCCTGAGTGGTTAATGTCCCCCAGCCTGAAGAGGTAAGGAAGGGGACGTAGCAGTCTGGAGAATCGGGGAGAGCGTCTGTGTCGTGCATAGCGCTGCCTCAGGGGAGCCAGTGGCTGCAGAAGAGGGATGCAGGCCACTTGTCACAGTCCTGCAGGAGGGTGTCCGGGGACACATGCCCTGACCTCACTCTGCTTCCAACCTCTGATCTTCGGCGAGTGTCTCCCGTTGGAGAAAGCCAACTAAAAGCCGGAGGACAAGGGAGCCCTGCGGATGTAGTCGATAAAGGTTGCCTCCCAACGCACAGAGCAAGGTTGAGAGGGCAGAGGGCCGGTCTGGAGGGTGTAAATGGAAAACATCCCACAGAGGCGTTCTCTGGGCTTTCAGTGGAGAAGCGTGGTCACCTCTAGGAAGGTTCTATGTAGGAGTAACGGAACTGGGCGCATAATAGATGCTCCAGTGAGCACCTTCAATTTAATCCCAGTCATTTAAAGAGGACTTTGAGATCTATTAAGAATGAAATTCCTGTTTAGTTAGGTGGACCCTTCTTTTTTGTTCCTACGAGAGGCACAGGCAGTGGTTTTCCGTTTTGTTTTCCATGCCTACCATTTGTTGAGCTTAGATGTGTTCGTTGTTTTTGTTTCTGCATTGGGCAACCTCTAGTGGCCCTTAGGGAAATAACACTTGAGTACAAACCTGTTTTGTAGGCAAGCAGTGGTGAAAATGGAGAGAAACGGATGATGGAGCCAGGATATATTTCTGCTGGTAGATCTGCAAGGGCTTGCTCGTGGGTTTACGTATACCAAGTGTGAGAAAGAGAGGAATTGAGAATGATGAAGGTTTTAAGCTTGAGTAACTGGGTGCCATGTTATAATTTGGGAAGACTAAGCACAGGATGGGAATCAAGAGTTCCCTTTCACTGTGTGAAGTTTGGTCTGAAATACGGCTGTGTGTGTGGATGTGCAAACATGCATGAAAATAAGTATATATGAGTTAAGAGTGAATGATGCTCTCCTAACATACTATGTTTACTTTTGATCTTTCACCTCTTTCAGCTTTGGAGGAATTTTTTACATCTCTTGTGAAGCAAGAAATGGTGAATATGCCCCGTGGAGTATATCACTCTGCATTAAAAGGAGGTGTTCGCTCAGACCAAGGAAAGACCGTAGCAGGAATCCCCAATTTTATATTGAAAATGTATGAAACAAACAAGCAACCGGGTTTGAAACCTGGCCTTGCAGGTGAGTGCACTACATAATATCAAGGTAGAGGGTTTGGTTTTAATTAGGAAGCGTTCTTAATTGTATTTTAATCAATTAATTAATTCTTAATTTAGTTTTTAAAATTTAAATCCAAGTTAGTTAACATAAAGTGCTATGATAGGTTCAGGAGTAGAATCTAGTGATTCACCACTTACATATAACACCCAGTGCTCATCCCGACAAGTGTCCCCTTTAGTGCCCATCACCCATTTAGCCCATCCCCCCACCCAGCACCACTCCAGCAACCCTCCGTTTGTTCCCTGTATTTAAGAGTCACTTATGGGGGCGCCTGGGTGGCGCAGTCGGTTAAGCGTCCGACTTCAGCCAGGTCACGATCTCGCGGTCCCTGAGTTCGAGCCCCGCGTCAGGCTCTGGGCTGATGGCTCAGAGCCTGGAGCCTGTTTCCGGTTCTGTGTCTCCCTCTCTCTGCCCCTCCCCCGTTCGTGCTCTGTCTCTCTCTGTCCCAAAAATAAATAAACGTTGAAAAAAAAAAAATTTTTTTTTTAAAAAAATTAAAAAAAAAAAAAAAAAAGAGTCACTTATGGTTTGCCTCCCTCTCTGTATTTTTCTTATTTTTTCTTCCCTTCCCTGTGTTCATCTGATTTGTTTCTTAAATACCACATATGAGTGAAATCATAAGGTATTTGTCTCTCTGGCTGACTTATTTTGCTTAGTATAATACAGTCTAGTTCCATCCACTTTTGTTGCAAATGACAAGGTCTCATTCTTTTGATTGCCACGTCATATCCCATTGTATATACACACCACACCTTCTTTATCCATTCATCAGTCAATGGACTTTTAGGCTCTTTCCATGATTTGGCCATTGTTGATAATGCTGCTGTAAACATTGGGGTGCATGTGCCCCTTTGAGTCAGCACTTTTGTATAAATACTCAGCAGTGCAATTGCTGGGTCATAGAGTAGTTCTATTTCTAATTTTTCGAGGAATCTCCATACTGTTGTTATTATTGTTTGTATTTCTGTGGTGTTGGTTGTGATCTCTCCTCTTTCATTTATGATTTAATTTATTTGGGTCCTCTCCTTTTTCTTTTTGATAAATCTGGCTAGGGGTTTATCAATTTTATTGATTCTTTCTAAGAACCAGCTTCTAGTTTTGTTGATCTGTTCTACTGTTTTTTGATTTCGACATCATTGATTTCTGCTCTAATCTTCATTATTTCTCTTCCTCTGCTGGTTTTAGGCTTTATTTACTGTTCTTTTTCCGGCTCCTTTAGGTGTAAGATTAGGTTGTGTATTGGAGACCTTTCTTTCTTCTTTAGGATTGCTATATACTTCCTTCTTACGACTGCCTTTGCTGTATCCTAAAGGTTTGAGTGTCATGTTTTCATTTTCATTGGCTTCCATGTACTTTTTAATTTCCTCTTTAACTTCTTGGTTAACCCATTCATTCTTTAGTAGGATGTTCTTTAGTCTTCAAGTATTTGTGGACTTTTCCATTTTTTTCTTGTGGTTGATTTCAGGTGTCCTAGCGTTTTGATCTGAAAATATGCATGGTATGATATTGATCTCTTTGTACTTATTGAGGGGCTGATTTGTGACCCAGTATGTGATCTACTCTGGAGAAATGTTCCCATGGGCACTTGAGAAGAATGTGTATTCTGCTGCTTTAGGATGAAATGTTCTGAATATGTTTGTTAAGTCCATTGGATCCAATGTGTCATTCAAAGCCATTGTTTCCTTGTTGATTTTCTGCTGAGAGATCATTGCTGTAAGTGGGGTGTGAAAGTCCCCTACTATTATGGTATTATTATCAATGAGTTTTTTTTATGTTTGTGACTAATTGATTTATATATTTGGGTGGTGTCAAGTTGGGGGCATAAATATTTACCATAATTAAATCTTCTTGTTGGATAGACCCAAGGTATAGGTTTTTAATATCACGATTTCCACTTTCAAGAAGGATGTGATGGGTCATGGCAGAGTGCTGCTGCTGCTAACATTTAGACACAACTGGATAAAATGGCAAAGATAAACCACATTGTAAAGGCACTGGAGAATTATTGAGGCAGAGATAAGTAGATTAAAATCACAGAACGGAGAGAAAGAACATTTTAGAACTGTGCCCCCCACTGCCCCGTGGAAGATAGACAGTGATTTCGGTTGTGGGCTAGGACTGGGGCTTGGCCTAGGAAGAGGTCTGTTGGAGTACAGAGACACTAGTGGAGCTTTTAGTGGTGGCATGGGTCTAGAGTGATGTGATGGTTAATTTTCTATGTCAACTTGACTGGGCTAAGTGATATCCAGGTAGCTGGTAAAACATTATTCCTGGATGTCTGTGAGTGTCGTTCTAGAAGAGGCTAACATTTGAATTTTTTTTTTTTTTAACGTTTACTCATTTTTGAGACAGAGAGAGAGAGCATGAACAGGGGAGGGTCAGAGAAAGAGGGAGACACAGAATCTGAAACAGGCTCTAGGCTCTGAGCTGTCAGCACAGAGCCTGACGCGGGGCTCGAACCCACGGACCGCGAGATAGATTGTGACCTGAGCCAAAGTCAGATGCTTAACCGACTGAGCCACCCAGGCGCCCCTAGAAGAGGCTAACATTTGAATCAGTAGACTGAATAAAGAAGTTTATCCTCACCAGTGTGGGTGGGCAACATCCCAATTCATTGATGGCCTGAAGAGAACAGAAGACTAGTAAAGGGGTGAACTTACTCTTTCCTTAGCTAGGACATCCATCTCTGAATTACCCTACCATCTTTCCTGGCTCTCTCCAGCTGGCAGACAACAAGATTATGGGACTTCTTAGCCCCCCTAATCTTGTGACCCAATTCTTATATAATTCTTATATAATATTATATTGATTGAGATTCTGTTTCTGGTTTTGGTTCTCCGAAGACTCTGGCTCATAAGCTGATAAGCTGAATAAGCCATCTAATAAGCTGTCTGGCTGAATTTCGAGTTTGCGCTGAAAGTTAAGGCTGGCGCTTCTAAGAGGCAAAATGCAATCTCCAGCCTTACGAAACAAAGAAGAGCAGGGAGAACGGGACAGAAAACAAAGCACACAAGCAGTGAATTGATAATGATGATCTACAGCTCTTTTCACCTGGGTGCACTTAACTTGTTTTGCCTCAGCTGGAGGCTGAAATTCAGGCTTGACCTTGAAAAGAGGCTGGTGCAGGAGGCAGAGAAACCAACAGAGATCTTGTCATTCACGCGGTGCCTGAGTGGCAAAACTGGAGACTTGCAGGCCTTCGACACATAGTCTATTTCTCCGTCACGATATTTGTCAAATTTTGAAGCTTGATGGGATGGGAACGAAAGAGGTGAGCCAAAAACCTGTGACACATCCGAATCTGTCATAAGCTTTCCGTATTGAGGAGACTGAGTAGGCTGTCAGATGAAAGTCTTGGGGGAGGTGCTCCCTAGGAACAGGGACTCTCAGGTAGACTGAGAGTTACCAAAGCTATAATCAAGCCTAATCCTGTTCAATCTCTGATGCAATTTCATGATCAGTCCTTCACTGTATCTGTCTGACAGGGGAGGACAGCTCCTCTCTGATTAAAAAATATCATTTAGATTTTCCTGTGGTTCCTTTGTATACTGTCCAGTATATGATGAAAAAGTCCTGGACGCACGAAAACGGAAGAAACTTTGAAATGAAGGGGACAGTTCATGGAGATAAAGAGGTCACTCCATTAAGAAAATATCAGAGTTCTAATCGGGGTGCACAAAATGACATAATTTCAAAATATATGAAAGAAGTTAGCAAAGCTAAAAGTTCAAATAGGCACACCTACCAGAAGGGAAGTGGGTGGGGGAATGGGTTATATGGGTGATGGGAATTAAGGAGGGCACTTGTTGTGATGAACACCGGGTGTTGCATCTAAGTGTTGAATCACCACATCGTACACCTGAAAGTAATATTACACTGTATGTTAGCTAACTGGAATTTAAATTTTAAAAGAGGACAAACCTACATTAGAAGTAGGACACTTTAAAACCTATTTTAAATAGCTTGATGAAAAAGCAGACAAAAAAAACCCCAGTAAATTTACAAAATATCTGAATAAGACTATGAACAAACTTTACTTAATTGACATGAAAAGCATTGTAACTTACAGTGATAGAATTCTTATGTTGCTTAACAGTACTTGGCAAACTTACCAAAGTGACCATATGACAGACATAAACTTCAAGAAATTTCAAAACATTGAAGTTATTTAGAGCCTGTCTTCTGATGTTGGTGGAATTGAGCTAAAAATAAATAAAAAGATAGCTAGAATGTCTCCAGTAGCCTCAAAATTGAACAATATACTTATAAATAATCCATGGATCAAAGAGAAAATAAAAATGGAAATCAGAAAATATTTTTAACTGAATCATAATGAAAATAAGCCACATGGCTTATTGACCTGTGGGATGAGCCACATGACCTGTGGGATGTAGCTAAAGCAGCATGACATGGAAATTTGTTTCTTTAGTGCATATGTTAAAAAAAATAAGACAGGAAGACAATCATGATTTAAGCTTCCATTTCAAGAATAACCTAAATTAAGCTTAAGGAAAGGAATAATAAAGATAAGAATCAAAACAATAGAAAACATATAATGAAAATCACTGCCAAAAATCAAATCTTTGAAGACTTTAATAAAATTGATAAAGCCATTGTAAGTCTACAAAAGAAAATAGAGAAATATGGATTACCTCTAATCAAGAACAACAAAGGAGACGCCTCTTCAGACCCTACAGCGTTCAAAAAGATCATAAAAGAATATTATAAAGAACTTTTAGCCAATGAGTTTCACAGTTGGGACAGGATGTAGAAATTGATGAAAATAGAAAATTTTGTAAAACAGAAGGAGAAATAGACTATCTGAATCGTTCGATATGTATTAAAGAAATTAAATCCGTAAAAACTTTCCTACAAAGAAAACTCTAAGTGCAGATGGCTTCCTTGGTTAGTTCTTACACAAAAATCAAGGAGGAAGTAATAATCATCTTTCACAAATTCTAACAGAATGGAAAAAGGGAACACTGTTGATGCAGTCAGCATAATCTTAATACCAAGTGCCAGAAGGGAATATTATAAACCTGTAAAGCAACCTCTCCCATTGAACATAGTTGCAAAAATACCCCAAAATATGTTAGAAAACTGAATTCAATACTTAGAGGGTAATATATAACAATTAAGTGAGGTTAATTCAATGTTTGAAAATCGGTATAATCCAGAACATTAATAGAAAAAGGCAGAACAATCCTCAGATGATCTCAATAGATGTAGAAAACACCTTTGAAAAGCTTTATTCCCATTCACGATACAAAAAAGACTCTCGTTAAACTATGAATGGAAGGGAACATTTTAAAAAATCTTTATGTATTTTGAGAGAGAGAGAAAGCCAAAGGCGGGGAGGAGCAGAGAGAGACGGAGACAGAGAATCCCAAGTAGGTTCCACGCTGTCAGTGCAGAGCTTGAGACAGGGCTCGAACTCACCAAGTGTGAGACTAAACCCCAGAGACACTTAACCAACTGAGGCACCCAGGCGCCTCTGGAAGGGAAATTTTTAAACTTCTAATAAAGAACAGCTACAATGTTGTTTTTGTACTTAATACTGAAAGATTGAAACTTGTACTCCTTGAGATTGGGGAAAAGATAGGGATGTTTGTTATAAGCACTATTATTTAGGGACGCCTCGTGGCTCAGTTGGTTCAGCTTCCAACCTTGACTCAGGTCATGACCTCGCAGTCCTATGAGTTCGAGCCCCATGTCAGGCTCTGTGCTGACAGCTCGGAGCCTGGAGCCTGCTTTGGATTCTGTGTCTCCCTCTCTCTCTGCCCCTTCCCCACTCATGTGCTCTCTCTCTCAAAAATAAAGATTAAAAAATTTTTTAAATAAGCACTATTACTTAGTATTTTTTTTTTAATTTTTAAATGTTTATTTACTTTTGAGAGAGAGAGAGAGAGAGAGACAGACAGACGGAGTGTGAGCAGGCAAGAGGCAGAGAGAGGGAGACACAAAATCCACAGCAGGCTTCAGGCTCCGAGCTGTCAACACAGACCCCAATGTGGGGCTCGAACCCAAGAACCATGAGATCACGACCTGAGTCAAAGTTGGACACTTAATCGACTGAGCCACCCAGGCGCCCCTATTATTTAGTATTTTAATAAAGACTGTAGCTAATGTAATAAGCCAAGAAAAAGAAATAAAAGTCATAAACATTAGAAAGGAAGAAATAATACAGTAATTATTTGCAGATGACAAATTAGACATTAAAATAGTCATTAGTGGGTGCCTGGCTGACTCAGTAGAGCATGTAACTCTTGATATCATGGTTGTGAGTTTAAGTCCCATGGGGGGCATAAAGCTTAGTTTAAAAAAAAAAATAGGCATTTGTGATTATTTAATTAAATAGTCATTATTTGCAGATGACTGTGTAGTACATAGAAAATCCAAAATAATCTACCGACTAATTAGGATTAATAAATGGGGGGCCTGGGTGGCTCAGTCGGTTGAGTGTCTGACCCTTGGTTTCAGCTCAGGTCTGTAGTTCATGAGCTCAAACCTCGTGTCAGGCTCTGTGCTGACAGTGTGGAGCCTGCTTCAGATTCTCTTTTCTCTCCCTCTCCCTCTCCCTCTCCCTCCCCCCCCCCACCCTTCTGCCCTTCCCCTGCTTATGCTCTTTCTTTCTCAGAATAAATTAAATAAAAACTTGAAAAAAAGAGGATTAATAAATGAATTCAGCAGGGTTACTGCATTACATACAAAGGTCAACATACAAATCAATTATATATTTTCATATACCATAACAAAATTTTAAAACTATAATAGCACTGAAAAATATTAATTACCTAGGATAAATTTAGCAGGGTGTGTAAAACCTTTGCACTGGAAGCTACAAAATATTATGGAGAAAACTTAAAGAAATCCTAGTAAATGAAGTGATACACAATGTTTATGCACTAGAAGACACCAAGTTGTAAAAATGTCAGTTCTCTTCAAATTAATAGATTCAATCCAGTCCCAAGCAATATCCCAGTTAAGATCTTGGAAATTGACAAGCTGATTCTAAAGTTTGTGTGGAAATGCAGAAGACCAAAAATAGCCAAAGTAATCTTGAAGAATAGCAAGAAAGTAGGAGGATATATAATACCAGATATCAAGGCCTCTTATAAAGCCACAGTAGTTGAGAGAGTGGGGTGCCTGGTGTCTCAGTCAGTAGAGTATCTGACTTCAGCTCAGGTCGTGATCTCACAGTCCGTGAGTTTGAGCCCCGTGTTGGGCTCCGTGCTGACAGCTCGGAGCCTGGAGCCTGCTTCGGATTCTGTGTCTCCCCGTCTCTCTCTGCCCCTCCCCCACTCACACTTGGTCTCTCTCTTTCTCAAAAATATGTAAACATTAAAACAAAATTTTTTAAATTTTTTTTTTCAACGTTTATTTATTTTTGGGACAGAGAGAGACAGAGCATGA
The DNA here is from genome assembly GCF_018350155.1 of Leopardus geoffroyi. Lineage (NCBI taxonomy): Eukaryota > Metazoa > Chordata > Mammalia > Carnivora > Felidae > Leopardus > Leopardus geoffroyi. The sequence goes on from NC_059342.1 coordinate 45,576,740, forward strand.
ACGGGGGAGGAGCAGAGAGAGAGGGAGACACAGAATCGGAAACAGGCTCCAGGCTCTGAGCCATCAGCCCAGAGCCTGACGCGGGGCTCGAACTCACGGACCGCGAGATCGTGACCTGGCTGAAGTCGGACGCTTAACTGACTGCGCCACCCAGGCGCCCCAAAATTTTTTAAATAAAATTAAAAAAAAATTGAGAATGCAGCATTGTTGCAAGGATAGGCAGATTTACCAATGAAGAATATAGAGCATCCAGAAACAAACCCACGTGTCAAGGTCACCAGATTTATTACAAAGGGGCACCGCAATGCTATGAAGAAAAGGGATGATCTTTTCAACAAATGGTCCTATAATTAAAGTCTCAAGTTATAAAAATCGTAATGAATTATATTAAAATCAAGATCATGTGTTAACCAAAATCTACCTTTAAGAGTGTGAAAAAGCCGGCCACGGAATGCAAAGAAGGTATTTACGATACATATTTGTGACGAAGGACTCAATTTAGATGATATCGAGAATCTTTTGCAAATCAACAAGAAAGTTACTCAATAAATGGGGGGAAAAAATGGGAGAAAGAATTGAACACATCTTCCAAAAGAAGAAATTCAGGTGTCCAGTGAACATACGAGTAGATAGTTAACTTCCTTATCAGAGAAATCTAAATTCATACCACAATAAGATACCATTAGCAGGATGGCTAAGGTGAAAAGAGATGGAAAATGAAAAGTATCGGTTAATATGTGGAACACCCAGAACTGCTGCTGGGAATGTAAGTTAGTGCAACCACTTTGGAAAACTGGTTCTGAACCAGTTCAGATCCTATTTTACCTAGTTATTTCAGTCTCAGGGATAAACAGAGATGAAATCACCAAAGACATGCTCTAAGGTCCACAGGAGCATTCTTTGAGTAGGCCTCAACCTGGAAGCTATCTCCTTGCCTACTGGCAGTAAAATGGATAAATCAGTTGGCGTTACATTCACATGAGGGAATATTACTCCGCAACAAGAATGAGCGTTCTGCAACTGCCACTATTGTGGCTGATTCTCGCAATGATTATTTGAGTGAAGGAAGCCAGATATAAAAGCATATATACAGTCTAATTCCATTTATATAAAGTACCAAAGTAGGCAAAATGGTCATTAGAAGGTTGTAACCGTTGGGGTGGGGGTGGATGTGACCAGCAGGAGACATGAGAAAGGCTTCTGGGATTTAAAAAAAAATTTTTTTTTTAACGTTTATTTATTTTTGAGACAGAGACAGAACATGAGTTGGGGGAGGGTCAGAGAGAGAGGGAGACACAGAATCTGAAGCAGGCTCCAGGTTCTGAGCTGTCAGCACAGAGCCCGACGTAGGGCTTGAACTCACGGACCGCGAGATCACGACCTGAGCCGAAGTCGGACGCTTAACCGACTGAACCACCCAGGCGCCCCACGGCTTCTGGGATTTTGATAATGTTTTGTTTCTTCATCTGGATGCTGATCATATGTTGTTCGTGGGAGTTCATTGAGCTGTATGCTCAATGTGCACTTTTCCTGTGTTGTATATTATCCTTCAATAAGAGAGGTTTAAAAATGCAATGATCTTTGTGTTTTAAATTATCTTAGTTCTTGAGTGGGTCTTCTCATTGGCTCAGAGTTACCCCCAGAGAGCTTCCAAGACTACTCTCACTCATAGTCTAGCATTTGGCTGCCTGTCTTTGCTTTTCAGTTGAGACTGGGGGCCAGCCAGAACTGGGAGTTCAATTCAAGAACTTAGTTAACCCAAGTGGGGAGGACAGGAAGGGTTAGAGGAGGAGGAAGGAGGGAGAAGGTGAGGGTGAACACACGGTGAGTGTAGGGATGAAAGAAAACTTGTCCACTTGTGGGTGTAAACGAAAGGGACCCCTGTTTTCAGGAGGTCCCGAGGATTGGTATTGGTGCAAGCATTTCTCTTTCATTGGAATTTATTCTTAAAAACTTAAACTTCGTGAATGGTTACTTCTAGAGATTAAAATAAGGTGCGAATTGTAAATTTCTTCACTTATTTACAAACGAATAAGGCTTGTAAATAAGTGATAGTTTGAATATAGTAGCAGCTGACGTCTTGTATCTCTTCTGTTTTTTCTTTCCTTAGACACCAATAGTCAAAAATCATAATTTGCTTAGTAAATTCTTTTCATTTCTAAATACCTCTATCCAGGTTGAGTGAATACGGATTATTGAGAATATGATTAATGAATTTTTCCCATAAGAAGTGTTTTTATAAGTTTTTTTTTTTTTCAGGTGGTATGTTATTTTGTTATGATATTTCAACATACCAGAGTAAAGATGGCAAACCATTGAATCGACTGATGGCCAGTAGAGGGCGAAGTTTCAAGCAGACCTCGCTTGCTCTTGTGCATGAGGTAGGTGCCTTGCCTTACCTGTAATATAATGTGTGTTTGGAAATAATTTTTCTCTTTATCATGATTAACGTAAGTTGCTTTTATTTATTTATTTATTTATTTATTTATTTATTTATTTATTTATTTCTCAACGTTTTTATTTGTTTTTGGGACAGAGAGAGACAGAGCATGAACGGGGGAGGGGCAGAGAGAGAGGGAGACACAGAATCGGAAACAGGCTCCAGGCTCTGAGCCATCAGCCCAGAGCCTGACGCGGGGCTCGAACTCCCGGACCGCGAGATCGTGACCTGGCTGAAGTCGGACGCTTAACCTACTGCGCCACCCAGGCGCCCCAACGTAAGTTGCTTTTAAAGGCAACCGACTGGGTGGCTCAGTCGGTTAAGCGTCCAACTTAGGCTCAGGTCATGATCTCACAGCTTGTGGGTTCTAGCCCCACATGGGGCTCTGTGCTGACAGCTCGGAGCCTGGAGCCTGCTTTGGATTCTGTGTCTCCCTCTCTCTCTCTCTGCTCTTCCATTCATGCTCTCTCTCTCTCTCCCTCTCTCTCTCCCTCAAAAATAAATAATAAAACATTAAAAAAAATTTTTTAAGGCAATCACAATAGTTGATCCGATGCACTACTAAAATATTTGGATGTGTTTCTGAAAGAAACTAGCATGCTTCTCCCATTGCCCAGCCTTGTTATTAGGGAATGGTATGTACAAATTTGGTTTATTTCACTGTTGTTAAACTCTTATTGTTCAGAATAAATGCTATAATGAGTTTATTATTTAAAGAAATAATCTTGCCTATTTCTTAATTTGAATCCTTTGCAAGTATGTAGGGCACCAGTGTTTATGTATAGTGTGAATTTTGGGAATGAACAGTAAATAAATGTGTTTAAGGGGGGGAGAAAAACCCTTTGGTTTTAGTGTTTATTCTATTTTTTTTAGGCTACTCTTTTATTTTTTAATTAAATTAAATTTAATTTTAAAGTTTATTTCAAGAGAGAGGGAAAGAGTGTGAGCCAGAGAGGGGCAGAGAGACAGAGAGAGCATCCCAAGCAGGCCTCATGCTGTCATCACGGAACCTGATGCAGGGCTCAGTCTCACAAACCGTGAGATCGTGGCCTGAGCTGAAATCAAGAGTTGGACGTTTAACAGATCGAGCCAACCAGGCGCCCCTAGGCTACCCTTTTAAAATAAAGTTGTGTGATGCCATGAGACGATTTATATAAAGTCTGATCATTGCAGATCATAACAACACCAGAGGGAAGAGGGAGGCTAGAGAGCACATGGGCAGTGTGTACTTTGGTGTTTTCTTTGCACGTTTTATGACAGTTATTTGTTCGGGTGTGTATAAATTAAAATATATAAATGAATAACAAAATATAGCAAAGAGGCTTATTTTATATAATTAAGACATGATAGGTTAACATCAGTCAGTTATAAATGAAGATAAAAATTGTGAAGCATGTAATAGTTTGATGTCAAATTAATTAGAGCTCCTACTGGATGTTTGTACTAAATCTCATTTTGGTGCATAATTTATATATCTTGGCATCACAGAGTTTCGTCGGATTATATTCTGCATCCTACCAGTTAGCACAGCCAGTTTTTAGAGACCTATATTTATCCTATGCAACCGTGTTCTTTCCTATATTCAATTAGAGTTGAAATTATGTAAATACTTGGTTCAAAGCCTTTTTAGTCTAATTCAGTGTCTTCACTTAACTGAGGAGGGAATGAAGATCCGGGAAGAAAAGAGGTTTAATTTCATGAAAGAGAGAATGTAGGTGATTTCTAGATTTGTTTTCCCTGACATCTTATTACTTGGCTATGGAGAAGGTAGAGTTTGGTGCCTTTTTGTATTTTTACGCCGTGCACCTAGGAGATTGAAGGATAACCACAGTGTTAAGTATTAATGGAAAGCTGACTTTAAAAGTCACCATCAGAACAGAAACAATAAAAATTGTTAACACAGGGAATAGCAGAAGGCAATCTAGTAAATTCAGCAAATGGCATCAGAATTTATGGGGTGTGGCTTGGATATGAACAGAGAAAATATTTGGATTAAAATGCTTGTTGCTTGTCTTGTAGATGCCTAGAAAATTTCAAAGAGATGAGAAAATATTTTATTTATTTTCATATTTATTATGTATTTATTTATTTATTTATTTATTTATTTATTTATTCGCTTATTTATTTTGAGAGAGAGAGAGCATGTGTGCTCAAGCAGGGAAGGGGCAGAGAGAGAGAGAGAGAGAGAGGCAGAGAGAATCTCAAGCAGGATCCTCACTGTCAGCGTAAAGCCCAGTGCGGGGCTCAAACTCACAAGCTGTGAGATCATGACGTGAGCCAGAGTCGAGAGTTGGACACTTAACTGACTGAGCCATCCAGGAGCCCCAAGAAATCATTATTTTACAAGTCAGTTAGAAGATATATTGGATAGAATTTTGTCAAACCTGTGGTGGGATTTTTGTTTGAATTCATCCTATTGTAATTCATTAAAAAAAAAAAAAAAAGGCAGAGATAGAGAATGAATCATCCATTTTCTCAAACTAGGCAACAACAAATAAGACTTTTAAGATCTGGTTAATCAGAATAATAATTGGAATAATAATAGCTAATAACCAGCTCAGGCGTTTTAAAAATTGCCGTGTGTGTGTGTGTGTGTGTGTGTGGCAATTTATATATATAAATATAAATTCCTTTTTTTTTAAATGTTTATTCTTTTTTGAGAGAGAGACAGAGTGTGAGCAGGGGAGGGGCAGAGAGAGAGGGCGATACAGAATGGGAAGCAGGCTCCAGGCTCCGAGCTGTCAGCACAGAGCTTGATGTGGGGCTCGAACTCACAAACCGTGAAATCATGACCTGAGCCAAAGTCAGACGCTTAAGTGACTGAGTCACCCAGGTACCCCTCTATATAAATTCCTTTAATCTCTACATTGACACTGGGAGGTTGGTACAGCTATTGTGCTCGACATCACAGAACTAGTAAGTGGAGGAGCCTGGAAACTGATCCCAGCAGTGTGACTCAGGGTGGTCCTTGAACTACCCTCCCTAGTCCCAGGTTAAGCAGAGAACATTTAAAAAATACCTTTGGATCTTCCCAAGATGACTCTAGTATTTGCTTTGTTGCAGTCCTTTTGGTATTATTACAGCTGAAGTTCCTTCAGACTTGCCTTGGGTTTCTCATCACTGCTTCTGGGTCTTTTTATTTAGAAAAAAAAAAAAGTCTGTCATGAGAGTTTCAGTTGGTTTATTCAGCCGTTGATGGACCCTTGGGTTGTTTCCAGCTTTTGGCAATTATGACTGAAGCTGCTATAAGCAGTTCTCGTAAGGTGTACGTGTGGACATCTGTTTTCATGTCTTTTTGAGTAAATAAAGACGTAGGCTTGGGCTTGCTAAGCCATCTGGTAAGTGAATGTAAGAAACTAGCAAACTTTTCCTGGTGACTGTCCCATTTTGAGTCCCCGCCAGCAATGGAAGGGAGTCCCGGGTGCCCTGCCTCTTTGCCCATGCGCAGTATGACCAGTTTCTTAAAAGCTAGCCGTTCTCATACATGGATAGTGGTTTCTCTTTGTGGTTTTGTGTTTCCTTAATGACTATTGATGTTGAGCATGTTTTCATGCATTTTTTGCCATTCATATCTTCCATGAAGCATTGTGTTGTTTTACTTATTTTTTTTTAAAACCAGGTTATTGTTTTCAAATGAGAGTTCCTTATATATTCTGGCATAAATTCTTTCTTAGAAATGTGTTTTGCAAAAAAAAATTTTTATACTGAATCTGTATACTTGTCTTTTTATTTCCTTGGCAGTGTCTTTTAAAGAGCAAATTGTTAGCTTTAACGAATTCCAGTTTATCAAGTTTTTCTATTTATGTTCTTGCTTTCTCTCCAACCCAAAGCCTCAAAGATTTTCTGTTTTTTCATCATACTGAAGAGAAATTCTGTACCTATCAGCAGCCACTCTCCATTTTCCTCTCTCCCTAGCCTCTAGCAACCACTCATACACTTTCTGTCTTGATAGATCTGCCTATTTTGAACATTTCATGTAAATGGAATCATGCAATATGTGGTCTTTTTTGTCTGACTTCTTTCACTTAGCATAATGTTTTCAAAGTTTGTACTTGCGGTCACACGTATCAGTACTTTATTTCTTTCTATGGCCTAATAATATTCCATTGTAGGGACATACTATATATAGTTTATCCATTAGTCACTTGATGATCTCCTGTGTTTACTTACAGAAGTCTTACAGTTTACATTTCAGCCTACGATCTGTGTAACTTAACTTTTCACAAGGTATGGGTTGTATTTTTTGAATGTACCACTCTTTCTTCACCAAGGCACCTTTGTGGAAAATCATTTGTCCATATGTGTGGGTCTATTTCTGCACTCAATTTTGTTCCATTGATCTATATGTGCGTGCTTTAAATCAAAACCATACGGCTTAATTAGTGTTGCTGTGTAAGAAGTCTTGAAATCAAGCAATATGAGTCCTCCAATTTTGTTGTTTTAAAATTTGACTGTCTTAAGCCTTTTGCCTTTCCATGTAAATTTTAAATCAGCTTTGAGAAACCACAAAAAAAAAACAAAAAAAAGCATCAGCTGTAATTTTGGTTAGAGAGGTATTGAATCTGTGTAGATAAATTTGGGAGAGAATTGACATCTTACTAATATTGAGTCTTTGAACTCATGCACAGGGTATAGCTTTCAATTATTTTAGGTCAGTGTTTTACTACAAATCTTGTGTGTATTTTGTTAAATTTAATGAGTATTGTGTGTCCCTAAGTATTTTGATGCTAGTGCCTCAAAGTGTTTTTTTTTATTGGTCTTAATTTCCAACCGCTCCTTGCTAGTATATAAATATATAATGGATACTTTTCTATGACTTTACTAAACCTACTTATATATTCTTGTTACTTTTTTGTAGCTTTTTGTTTTTCATGGTAACATTGTGTGTAGAGATGGTCTTAATTTTTTTTTTTTTTTTTTTTTTTCTTATCGGTGTGCCTTTCATTTCTTTTTCTTGTCTTTTTGCCTGGGGCCCTCCAGCAGTGTTGAACTGGAGTGGTAAGGGCATACATTCTTATCTCATACACAGTTTTGTGGGAAAACATTCAGTGTCTTAACATTGAATATGTTATATTTACCTTATTTTAGTATAAAGATTTTGTAGATATCCTTTATCAGATTGACAAAGTTTCTTTTTATTCCTAAATTGCTGAGAGTTTTGGTCACAAATGGATGTTGAATTGTGTCACATGGGTTTTTTCTATATCTATTCATAGGACTGTACAGTTTTTGAACTTGTTGATATGACAAATTATTTTGATTTGTCTAAGTGAACCAAATCTTCATTCCTAGGAAAAACTCCATGTAATCGTAGTGTATTATCCTATTTACACATTGCTGAATTTGATTTATTAATTACATTTTGTTAAGGAATTTTACATCTGTGCTCATGAAGGATGTTGTTCTGTAGTTTCCTTGTATTATCTCTGCCTGATGTGTTACTGTGTAATGCTGTCCTAAGAAATAATTTTTCCTTAAATACTTGATAGAATTTTCCAGTGAAAATTTGGAAACTGTTGGGAGTTGTCTTTAGGAATGTTTCTAACTGTGAATTCAATTTATTTGATATACGAGGCTCTTCGCTCAATCTATCCATCCATTCCCACTAATCCTGAAGCTTGGGGTCTGTCCCCTTCTGTGACGTGTAAAGTTTATAAAATCAGGAAGTTGGTTTTGGTCACCTGTAGTTCCAGCGTGCCCAGTATTCCTGGCACATCGTAGACATTTGTTGACTTGATGATTTTAATCCTTTTGAAACATGGATGCGCCTTAGACTTCGTATGTGCGCGTGGTATGACGGTTTCCTTTTTCCTGAATGTTGTAATTAACATGATGGTGAATCTAACGGTTATTGAGGACTTCCAGAAATGACATTATTATAATTTGAATAGCTCTTATGCACTGTTTTATGTCACTTTTCATTTATATGAGTAGATAGAGGTAGCCTTGTCTTCCTCCCACAGATGACGTATACTTGTGGGATATGCTATGGCCTTCTTAATGCCTGTGACTGTGGGTGGGTGGATGTGTATGAACAGGTGGAGGAACTTTGTTTTGAATGTCCCAAATGTCCCAAATGCTCTGCTCTTCATGTTCCGACGTGTATTTTGCTTCTCGTAATTGTCAATATTTCCCGAAAACTAGGTTTAGTAAACCAAGGAACTTTTCATTTTGTGGAAAACTAACTATGAACTACTGATTTAACCTGTGATGAATTCATTTGGAGATTATTGTATTGTCTTCTTTTTGAAAACTTTTTTTTTTTTTAATTGACTCTTCTTACAGTGAAACTCTCCCATGATACTTTTGGAAGACTCGCAGATACGTGAGTCTGATTTGAGTTTGACTTGACATCCGGGAGGAGTTCTGTGTCATCATCGTCCTGTTTAGATCTTTCTAAACCTGAAGTGACCCTCTCTCTCCGCTCCTTTGAACAGGGGATAACCAGGGGTCATTCCAGACCTCATAGGGCTTCTCCAAGCTCAAGTGACTGTCCTCTTCTGCTCTGATTTGATTTTTTTTTTAAACGTTTATTTATTTTTGAGACAGAGAAAGACAGAGCATGAACAGGGGAGGGTCAGAGAGAGAGAGAGAGAGACACAGAATCTGAAACAGGCTCCAGGCTCCGAGCTGTCAGCACAGAGCCCGATGCGGGGCTCGAACTCACAGACCATGAGATCATGACCTGAGCCGAAGTCAGACGCTTAACCGACTGAGCCATCCAGGCGCCCCACTTCTGCTCTGATTTAAACTACACGTTCTCATCCTGAGATGAACTTGATTCCTGTTGATGAGGAAGCTGAAGGTGAATGACAGTTTTCTTCCCTGAAATTTGCTGCCTGCCTTGTCATCCTTTGGCATTTCTAACTCTGACATGACACTCTCACCTAAATTGGATGATGGTGGTTTGTCCCTGGATGAGAATGGCAGTCTTGCTTCATTATTTCCTCCATCTTTGGACACAGGCAAATTCTCCCAATCTTGCTGCTGCCACCCGACCATATTTCTGCCTCTGCATTAGGTAATGAGCTCTTTTTTCATTTTTATTTCAGAGAAACCTTATCTGGACTTCTTGGTAGCACTACTCTGAATGAAATCAATCTTTCGTTCTCTCTCTCCCTCTCCCTCTTTCTCGCCCTTTCTCTCCTTCCTTCCTTCCTGCCTTCCTCCCTCCCTCCCTCCCTCTTCCTTCCTTCCTTCCTTCCTTCCTTCCTTCCTTCCTTCCTTCCTTCCTTCCTTCCTCTCTTCCTTTCTCATTGATCATCATTTGATTCTTTTTCCTCTAGATATTAATCTTGCTTTTCTTCTGCCTTCTATGGATTTTCCCCCCACCAGATGCCCGGAAATAGGTGGGCTATACCCCATCGTTTGAACTACAAGTAATATATTTGCCTTTTTCTTTCAGTTCCTTCTTAAAAACATATTTCGTATGAAGAATATGGAGTAGCAGTAACATTCATGCAATATGAAACAATTAGATAGAAATTTGGAATAATCATTGGGAGAAGTGGTATCTGTGCTTATTACGCATTCCCCTTAGAAAACACTGTGAAAAGTATGGTTTGCTGTATTTTAGAGACTCCATAATTGCCATGTGATGTGAGTTGTTATGGTAACTGGGTTTCCCCCCCTCCTATTAAATAACAGAGTAAGTAAATGGTTGCTTGAGATGTGACTGAATTGTCAGCTTTCAAGCTAATGTTATACTGATGGGGGGGGGGGAGCGGGGAGAGAGAGATAGCCTGTGGAAGAGAGAGAGGACGAAGGAGGGAAGGGGGGGAGTCAGACTTTGAAATGTCCAGAAAGCACCCACAAAGAAACGAGTGTCATTTTACTTTAAAAATGTGTCCTCTACAAGCCCTCCCTTCTTGTCCTCCAGTCACCATTTGTCAGGAGACGGGAATAACAAAATTATTTTTGTGCAAACAAGATTACTATTGACAGAAAATTGAAGGCTATTATATCTCATATATAAACAATGGGACATTGAGTGGCTTTTGGGGTCTCGAACACTAAGTACAAATGGTTTTTCTTCTGGCAATGTGGGAGGAGGGTGGGCACATCACAGACTAAATGTAGTGGCTCAGTGTTGGCATGTCTTTGTAGCAACTGAAGTTAAATACTTTTATTCTTTTGATAATAATATATACACGTCTGGGGAACATGGAAAGGCCTTACTTTGTGAAATTAAGGATTTAAAATCAATAGCAAGCACCTAGTTTATCGGTAAATTTGTGCATGTTACCCTACCTTATTTCCTTCTACTTTGGCCATCTGACAACCTCACCAACATCTGTCTTCCCTGATTTATAGTATTTAATGAAAGTCTGTTAAAATGGATGTTTTCTTGGGGCGCCTGGGTGGATTCAGTTGGTTAAGCATCTGCCTCTTGGTTTTGGCTCGGGTCGTGGCCTCATGCTTCATGAGTTCGAGTCCCACATTGGGCTTTGCACTGAGCTGACAGTGTGGAGCCTGCTTGGGATTCTCTGTCTCCCTCTCTCTCTCTGCTCCTAATACCCGCTTTAAAATTTTGCTTTGTCACTCACTGTGTTTTCAGCTGGAATTAAACCTTTCCTGGCCAGAACATTTTGGACATGCTTTTAGAACTGTGTCCTCAACAACTTGTGTTTGAATTTAGCTGTGTCTGCTAAAAAAAGTGTTCTAACACCGTGTTTCCAGAGGGATTGAAAGTTGAACTTCATGATTTTCTGTGATGACTTGTTTATGGTCATACAGTTTTCTCATGACAGAATTTTGTCTTAAAGCCAATACTGTGCATTAAATCCGATTAAACTCAGCAGGTACTTACTTGAACACAAGACACTCTTATGGGTCCGTGGGAGGGATTCCGAGAGGAACAGGACGTGATCTCTGCCCTTAGGATTGTTTGAGGGTAAGGTGCATACAGAAATAATCTAACATGGAATCGGTCGAATGTTATAGGAGAGGTTGGTAGCATCCTGGAAGCATAGAGATGGAAGAAATTATTTCAGGGAGTAGAGACAAGAGAAGGACAGGGCATCCCAGGCCCTAGAAGTAGTCCTGTAGAGTATAGGACTGACTTGGGAATTGGTTTATAACCCAATTCAGCCAGGATGCAGGTTAAATGAAAGAGAAGACCAGGAAATCATCTGGGGAAATTGGTTGGGGATCTTGGCCAGCAGAGTTCTTACATGAGAACAAATTATTTCTTCAAGTAAATGGTGGGCTTTTGATTCTAAAAGGCTTTGAACCTAGTACAGAAGAGTTGGGACCGTATTCTTTAATGAACCATCAAAGGTTTGGGAAAAGAAGTTCCGAGTTAATGTAAGAGTAGCAGCACCGTTTAGGATGTATTAGAAGGAAGAAAGATTTTCGGCTGTTGGGAAATCAGTTAGGGGCCTCAGTACTCTGGGCAGGAATTAGGAAAAAGGCAGTGAAGCAGAAGGTATGGGAAAAATAGAAGAAACGTTTCAGTGGTGGAGTTGACGGTTGAGTTGGGGGCAAGAAGTCCGGGATAAGTCAGAAGTTCCCAACCTGGGTGACTGGGTGACTGGGATATTGGCGGGTGGTATTGATAGAAACACGAACGGTAAGAGCAAGAGTGGATTTGCAATGCTGATGGCAAGTGTACAGAGTGTCATAGATGGTGGGAGGAGAGGGTTTGAGAAGTACTACAGTCTGAAAGTAGCGGCTTTCAAACTATGTATCTTTAATCTTGCGTGTGTGTTGAGGCATAATATACATACGGTAGATTTCTCGCCTCTTAGCACACAGTCGTATGGATTTTTACAAGTGCACACGTTCATGGAACCGGCACCACAGTCAAAAGAAGAGCAGTTCTGTCACCCTAGAAATTCCCCCATGCTCCTTGGTAGTCAGTCCCTTTCCTCCCCACCTTCTCCTGACAACCACTGATCTATTTTATGTCCTTCTAGTTAAAGCTGTGTTTTCAGGCATCTCAGGGACCTTTACCAGTCGCATCTAATGAGCAAGAGGGCTGAACACCAAGCCCCCCAGCCTTCCTCCTCACTTCACTGAGACAAGTCTTACCTATTTTCTGTTTTATGTCTTGGCATTTTACTGAGCATTTGGGGTGAGTGGAAGAATTATATAGGTAAATATTCGAAACCTAGTATCCTGCAGGTTGCGGACGCACCTCTGAGCCATGGTTCTCTCGTACCCGGATGGTTGCAGTAGCCTGCGAGGATGTGTCTCTGCTCTGACCTTTGCCCCCTACAGTCTGTTCTCATCGTAGCAGTCACCATGATCTTCTACACTATTCACTGTGTCATGTCATTCTTCCCAAAACCTTGTAATGGCTCCCCCTTTCCTAAGAATACTAACACAAGTCCTGGAACGTGACCTCGAAGTCACTTCCCTGCATTCCCTGAGTGCCCTGTTAATTTGCCGACCTTCTCTCTCTCTCACTCTGTCTGTGATGGTTGGTTGGTTGGTTGGTTACGCTGGCCTTCTATGTGTTCCTCAGACAGGTTAGCCATGGGCTTGCTGTAGGACTTTTGCCTTACCTTGTGTGTTTGTGTGTTTTCAATCGAGGTAAAATTCACATAACGTAAAACTAACACCTTCAAAGCTTAACGCAGTGGTATTTAGTGTAGTCACAGTGTGCAAACCATCACCTCTAGCTAGTTCCAGAACATTTTCATCCCCCTCCAGTGAGACCCTGTGTGCATCAAACTCTCACTTCCCATTTCTCCCTCCCTTCTCCCCTTCCCCTCTCTCTTCCCCTCCCCTGACAACCACTAATTTGCCTTCTGTCTGTAGGGATTACCTACTCTGGATATATCATATAAATAGAATCATATAGCATGCGACCTTTGTGTCTGGCTTCTTTCTCTTTCACGTGAATGTTTTCACAGTTCATCTACGTTCTAGCGTGCATCTGTATGCCATTCCTTTTTATGGCTGAATATTCCATTGTAGATATATTTCATTCATTCATTCATTCATTCATTCATTCATTGAACGTGTGGGTTCTTTCCACCTTTTGGCTAATTGTGAAAGTGCTGTTATGCACATTCGTGTGCAGTGTTTGAATACATGGGTTTCGATTCTTTTGGGTATATACGTAGGATTGGAATTGCTGGGTCAAAGGGTAATTCTATGTTTGACTTTTTGGAGGAATGACCTGTTTTCCATAATGACTGAACTGTTTTACGTTCCCATCAGCACTTACCTGGGTTTTTCCTTTTTTTTTTTTTTTTTTTTTTTTTTTTTTTTTTTTTAAGAGAGAGAAAGAGCATGAGAGAGAGAGAGAGTGAGAGAGTCATAAGCAGGGTCCATGCTTAGCACAGAGTCTGACGCGGGGCTCGATCCCATGACCCTGGGATCATGACTCAAGCCAAAATGGAGTCAAATGCTGAGCCCACCGAGTAGGCGCCGCCTTATCTGGGTGTTTGTATCTTCATTGCATTCAGGTCTTCATTCAGGCTTCACTTTCTCAGCGAGGTCTACCCTGACAACCCGATTTATATTTAGTTCTGTAATGTGCTCCCGTCCCTGCCCTCACCCCAGTGTCCTCCCCCGTCCCCTGCTTGTGTCTGTTTCTCTAACGTGGTCTCTTTTTAGGCACAAGCGTAACGTTTCATTATACTTACTACCTCTCCCACCTAGAAACTCTTAGTCATCCCCAGATCATAGAACCTGCTCGTGTCAACAGTCCATCGGACACCTGTCATTGCACGGGTATACGTAAAGCAAAAGTAAATTTCACATCCATTGCAACTTGGCGCACGGCGGTTGAGCGCCCTGCTCTACCATCCGCCGCATGATGAGGTCTCAAGTTCATGATCTGCGGTTAATTTTGTCGATTGGATTTCCTTCAGAGACTTCTCAAAGTGTAGCAAATTAGACATACTTTTCATCCTTTAGAAATGCTAATTGTATTTTTCAGCCGAGCATCAATAACCTACCTGGGTGGCTATACATTGAATTAGAGTAGCCTCCTAACATGTGTTTTTGTTAAAAATGGTCAAGGAAGTCTCTTTTGCGTGTGACACGACCGGCGTGTAAGAGCACGACTCACTTTAAACTGTTTCCCTAAGTTTCTCTTGAGTAAGGGAAAGAGCAAGAGAGTGCTTTTTTTTTTTTTTTTTTTTTTTAACATTTATTTATTTTTGGGACAGAGAGAGACAGAGCATGAACGGGGGAGGGGCAGAGAGAGAGGGAGACACAGAATCGGAAGCAGGCTCCAGGCTCTGAGCCATCAGCCCAGAGCCCGACGCGGGGCTCGAACTCACAGACCGCGAGATCGTGACCTGGCTGAAGTCGGACGCTTAACCGACTGTGCCACCCAGGCGCCCCAAGAGAGTGCATTTTTAAGGGGATTTATTCACGGCTGACTCCAGAGAACCCCGAGACTACGTATAATCTCATAAAACATGAGTAGTTCAGGCTGGGGTGTGGGCTCACGCTTTCTGCTGTGTCCCCGCGCCCACCTTCAGATGTGGTTGGAGTGGCAGCTGGAGTACTGGCTTTCACCTTCAGTTTCTAACCTCCTTTTAAACAGGTTTCCGGGCATGAATGCTTTTGCCCTTAGAAGCTCAACGTTTGATTTGCTCATTTTCCTTCACATTTTTTCCCATAATACTTTCCTTTTTTAACTCAGGTTTGAGAAGCAATTGCGACCATTGTCCTTCCAGAAACATCCAGTGCTCTTTTTGGCAATTTGCTGAGACCGTGGATATTCTCAGTAGTGCAGTGATGCCCATGGATCCTTTGGCAGGAAAATACTGAACTATTTTGAGGCTCTGAGAGAAGAGAAAAAAGTTTTGGTTGCGGTGTTTGAGCGTTCTCTCTGTTAAATCCAGGTCTCAAAATAGGACTGGATAGTTAATGTACTTGATGAAACGGAAATGGAATCGATAGGAAAATTCCCCACATTTTGGAAACAAGAGAGCAGGGCCAAGGACTGATTAATGCCTCTCTAGCTGGAAATGCGGCCTAGGTTGTAGTCTCCTTCCTGGATAACAAGAGAGGGAGCGAGAATCCCTGGGCCTGCCCCTTCAAGGATTTTTGTTGACATAGTGACCCGGCTCCCCCTACCCTACTCGATGCAGTGAGTACTTAATCAGAAAAAGAAGAAACCTGTCTTTATCATTTTTTCTAAAGTTCATTTCATGTTGTATCTTTTTCATACTGTCCGAATATCAAAAAGAATTTTTTTTAAACCGTGGGGGAATGAGAAGTGACAGCAGACAGAGTTAATGTTCTTTGTTCTTCTCATTCTCGTGGGTTCCTCATACTTTGGCCTTATAACCTGACTGTGCCCATTTTTGACTCTCCCGCTAGAAAGATCTCTGCAGACAGAGATCGGTTGATAATCCTAGCCTTGGGGCACCTGGGTGGCTCCGTCGGTTACGCGTCCGACCTCCGCTCAGGTCATGATAGATGTCGTGGTCTGTGAGTTTGAGCCCTGCGTCCGGCTCTTTGCTGACAGCTCAGAGACTAGAGCCTGCTTCAGATGCTGCCTCTCTCTCTCTCTCTCTCTCTCTCTCTCTCTCTATCTCTCTCTCTCTGCCCCTCCCCCACTCATGCCCTGTCTCAAAAATGAATAAACATTTAAAAAAAATTAAAAAAAAAAAAAGATAATCCTCAGAGCCCTTTCGTAGTAGCTTGTGTATAGTAGGCCCTCACTAAGACTGGGATTACAGAAAATACCAGAGGCCCTGGGGATGAGCTGTATTCAGAGAGGCTCTTCGCTTCCCTATCACAAAGCCCTTGAGAAAATTAATTCCTCTAATACAGCAAAATCTCCTTCACACACTCCCAGTTATCATGATTCTGGGGCAATTCCGTGGACACTTGCCTGCCTGGTTGTTTGTCGTCGTCGTCTTTGGTCTGTGGGACCCACGCTGACGTTTCAGGTGTTTGGGTTTGGATGAGATGAGCTACAGGAAATGTGAAACGCGACGCACGCTGACGGTGGTTCTTGAGCGATCTTCCTTTAACAGAAGCAGGCCTTGGGAAGATTTGTTGAAAGATAGCCTTGTACTAATGGGGAGAAACAGAAATAACTATGAAAACCCGCTGTTTTGTCTGGGCCTCTCTTCAGAAACAAGGCTTCGGTGTTGGCACATACCCTCTTTCTCTTGTTCACCCACCCTGATGAAAGGGCGCCGGTCTAGCGGTGTGCCCGTTTGCCCCGTGCACTTGTCCGTTTGCACCTCTTGCTGTCGTGGTTTCTACGCATGATGTTTCCGTCGCCCCTTTCAGGTCATTACTTCCGAAACTGTCCTATTGGAAATCCGGGATGTGAGCAATATTTATTTTCATTGAAAATGGTCGGTGGGGGGGGATTGGCTAGACGATACCTGGTTTCCTGACACTGACAAGAGGCTTCGCAGGGTTTCCCCCTAACTTTCAGGGACACGTTTGTATTACGCATGCGTCCTGACTTGTTACTGTTGTAGAATTCTCCTTGCTTTAATTTAAAAAATTCCAGGCTTCTTTTATTTTGGCTTTACAGGGCTCGAAACCCTTCTCCTTTGAAAGCAGCCAAAGGATCTTATTTGTGGTTCTGATCCTAGACTCATTCGGGTTTGTTTTTAGGATCTAAATCATTTAAATAAGGGGAAGGGAAGAATTTCATTCTGCTTTCATACCGCGTAGTCTAACTTACGTGGCGGTGTGTTTTTCCCCCGCAGGTTCACATCCAGCTTTCTGAGTGGCACCGTGCGATTTTTCTGCCACAGGCCTGGCTTGCGTATATGAGTCGAGCCTACCATGCCATTTTACAGGTAAGGGGACCGTAGGATCCTTTGCCATAGCGAGTGTCTCCTTTGTACCTCACATTTCGCTGCCAACACGTATTTAATATAAAAACCCTTAGGACAACACAGTGCTTATAAAAATAAGTGCTCGTAAAAGAATGTGAGTTATGTACATAATGGCACTTAGTTTTTTCAAATGTTGACTTTGAGAGAGGGAGACGGAAAGCAAGTGGGGGAGAGGGAGAGAGAGAGAATCCCAAGCAGACCCCACACTCAGCACGGAGCCCGGTGGGGGCTCCATCTCACGAACCGTGAGCTCATGGCCCGAGCCGAAGTCCAGAGTCACACACACTTCACCGACTGAGCCCCTCGGGCCCCCAGCTGCACGTCAGGCTTAAATATTGATGTCTTCCCCCTGTGGCCTGTCCGGAGCTCCCTCTCGGGTGCTCCCCTTCTCCATCCTGCTGCTTTCGGAGATCTCCGAGATGGCCCAGGTGACCCCCGTGGCTGTCCCATAGCACCTTGACGTAAGCGTGTCCCAGACGGAGTTCATCGGCTCCCTTGTTCCTGTGCCTCCTCGGGCTGGCCTCGTTTACAACTCCAGCCTTATCTCTTAACCCTTCCCCTGAATTTTGAGTTTCAGCCTTGCTAAACCCCTTTGTTTCCCAAACCCAGCACGTCTACCCTAACCTCTTGACTTTTACACACTGTTCCTTCTGTAACAGGAACTGCCATTCCTTCAATGCCCACCTGATTTCGACTTATTCTTTAGATCATTTTATCCGAGATGGCATCTGTGAGGCCCACCCCTCCAAAACTGGATTACATGCCCCTCCACTGTGCTATCTTAGACCCCCCTGCCCCTTTTAAAGATTTTGTTTATTTCGGGGCGCCTGGGTGGCTCAGTCACCCGCTTTATTTATTTATTAAAAATAAATAAATTTTATTTTTAAAAAAAAATTTTTTTAATGTTTATTTTTGATAGAGAGAGAGAGACAGAGCTTGAGCGGGGGAGGGGCAGAGAGAGAGAGGGAGACACAGAATCCGAAGCAGGCTCCAAGCTCTGAGCTGTCAGCACAGAGCCCAACGCGGGGCCCGAACTCACAGACCGCGAGATCGTGACCTGAGCTGAAGTCGGAAGCTCAACCGACTGAGCCACCCAGGCGCCCCCCCAAAAATTATTTTTTAAAGATGGAGGGGGGAAGAGTGGGAAGGAGATGGGGAAGGAATGATTAAGCATTTTAGCATGGGTGTTCTCAAATTGAAAATTTGCTGCAACATATTTTATTGAGTCTAAGATGTATAAAACAGTGATGCATCTTCAGAGGTTCTGATTCATCAGAACTGAGTAGGGGACCAGGAACCTGAACAAGCTGTTGGGTAATTTCAACATAGTTACTCTGTCAGCTACACTCTGAGCAGCAGTGTTTTAGATGGTTCCCCAAACTACACCGGAGTCCACATTTTATTATTATTATTTTTTTAACGTTTATTTATTTTTGAGACAGAGAGAGCGCATGAACAGGGGAGGGGCGGAGAGAGAGGAAGACACAGAATCGGAAGCAGGCTCCAGGCTCTGAGCCATCAGCCCAGAGCCCGACGCGGGGCTCGAACTCACGGACCGCGAGATCGTGACCTGAGCTGAAGTCGGACACTTAACCGACTGAGCCACCCAGGCGCCCCTGGAGTCCACGTTTTAAAGATGTTCTTTTAGAACCACTATCTCCTTCGGCTCGGCTTCCACGCCTCTTTTGTCCTGGGTGGTATCTGGGCACTCAGTTTTGAGTAGGTGTGTGAGTGAAGGATTGTGTGTTACTCATACACACCCTGAAACCAGTTATAGTTTTTATTCAAGAAGAGTGAGAGTGCAGGCCAGAGTAGGCACTTTTTCTCCCATCGCCTTTTCTCTACGCAATTTTGCAGTGTTTTCCTTCAGTAAACATTTGTGGTGCACCTTTGGCCAGGCCCTGTGCGGGGTGCGTGGGGTACCAAGGAGAATAAAGCGTTCCTTCCTATCAGTGAGCTCCCAGGCCAGTGTGGGAGATTGACATGTCCATCAGCAATGTTGGTACAACATCTCTGAGGCTTTAACAGAGGATGTGCAAAGTCCTACGGGCGCCCAGAGAAAGAAGGCAAGAATAACTCCTCGTCCCGCAGAATGAACTGAGAATTTTATTTAGCTCTCGGCATAAGGAAGGCTAAATCGAACAGGATTATGGTATAACTCATGCAGATGACTTACAGTTGATTTAAAAAAAGAAAACGGTTTTTTCTTATAATAAGAGCTACCATTTATTGAGTCACTAGTGTGTGTCCAACACTTAACATATTATTTCAATGAATCTTTACAGAAACCCTTTGAAGTGGGTGTTGTTAACCCCATGTATGATGGGATTACAGGTGAAAAAGCAGGGTTAGCCGGGAAAGCAAGGCAGTGGTACAAACCCCAATAGGCAGAAACCACTGGGCCCCTGAGAAGGAACTGAAACTTAACACGAGGATTTATCTGTGACCCCCGAGCCTCAGCCTTTTCCACTGCAGCATGCGCTTTCCCTGGCACTGTCATTAGTTGCAACAACAAATAATGCAAATCAGTGTAATATTTTAAAGGATAGGGCTATGCATGAAAAGCCAGCTGAGTATTTTTAGGGATGCACGTCAGTTATCCTGCCTGTCTCCTGTGGTGGGTGATAGCGTGCCCCTCTGCTTATTTATCATTTAAAATCCTTCTACTTTAGGGGTGCCTGGGCGGCTCAGTCGGTTAAGTGTCCGACTTCAGCTCAGGTCATGATCTCGCAGTTTATGAGTTCGAGCCCCGCGTCGGGCTCTGTGCTGACAGCCTGGAGCCTGGAGCCTGCTTCGGATTCTGTGTCTCCTCTCTCTGCCCCTCCCCTGCTCATGCTCTGTCTCTCTCTATCTCTGTCTCTGTCTCTCAATAATAAATAAACGTTAAAACAGTTTTTTTTTTTTTTAATTAAAAAAAAAAAAAGATCCTTCTACTTTGCATTTCTGGTTAGGTCCAGTTCCACTGAGAACAGGTGACCAAAGAAATGAAACTGAAAGTATAGGCTTTAAGATTTTCAGTATGATTTGAAGGTACAGGGAAGCTTTTTAGGCAACACGCACACGGATGCATATTAAGTGTTGGAGTTTTTTGAAACAGGCCCCCACACTTCAACAGAATCTATGGTATCTTATAATTAGAGCAACCGTGCCAGACTCCCGGTCTATATCAAGAATTTCTGCCCTGGAGGATACTTCTTCTGTACAAGAGTTACAGTTACTTCCATCTGGTGCTCAACATATTTTGTAGCATTAAACCAGAGGATCATTTAGAGGAGGCGCATGTTTTACTCAGTTAAGCCTAAGAGATATGCCGGAAGATACATTCTACCTTATTTCCTGGGGGTTTGATTGTGATGGGGGTAAGTTTGAGATTTGGACACCACAGGTGGCTTCTGCATGGGCATCGGCATCCAGCCTCGTCTAATTTTTTTCCACAAGAACGTCGGATTTTGCATTTTAAGCGTATCAGTATGGTCCACACGACATCACTATGGTCGGGAAACATAGGTAGACACAAGCGATTGACAGTTCAGAGTCCGTTTTGGGAAGGAGGCCTCTATAGCCATCTTTCCCTTGATGCCCTGTGGGACGCTGAGTTGGTTAAGGTCTCCAGCCTTTGTATAAAGGGCTCTCGTGAATATGACCTCAGACTAGAGAGAGGAATTCTAAAGCAGGCCGACTGCAGACTTTTGCGTCCTGAGTTGGTCAGCTGTGAAATAATCGAAAATCAAAACGAGGGTCAGGAATGGTGACCCGGGTAGATTTCTCTCTGACCGTGGGTAAGAGATGTTTGTTTCTAATGTGTAGGTTTGGAGCTAGGTGAAATTACTCACTGAAATCAGCAAGCTCTTGGTTACATAGGCTGAAGATTAAAAAAAAAAAAAAAAAAGCAAGAAGGATCGATAAATAATCGGCATCTACAGGCAATCCCGAAATCTCAATTCAGGTGATCATTTCAGTGTCTTCTCCCCCAGTGAGTGGTTTTGCCCCTTAACCACAGAAGCAGAAGTGACAGAGAGGCTCTCTCACCTCTGCACCTCAGTGACCAACAGGCAGAGACTTAGGGGGCAAAGTGCTTCTGAATAAACAGCCTAACATGGACTGGGTGGAAAGGGTGAGAAGGACCTTCCAGAAGAGGGGGTTGAGAGAAGCTAGAGACTTCGGAATAAGAAGAAATACGAAGTTTACTTAGTTATAGTCGATGGTGTAGTGGGTTATGGCTACGGAGATAGAGAAAAGCAGGTCTTTTCAATAGGCTGTGCAGATACTGCAAAGGTCTTTTGTTTTTTAGTTTATTTCTAAGCAGATTTTAGCCTTTTCCTTTCCTACTGCTTATCTTTTTTGGAAAAGCGCTGTGGCCAGTAAATGTTCCTAGGAGTAAAGAGGCTAATTTAAGAAGCATAACTAGCAGAGACAGGCAATAAATACGATTTTCTATTTTGCCTATCCTCCTGGGAGGCCAATATCAATATTGTGCTAAGTACAAGGACCCTTGAGACTGACAAACAGTCCTTGCCTTCAGTGAGCTCACGCACTGGTGGTAACAGAGTTTATGTATATTCATGAAAGATCATTTCATAAGACGATGATAAAGGGAGGTGGGATTTTTTTGGTTGTTAACAACAAACCTGGTAATGGTAGTTATTCGAAAGAGACACTTTTGCACGTTATTTAACATGCTCTAATGCCACGAGATAGTTGTTAGCTACATTTTACAAATGCGGAAATTGAAGTTTAGAGAGGTGAAGTTACTTGCCCGAATGTATACAGCAAGCAGGTAGACATGGCTTTAGAACAAGGCATTCTGATTCAAGAGCCTACCTCCTTTACTCGTCAAGCTATATTGCTTCCCCCTAGGGTATATATGGATATACACTTTTCTTCTGTGAAACATACCTTAGAACTCTAAAATCAGTAACAAAAAGACAACCAATAGAAAAATGGACCCAATAGGAAATCTAAAAGTCAACGAACGTATGCAAAGGATTTCACATCTCCTTGGTAAACGGTGAAGTGAAGATTAAAACCACAATGAACACCGTTTCACACCTGCCCGAACGGGAACAATTCAAAGCCTGACAATTCCAGTTGTTGGTGAGAATGTGGAGTAGCTACAACTTTTATTTGCTGCTGGTGAGAACGCAAGCTGTACGACCACTTTTGAAAATGGCGTGGGAGCTATCATTCAGTAACACAAAGCACAGGAAGTTCTCGTCCAATGTAGGGCTCATCAATAAACCAGTATTTTCAGTATATTTAAATAGTGTAATTGTTGATAGACTAGAGGGGAAAGAAGCTGATCAAAATGATCCTGAGTGTAAAAGAAAATAGAATAATAACTATCTGAAGGTCTTGGTCTTAAAGGGGTAAGAGTAGCTACATTTTTCTTATGTGTAGAAGCTGAACATACCAATTTTTTATAAGTTCAAGAAATAAAAATGTAACACGCAGATGTTTAAGAATAGCTTTGGTTATAGATTACCTGAATCTTTAAAAAAAAAAATTGTTTGGGGCGCCTGGGTGGCGCAGTCGGTTGAGCATCCAACTTCAGCCAGGTCACGATCTCGCGGTCCGTGAGTTAGAGCCCCGCGTCGGGCTCTGGGCTGATGGCTCAAAGCCTGGAGCCTGTTTCCGATTCTGTGTCTCCCTCTCTCTCTGCCCCTCCCCTGTTCATGCTCTGTCTCTCTCTGTCCCAAAAAAAATAAAAAAAAATAAAATAAACGTGGAAATAAAAAAAAATTGTTTAACATTTTTATTTATTTTTGGGAGACAGAGACAGAGCGCGAACAGGGGAGGGGCAGAGAGAGGAGGGAGACACAGAATCCGAAGCAGCCTCCAGGCTCTGCATGGTCAGCACAGAGCCCGATGCGGGGTTCGAGCCCACGGACTGTGAGATCATGACCTGAGACGAAGTTGGACAGTTAACCAACTGAGCTACCCAGGCGCCCCTATAGATTACCTGACTCTTACGTGTCATGTGATTACCCTCCTTTTCTACCACTCTGTTACAATACTGGTGCTCAGACCCCAGTCTTGGTACGGTGTCAGTTCAAATTATCCGCTGAGGACACAGAACATTATGAGAAAGGGGATTTTTTTTTTTTTTTTTTTAACAGGACCTTTGGAATTCAAATCTGCTTTTAATAGATCTTCCCAAAATGAAGTGCTGTGCACTAAATTTCTCAAACCCACAGCTTCTCCAGGATAAACTTCTTTGGTGAGCGCTGAAATACCAAAGCAGTGATAGAATTCTCTCTCTTCACACATCCTTGTTTATAATCTAACGTTTTATTAGGAACGCCGAAGGCCAACTGAGAAAGGCTACGTGTGTTCTCAGTGTCTTACAAAGAAATTTCAGGGTCGTTTTGGCCGCGGGGTCTGCATGCTGATTGATGCTGTGTGTCCTGCAGGGCAGAATAGGAGAACTGGATTTGCAGTTGAAACATGGGAAGGAAGGACCCGAGGAGGTGCAGTACAAAAAAGGCACAGCCTGGCTCTGGTAAGGGGATGCTCTTCTGCTGGGAATGAGTGCTCGTCGTGTGGCATGAACGATGAGGGAGAACGTGGCCACTTTAAAGGCGTGTGCGGAGAATTGTCACTTACCTACCTGCCCGAAGGGGGAGAGGCCAAAAACCTGATAGGTGGATTTTCCACCCTCTCCCTGGCTGTCACAAGTAGAGTTTTATTCATAAATCTTAATTATTCTTTAAATTGTTTTCTACAGCAGCGTGGAAATGGTTTGCTTTTCCCTTCGCCGCCCCCCCCCCCCCCATAACTGATTATTTTATATGCTTTCAAGTGAAAGATTCTGTTTTCCCCACTCAATCCATTGTCTTCCTAACTCACATTTAGCCAAGGAATACCCCTCTGCTCCCGTGCTCCCCGCCTCTCCTCAAGACATCTTCATTATTAGGAGCAACTTTACCACGTCAGGGCTTTAATTTCTTTGGCAGACATCCCCTGGTGAATTCCCACTGTATTATCTAGAAATGTGTAAGTGCTGGAACATTAAAAGCAATTTAAATTGTTACATGGGTTAGGAAGAAAACCTTGTCAGATTAATGTGGCAGCAGCCTAAATCTAGGTAAAGTGCCCAGAATCTAAATTGCTTTACCTGCAGCCACAGGTTTCTTTAATCTAAAAATCCATTCAAAGCTTGCTTGAATTTAGATTTATTTACTGATAATTGGCATATATAGAAAAGCAGGAGCTCCGTGTGCATGTGTGTATATTTACATAATTCTATTCTAAGTGACATTTTCTAGATTTATTTTAAAAATAGCAACACAGCTTAAAACATTATGACATTGAATTTAAAATTAGAGGTTAAGACTTTGGATTTCACTTCCTCTTTGTGACGATCTTTTGCATGAAGTTTGACTTTCATCTTCTAAAAATGATAATTTGGTGAATGTATAGTCGCATATTGACTATATTCTCCAAAATAGATAGAGACAGAAGGAAGAATGTGATAGATGAATGTCAAGGATAGCTCCAAGATTTTGACCGTGAATAACGAAAAGTATGGACTTCCCCTTTACTAAGATGCAGACGAAGATAGAAAAGCAGGTCTGTGTAGGGGAAGAATCAGGTTTGGAACTTGCTAAGCCTCAGATACATAATTAAACCTCCACTTTGGAGATAATCAGATATGTTGTTGACGATATGAGTCTAGAGTTAGGGGGTGAGATCAGGGCTAGAAATAGAAATTTGGGAATGATCAGCATATCAGCTGCATTTAAAATCCTGATTGCTGGATAAGATCACCTAAGGAATGAGTAGCGATAGAGAAAAGGTCAGAGGGAAGAGCTTCAGAACACTTCAACATTTAGACGTGGGGTAGATGAAGAGGGAACCGACAAAGCACACGAAAAATTAGTGATCGGTGATGGAGGAAGAAAACCAAGAAAGAATGGAATCTTGAACACCGAGGGAATAAAATATTTCAAGAAAGGAGCAATCAGTTGTGTCAGAGGGTGCTGGGAGGCTGCAAAAGGTGGAGACTGAGAACTGGGAGAGACTTGGCCTCCTGAAAGTCGTTGACGGCCATGACAGGGGCTGTTTTGGTGGAGCTGTGGGGACAAAAGCCAGATTGTAGAAGGGTCTAGAGAGAGTGGAAGGAGATGAACTATTAAATAAGTTCTGATGCATGAGAAGGAACGAAATGAGGCAATTGCTGGAGAGCTTTTTCTTCTTTGAAGATGGTAGATATACTTGGCTCTTAAGATTGAGTCATTCTCAGAGAGTGCTGAATAACTAAAATTTTTAAGTATTTCTGGTGACAGTAAGAGTGCCGATATAATTTATATTTGTGGGAATTTTATAGTATTTATAAAAATTTTGAGTTTATGAAACTCTATATAGTGAAATTATCTGTGGTTGCTTCTTCAAAATGTAAATATTGGCGGTCAATGGGTGTTCTTTTCTATATCTCAGGGCTTTTATATTAAACAATTTTTTCTGAATATTTGAATTGAGTATACAATCTTCAGATCCACAAGTGGAATCATTTTCTTTCAACTTTGGAGTGATCTTGTAACCAACATTTAAAATTTCATTTCACATACGTACATAGCAACTGTTCCATTATCTACAACTTGGAAATAGTAAATTGCTGTTTTAGTGAGCTCTTCTGCATAAAAAGAGAGAATATCTTAATCAGTTTGGGCTGCTGTAACTGAAATACATAGACTGGATGGCTGACTTAAACGACAGAAACTTACTTCTCACCCTTCTAGAGGCTGAGAAATCGAGATCAGAGGTCTTGTGCCAGTGAGGGCCTGCTTTCTTGTTTGCGGGCAGTCCCCTTCTCCTTGTGTCTTCACATGTTGGGGAGCAGAGAGAGAAAGCAAGCATTCTGTGTCTCTTCTTACGGGCACTAACCCCATGCATGAGGGGTCCACCCTCAGGACCTCCCAAAGGCCTCACCTAAGAATATAATATAAAGAATGTTAGTAGAGGGGCGCCTGGGTGGCGCAGTCGGTTAAGCGTCCGACTTCAGCCAGGTCACGATCTCGCGGTCCGTGAGTTCGAGCCCCGCGTCAGGCTCTGGGCTGATGGCTCAGAGCCTGGAGCCTGTTTCCGATTCTGTGTCTCCCTCTCTCTCTGCCCCTCCCCCGTTCATGCTCTGTCTCTCTCTGTCCCAAAAATAAATAAACGTTGAAAAAAAAAAAAAAAAAAAAAAAAAAAAAAGAATGTTAGTAGAGCCACCATTCAGTTTAAGAGATGACATCATCACAACACTGTGTGTCTACAGGCACCTTCTTCCCCGCCTCGGATGAGTGACCTAAGGAATAGGCAGAGGAAACTCTTTGAAATAAAGCTCATGTTATAGTGTTTTCACCTTACACTACAATTCCACACATACAGTTTTAGGACCTGGGGTCATTGCCAGAGGGTCTTATTAACTGATGGCTAAGCAAAAAGATTGGGCTCTTATTCTAACATAAACCCTTGCACCTATTTCCAATCTTTACTGCAGGGTCCGAGACATGTTGACTGATGAGATCACCAAGACGGCTGTGAAGTAAGATCCATTCATTCTCTTACCCCAAATTTTCTATGAACATTTTTTTTTTTCCTGGCGGGTGCATACGGTTTCTCCCTTTAGAGTATGTCCTAACGTTAAGGACGTTAAAGGACTCTTCAATTATTTAAAAAAAAAAAAAAAGAAAAGAAAAAAAGAAAAAATCACTTGTCATCCTCTCTCATGTTAAGTTAATTCTTAAGTTAATGTCTTTTTGTGAGAATACGGAGGAATCAATACAAACATGACTTCCACATCAAGAGTCGCTGGGGTCGTGCCCTTGCCGTACACCTAACAAAATGCCCTGTGCTTTGACTTAGATTTAAAGGATTCTCATTTAGTTTGGGGTGGGGAAGGGAGGGGGGGTGTTGTGGTTTGAAAGAGAATTCCTTGCTAATGTGAATTATGTAGGTTCTACAAATAGGTTATTAAATCTCAATTGTGAGCCAGGAAATAAATCACAGTAGTACTTCCTTTCATTCTCTTTGTGTTATGGGGTCCAGGATATCTAAAAATTGAATTTTTAAATGTTTTTATTTATCTTTGAGAGAGAGCGCGCAAGCAAGGGAAGGGCAAAGAGAGAGGGGGACAGAGGATCAGAAGCCGGCTGTGATGCGGGGCTCGAACTCACGAACTGTGAGACCAGGACCTGAGCCTAAGCCAGATGCTCAACTGACTGAACCACCTGGGCTCTCTCCTAAAAACCGGATTTTTAAATGCTAAAAATGAATGTGATGACCCATTAAAAAGGCAGTTTCAATCATATCCTTATGGTTGTTTTAACAAAAATAACGAGTATTACTACCTTGAGGCTTTTTATTTATCTTAAGCCAACTCTCAACAGAAAATTATACCCTAATGAACTTGCTTGAACAATCTCTTCGGGTTCCTTTGCTAACAAGCTGAGTAATTGTTTCTGGCAGTAAGTTACACGTCAGTTATGTCTGCTTCTCCCTTCCACCATCACCTTTAGCTGCTGCCTTTCTTCTTATCCACCAAACAACATAGATAGACCTTTGACCTACAGGATTTCATGTGTCCATATTATCTAGACATAATTCATTTCAATATAGTTTATCCCCATCGTGTTCCAGAACTTTCTGTGGCTAAATAGGTTTTGCCTTAATCACAGTACACGATCACCACTCAGCCTAATGCCTTCTGAATAAAGGGAAATAGAAGTGGTAATCCTCCCCTGCACCCACTTCTGTGGGAGGCACTGGGAAATATCTGTTGACATATCTGTTGACAAAATGAAAACTAAAGTACAGAGAGGCTTCGATAGGGACTCATTTGTGTCTGCTTATCTAGTTTGGTGAATTGCAGACACAGTGGGGGAGCGGAGCGCTCAGCTGCCTGTTGGAGGGGAGGGTGTGCTGGGGCGGGGCGGGGAGGGGGGGGACTGTCTTCAGCCCTTACCTTTCATAGTTTGTTCTATTATGTAATCTACTTATATCCTGGTAAAAACCGTGCTCTGACATTTGCAGGGGGGAGAAAAAGCCATGGAACGCTGAAGAATCTAGCAGCTCTCTATTAAAACAAGCTATCATTTTGCCTCTCTAGTAGCTTGTGCATTTTCCATTCTAAAATTTTATTTCAACGAGATTTTAATCTTCCGATTTGCCAGGCATCGTTTCATGAAATGCCTACGAAGAGTGTCTTCACATTCTCAGAGGCACGGAGTAAAAATAATTCATGTTCTCATAGTGTTACCTTTTCATCAAAAATTTCAAAGTATTTTATAGACCTTATCTTATTAAAGCAATGCTGACAATAGTAGGTATGACAGCAAGTCAGGTTCAAAGGCTGAGAGATTAATGATAGAGCAGGGGGGGAAAAGAATCACTCTGCGTCTCTCTCTTTTTCCCCCTGGCTTCCTCCAACCATGTGAAGACCCCACCACCACCTGCTGCCAGCTTAGCCTTCTTTGGACCATGGCCGCCACAGGCTGGTTTGGGCCATTGTAAGACTTACTTTGTTCTGAGCCGTATAAGTTAAATGCAGGAAGTAAAACACCAGTCACAGGATTAGACTGATTTGCTCACTTAAGAGCAGTTTTAAAGCATCAAGGATAGGGCTAAAGGAGAATCAGAGAACAGATAAAACCTGATGATTGATGTAAGTTC
The DNA here is from genome assembly GCF_018350155.1 of Leopardus geoffroyi. NCBI lineage: Eukaryota > Metazoa > Chordata > Mammalia > Carnivora > Felidae > Leopardus > Leopardus geoffroyi. The sequence continues at coordinate 45,605,609 of NC_059342.1, forward strand.
ATTTTCATTGTTGTTAATTAAATAGATTTGAACCCGAAGATGAAAATCCCCAAAGGACTGGGTCACTTTACTAATATGTAATGTAATACTTTGTCCCAAAGAAAGCATCCTTGTAGCTCATCCTTCCCTGTGCTTTTTAATTAGGTTAATGGCATCAGTTTGTTCCAAAGGACAGTTTAATTAAAATGCTAGTGGTGTTGCCTAGATAAATACTGTACTGATGCTGACATGTTATTATGCAAATTAGTTACTACTGCCCAACTGGGGCGGGGCGGGGTGGGGGGGGGGATAGTTATTTGATCAACAAGCTGATGAGTATTTGCTGAACTGGTTGTAGATGTTTACCTGGCCAGCTCCTCCACGAATTTGTTTCACGAAATCCGTATTGAGTGTCTCCTTTCCACAAGTTGCTGCGTGCAGCGAGTAGGGAATGCAGAGACGACCAAGAGAAACTGGTCACAGTACGTTTGTGAAATGTACAGCGTGGTCTGAGCATGCATTATGTGGACCGAGAAATACTTTTTTCTATTCAAAGATTAATGTCCGAATACACATTTAGTCCGCAACCGAAGGTCTCATTACTAGTGGCTTTAAATAACATTTTTCTCCATTTTACAAGGACAATACATGTTCAGGAATGTCAAGGCCAGTAAGACTTCTGAAACAAAACCATGTTGGGCACGGTTTTGGAACTAAGGCTAAATAATGCTCTCTCAGAATTTCAGAGTTATGAGTGCTTTTCATGTCATCTTGTCTAATACCCTTGTTTTAAAAAGATTTGATATCCTATTCCTGGGGACCATCCGAGCTTTTCTCTATGGTGATAACCACTGGGGATCGAAGTCTTGACACTGAGAATTTAAAACTTTTTTTTTCTTTTTTTTTCATTTAGGGATTCATGGCCATTTTGTAGCAGGACAGGCTTCAGGATATTTTCAGCTAAAGGAAAGAGATAATGTTAGAAATAAAAGATTTCATTTTTTTTTTTTTAATGTAATGTTATGGCTTGGGCACCCAGGAATACCCAGACCTTGCCTGGCTTTCTGGTGTTTTATTATTAGCTATCTGAGTTCCCAGTAATCCTCACTGCAAAACTCTAGCAAAACCTGGGTTGAAGGCATCTGCTTAGCCTTCAAGTCTTCCTTCTGTTTTCTCCCTCCATCCCATCCCCTCATGTAAATGTTGTGCTCTTATCCACTTACGGCAGGCCTCATAGTGGAAGAAATTAAGGATGAGTGAACCAAATGACCCACTGGGCAGAGCAAGCTTTCACTGAGTTTAACCACCCCAAGGTGGGAGAACGAGAAGACAGGAGGGATTAGATGTGTAGGACGATGGAGGAGCTCAGTCCCATTCTTACCAGACGGAAGCAAAAATGCAAGAACATGTGTGAATACTAACCTTTTAATGCCCACTAGCTCACATGCTTAGTCATGCCTGTGGCCTGGGTCTGGAGGTCCTCAGCTCGCAAGGGGAGTGGGGCCGAAAGTCTTCCTCATCTAACATACCTGTTCCGTTCCTATGCTGGGGTCGTTCTTGGACAGGAGCCATTCTCGGATGGACACACAGATTCACGTTCAAGTCTCAAGTCCAGTTTTGGGAAACATTTTGTCTGTTTGTATGGGAGTCCACAACCAGGCCAGAACTGAACTGTGATGGTACGGGTGCCCTCTTGCCTGAGTTCTGTTATGACACAGGTGGCAAGCCAAGAGTATCGCATCAGTGTCCATTTAAGATTTTATTCTATAGAATCACCTTGGAATTATGGAATAATGCTAAACATTCATTTTCAAATGGTAAGTATATTTTGGAAGGTTCAGGTTTCTTGGGGCACCTGGGTGGCTCAGTCAGTTAAGCTCTTGACTCTGGCTCAGGTCACGATTTCATGGTTTGTGAGATCAAGCCCATTGTCAGGCTCTATGCTGACAGTGTGGAGCCTGTTTGGGCGTGTCTCTCTCTCTCTCTCTCTCTCTCTCAAAATAAATAAACTTAAAAAAATAAAAGGTTCAGGTTTCTTGATACTAACTTTAGAAGTCAAGGGTCGGTCGCCTGAGTGGCTCAGTCAGTTGAGCCTCCGACTCTTGATTTCAGCTCAGGTCATGATCTCACGATTTGTGAGTTTGAGCCTTGCAGCAGGCTCTGTTGCTGATGGCGTGGGGCCTGCTCGGGATTCTCTCTCTCCCCCCTCTTTCTTCTCCTACCCTGCTCACACACTGTCTCTCTCTCTCTCTCTCTCAAAATACATAACTAGAATTAAGAAAAAAGGTCAAATTTAAGATTTTGTTGCTAATATTAAAAAGAAAACACCATTTGGATAATGAGAAAAGACAACTCTCAATCCAGATAATTTAAAAACAGGCTTTGGGGTGTCTGGTGGCTCAGTCAGTTAAGCATCTGACTTTGGCTTAGGTCATGGTCTTAGAGTTCATGAGTTCGAGCCCCGCCTCGGGCTCTGTGCCGACGGCTCAGAGCCTGGAACCTGCTTCGGAGTCTGTCTCCCTCTCTCTCTCTGCCCCTTCCCTGCTCGTGCTATCTCTGTCTCTCAAAAATAAATGAGCATTAAAGAAATGAAAATAAAATAAAAACAGGCCATTTTTGCATCTTATCTAGGGTCTCTAAAATTATATTCCAAACTAACTTGAAGGTTGCTGGCTTTGGCATATCAAGGGGAAGAAGGGGAGGATAATATGATGACTGCCAGAAGCTGCCAGCATGGCAGGTGGCTGGTGAAGGATGCTATCCGAGTGGCTCCCTAGAAGCTGTTTCCACACACCAGTGCCTTAGAAAAGCCAGAGGCCAATTCCATTCTACTGCTCTAATTCACGCAACTGCCCTCGCTTGTGTTTTCAGAACAAATCGATAGAGTTCTGTGGGCCAGAGATGACACAGAAGGCGACAGCTTAGGAAATGCAGTGTCAAATGATGAAATAAAAATTTCAGAAGGAAAGAACTCAGATACATGAGCTCAGGTCTGTAGGTTGCAAAACAAGCACAATGAGCATATACGTGTATGAGGAGAGTGAAAACTCAGCACGAGTGTCCGGAGAAGGAAAAAAAAGCCACAGGCCTCAGGGAACAAGCAGACGCGCGCTGGTGAAGCTCGGAGAAGGAATAGAGGTGTTTTTGACCTCATCTGCCTTCTCTGTAATAACGCCTTCTCTTCTCTCCGTTAATGCCCCCAAATCCTCTCTTGGAATTTTTTTTTTTTTTTTTTTTAAACAGGGAGAGCCCAGTGGTCAAGGGCAACGCGCTGTTAGCCTTAAGCAGCCTTGCTGTCGTCGTATCCAGACACGAAGCCAGCCTCTCCTCCGACTCTGAGGGGGTCCCGGAGGTGAGTTAAGGGTGACTTGAACCAGTTGGGCGGCATTTGAAAAGTGAGCAGCGTCTTTGAGCCTGGCCCTGAATTTACGAGGTTAGAGTCTATGCTTTGCAACAGCACCAAGTTATGCCACTCGAGGGGCCTTTACACTGTGAGCTTGAGGGTCTCCTACGACACTTTCCCTTGCTGCTTTTCTGTTTTGCTTTCTCCATCACAGTTAAGTGGTCATTTCCATTTGAAGGTACCAATTTTATGCAACAGGGGTTGTCTTTCTGTGATTGCATCAGTGGTAACCAATCTTGGGAGGTTAACTAGGCTTACTGAAAGTGAACAATGCTGTCAAAAAAATGATAAATAAGCAGTGTTTACCGACTGAAAAAAAATCGTACTTTGCATTTTAATTGTAGATGTCAATGACAAAGTGCCTATTCATTTTTGCAAGGCGTTTATTTCTTAATTAAACATGTGGCGAGCTGGCCAATGTTCATTTCCAATGTGCTTTTACAGATAATTCATATCTGTCAAAATAAAAAGGCATGGATTTATTCTTCTTTTAAGCCCCATTATCTAGTAGCTTGCACTATCTGGAGACAATATAGCCAAGTGGTTAAAAAGCAGAGGCTTTGGAATAGGAGAGTCCTCTATTTAAATCCTAGTACTTGCACTTTCTAGCTCTGCGGCCTATTTTCGGTAACTTCCCCTTTCAAAGCCTGGTCCCCCATCTGTAAAATGGGGATAACGATACTTACCAGCAAGGACTCTTGCGAGGATTCAAGGAATTAATGTACGTAGAGCACAGCAGCTGGTAGATACTAAGCTCCCGGCAATAGTAACCATCATCTGACTTCTTGCTGCAAAAACTAGACTTTATTCAATGTTACTCAGCCTGTCTCTGTTCCCTCAGCGTGTCTGTCTCGTGGGCCATCTGTACTCCTCTCTCATGGTGGAGGTTTTTGGTCGCAAGCAAGGGAACCAACTCTCATCTAAGTAAAAAAGGAACCAGAAGGATGTGGAATCTGGAAGCCCGTGGAATTGAAGGCACAGCTGAAAACTGGGTTTGGGGAAGGACATCAGGCACAGGAACTGATATCAGAACCATCTGAGCAGACTTACCCCCACTGAGATGGTCACTTAAGGTTTAGGGTCCCCTGGGTCTCATACCCACACCTTGGGCGGGTCAGATGGGTAGCTTCATCGAGCATTTAACCAAGCTTCAGATCACGGAGGAGGGGATTCTCCAAAGGTGCTGTCACCACTGAACAAGAGCATAGGTGCTTTTGCTGGGTGGCAAAAGCTACAAATGTACATTTCACGTGGGGAAGGCAAAGAGGCCAAGGAATTATTGCATGAAGGATAAAAGGGTAGTTACCATACGAAAATTTAAATCCAGAATCTTATTTTAATGATGAGAAAGACGAAACTTTTTTTTTTTTTTTTTTAATTTTTAAGATGAAACTTTTTACGAGAGGAAATGTTTTATATCCTTGAAAGAGCCATGGAGTACTTTAGCAAAGACAACATGCTAAGTAGAATCTTACGACCTAAAAAGTGAATGTGCCTTTCTAGGATTCCTTGTTTGGGGCAGTTGTGCTGGCAGTTTGCCCCAGTAGTAACCAGGGTTCTAGCTCAGAGGTGGAGTTTCAGGCAGTCGTCGTCTTCTTTACCCCCCCCCCGCCCTCCCCCACCCTTTGTTCTGTGCTGTAACACATATTAGACGAAACATCGAGAAGCCACACAAGCCAAAGATGGGGCTTTGCTTTTATTCTTGATGACCTTGTCTTTGGCTATTCCTCAGTACAAACTCAAGACCTCCTTATCTGATTAAAATTGAAGTTTTCAAACTCTGTTCAAAGCTGCATATGACTAACAACTAAAGGTCTCAGGAAGAAGGCCTTCTTTGAGTCAAGGAATTAATTTCAAGGATACTTAACACCACATTGACCTTTATCATTTGTACCACCTGAGTGTCATCACCATGTGAGTTAATGAATGCTTTTGACATCCATGGTCATGAATGATTTTGAAAACCAAGTTCTCTTTATCATAAGTTGGATTTTGTTGTTGTTTGGGTTTTGGTTTTCATTTTTTTGCATTCTCTTTCCTCCTCTTTTCCCAACTGAAGGATCCTTCATGCTTTCATACCTAATTAGCTAGGCAATTGTTGTGATGATTCAAAATGATAAATATATGGTGATAGTAAGCAGAAATGCTAAAGATGGTGATGAAAATTTCGTAGGCTGCTTCAGTGCCTCCCTTGTGAAATGGCAAGTCATCGAAATGAGACATTGTGAGTTTCTTTTCTCTGCACATCTTTTTCACCCCCCATCACCCTCACTAAACACAGGCAAGCACAGGGAGAGCTCTCAGATATGGTCTGTTTTGCAGCCCCCAGACTCTCACCTCTGCTTGTCTTGAACAAAAGGTAAATCGTACTCCTGTTGGGGCACAGGTCAAGGATGTGTATTTGTCAAATACTTATCTGCCTCCCAAAGTCCTGGCCAGTGAAGCTTACTTTTTGAGAAGAGCATTTTACTCTTTAATAACAGAAGGGGGTTGTACCCTGGATCTAGAAATAATGTTTAGGTTTTTTCTTTTTTTCCATTACCATTTCATGGTTTTTTTCTTCATTTACAGGTTCATCCTAATTTCCTTTCAATGAAAGAGTGGGTTTCCATGGTGTCTGATACTCTCCTGGTCATTGTGGATAGCCATCACCAACCCAGAGGACAAATCTTCTCCTCATTTTATTATGTAAGTCTGAGAATAAGAGAAATAATAATAATAAAAAAAAAAGGATGGAAAACCCAAGGGTTGAGTTGTCTCCTATTAGTTGTTCATGTGAAAGCCATGCTGTGGGGTAATTATTCTCAGTCTTAGCTATATGTTAAAATCACCTGGGGAAGTTTTAAGTGTGTGTGTATGTGTATGTGTGCATATGTACACACTTTAAAGTATATATGTATATGTGTATCTATATATGTCTATATATGTATCTATGTCTATATGTGTCTATAGACATCTAGATAGACATCTGTATCTTATCTCTCGATAGATAGATAGATAGATAGATACATAGATACATAGATAGATAGATAGATAGATGTATCCAGAAAAAATAAATACTGACCTGTAGGCCTCTCCTCTAATTTAATTGCTTAGGGATAGGTCTTAGGCATTATCAGTCTTTTGAAAGGCCTCTAGATTATTCCCATGTGTAGTCAGAGTCAAGAGCTACAGCTGTAGTGAAATAAACATTAGTTGAAGATTGCTGTCCCTGAGTGTCCAGTCATAGTTGTTTGTTTGTTTGTTTGTTTGTTTTAATGTTTATTTATTTTTGAGAGAGAGAAAGAGACCGAGCGCAAGTGCAGGAGGGACAGAGAGAGAGGGAGACACAGAATCGGAAGCAGGCTCCAGGCTCTGAGCTTTCAGTACAGAGCCCAATTCGGGGCTCGAACCCACAAACCATGAGATCATGACCTGAGCCGAAGTCAGATGCTCAATTGACTGAGCCACCAAGATGCCCCTAGTCATGGTTTTTTTTAAATTTCAGGATATGTGACCGTGGGCAGTTCACTTAATCTCTTTGGACCTTTGTTTCCTTGTGTGTAAACCAGGCAATTGAACTGTATTATCAGTAGTGATTTTAGCCTCAGCTCCACCCTTTACTAGTTTTGTGAAAGTTGACCTGATACTTCACCCACCATTTTGTTTTCCTTACCTGTAAAAGGTAAAAACTAATGCTTTACCAACTTCATAAAAGATTGGTGAGGATCACATGATGTCCTTTGTGGGAAAATGTCCTGAAAACTGTGAAATACTCTTCACGTACAGAGCAATAGTGTTGTTGATCATAAAAAAAAAGTACCTGTTACTTAAGAGTCACTCTTTTTCTTCTTGCTAATAGCCTAAGATTTTGAAACAAACTGAAAATACAACTCTTTTGTTGAGGTTTTCTTTTCCCTTCATTGGCTCTAGTGCATGCTTTATTTCTGGGATCTGCATGGAATTATTCTGGTTCTGCCTTATCAGTCTCCAGTGCTTAGGGAATTATAGTGATCATGGGACAATCAGCTGAGCGGCGGAGGATTATAGTTGATTCGAATAAAAATATAGCACAGGTCATGAACTGTTGCTAAGATCGTGATTTTAGCCTGAAACTCCACTGCCTTAGGTCTTCTCTCTACAACATTCTCTGTGCCTCTGTGTCCTCCTTTTGGGAGGACCTGGTACGTATTCATCTGGGGCTCAGGGTCTAGAACTAGAATTTTAAACTATACTTGGGGACCAAAAAAAAAATGACTTCTAGATAACGTAGAATTAAATTGGAAAGTAGACTTTACTCAAAGAAGTAATTTCTTTATGATAGTTTGTTTTCTGTCAGACGTGTTCTTACTCCTTTGATGATGGATGAAAAACTGATTATATAGAGGTCTTTGCAGTAGCTGTCTGGTTCTGATATTCACCAGGACAGGATATTCTCTGAGATTTCTAATAACGCTGCTTAGTTCTTGCAAACCAATAAAAATAATCTCTTTCGTAGCCAGCTCAGGGTTGCCTCTTACCTTTGTGCTTTTTGCATTCTTGTGCTTCTTCAAAGCCCTGATTCGAAAGTCACTTTCTTTATTTTCAGTGTTCTAGCAGCTGGGTCATTTTGAATAGTATTGTCATTACGATTGTACCATGTTAGCTGAAAGAATACCTTAGCACGTGTGTGATTTTTATCCTTAAAAAGTGCTAAAGCTTAGCAAATGGGTGCAGAATTAAAAACACCTTTTAACGTGCTTTGACTGCAAGGGACAGCACAGCCTTTATGGTGTGTCTGAAAAGTTGAAGTAGATGACAGTGCCGAGTGATAAATGGGCTTTCTTCCCCACTCGAGACGTATTTATAAGTGTATTTAACGTCTGTTGGAGCTCCCTAACATGGGATTCTTGGAAAAGCTGTTCATACTCAGCTGCCCTGTCATTTTATCAGGGCTGTTATTCATTTCTTTTCCCATAATTACATATAGGAAGGCGCATATAGAGCTCCCCATTTCATTTTGAATAGCTGGTTATTGCTTTGTAACCAGAGGCTTTTAGGATTTCAACTTCCTTTTTAATTAAAAGGAATTAACCCCCTGTAGGAAATAATCCATCTACTGGGAAGCGTTCCCACCAAAAATTTTGGGAGATCTGCCAATAGATCCCTGTGCTGAACTTACATTTATTCCTTCATACTAAACTTTAACCACTCCCCCCTCCTGCCCCCCCCCCCGCACCCCCCTCCCCCCTCCGGTCCTGCAGCGTGTGCGCACGCACACTCTTTCTTTCTCTCCTAGAAAACTAGCTCTGTACACATTTATAATGTGGCTTGCTGGTTTCTCCAAGCTTGGGTAACTTCACTTTGGGTTCTTTATTATATACGCATGTGGGCTTTCAAAACACTGAAATTTTTTTCAGGCTTTATAGTGAGGGAGTTCACACCCTTTAAGAGAAGACACTTAAGATTTTTTTTTTTCCCATACTTAAAAGGATATTGTTAATCAGCTGCTTGTTTCAGTGGAAAATCGTTTCAGTAAGGAAGAGTGACAAGGTAACCTACAGACAAGCCCAGAAATAGATTTTTTTTTTTAATTGCATTTTTTTCATCGGCAGGAGCGGATCTAAGAGAAGCTGATATTGTTGCGTTTCGTGCTCTTGTGATAGGTATGCTTCCTTCATGTTTTAAACAAAAGGCCAACCCCCTGTTTTCTTTCTTTGGCATGTCCTAGAAATCCTATTCTGGTGAAAACACAGCCAGTGCCATTGCCCGCTCGGCTGCCGCCACGGCTTTGTCTCTCCTCGTGCAAGTTTTCATTATCTCTTGCAAAGAGAAGGTTGAGGAAATCCTCAACATGCTGACTGCCAGGTTACCTGGGAAACCAAGAGCTGATGAGTCTCAAGCCGTGCAAATCCACATGGGCCTTGCTTTGGGGATGTTTCTGTCCCGCTTGTGTGAGGAGAAACTCAGGTACGGTTTGTTCGTGTGTTCCTCCTTTTCCTCTTTGTGATGTAGGCAGAGGACGTGGCCCACGTGCACACACGCGCACGCACGCGCTCTCTGAGCCGCGTGTGCTCGCCAAACTTTTTGACATGGGCAAGTTGGGCCTTTCTTCTCCTTTGTGAGGGAACCTGGCTTGCCTCCAACGCCATCGCGAAGACATGAATGTGTTTTTAGGGCTGCTCTTACTAAGGTGACGATTGCTTGAAAATCATTCCCGTCCTTAGATGAGAGCCCAGGATACACCCAGGTAATAGATAAGAGGAAAAGTGTAATCTTCTGGTGCTGAAAATGAAAAAGCTGCTCTTTTTCCTGGTTCATGAGGGTGAAAATAATTGCTGATCCTTTACTGGGATCACTGTAAAATGGGAGACGAAGATTGGAGTATCCCTTATGCCTGAGGTGCTGGGAATTACCTGAGTCACCTGAGAACTGCCTGTACCCAGTTTTAAATACTGCTTTTATCCTGTGCCTTGGCTACATTTTTGTAATCCTTAAAGAGTCTTAATCTGTGCATATTATACTGCGTGCTTTACTCAGTTTGGTCAATCTTGGACTGCTAGCTTTACCCTTGAATGGACCTAAGAGAATAGCAAAGACCCAAGTGGAAAATTCCACTAGATGGAAAAGTTGTCTTGTGCATAAATCTACTTTGGTTGTGTTGTTCATTATATTTCTTCTTTATTTTATAACAAATCTTAGAATTTTATATATCCAGATTGATTGTAGTGTGGTACAACATGAATATTTGAATATCATGAATATTTAGATGTCGCTGACTTGGAATTCGGCCCCATTTTCCTGCACTGGAAATAGGGTAGTCGGAAGAGGCATCCTGTTGAGATGTTCGATGTCCTTAAACTTCCCTGGTTGGCAGAAATTAACGGTCTGTCCAAAGCCAAGAAACGGTGTCAGTGTGGGTAAACTGGATGACATGACGCTATATTTAGATTTCAGTTCGAAACCAGTGGTTAAGTTTGCATTTGTAATTTACATAGCTTTGTGCAAACACCATTATGTGAAACCTTTAGGAGAACTGCTATTGATCTAGGGAAATACTAGATTTCAGATGATCATTTTCAGCTTTTAGAAACATCTGTCAGACGATTGGGAAGATTGGCTTAGTCTTTGTGATCATAAATGAAACGTTTCTAGAATGTTCATTCTGTTCTGTTCACCAGCATTATTATTTATAGGCCTGGTTCTGGACATGAACAAAAAGCTGCCCTTTGCATGTGAATTGACTGTTACATATCTTGTGTGTGCGACAGAACACAACATATTTTTGAAAGGCTTAAAACTTGAAAGTGATTTTTTTTTTCCCTTTGCTACAATGCTACAAATGGCAGTTTCTTCACCATCTGTGTTCATGCTCTTTCTTCAGTATCTTTCAAGCAACATGTTTTACAACTAAAAATGAGCCATGGCAGTTTAATTCCAGGCAACTCATTTCATCCCATCTTGGCTCTGGCTCCTTTCTTCATTAGTTTAGGATGAGATGCTGCTGGGTTTAGGGCTTGACAAGCTCGCATGTGTGGTTAATTTAATCATGCTACCTTGAGAAACCGGTTCCTAGATCGCCTTCACCCCTCTCTGTCTTATGTGGCTTTGCACCTGCTGGACAGCCCGGGGAAGGACACCAGGAAGCGCTTTCCAAGGCCAAAGGCCCTCAGAATAAGTGCAAATTTTCACTTTGCTCTCATAATCTGTCTGGATAGCACGCTTCATCCTTTGGTCAGTGGGTTCACACTGTAGCCAGTGGTATAATTATTCATGGTGCCCACCTTCCTAATTTTCTGGAGGAGAGGAACCTGAAGTGTTTACTTTTGGTGCCAAGAAATATTTTACTAGATAATGACGGTGTCACCAGATAATGACGTTATCGGAGGAAGTTTCCGTTTTCCTAAAATTAAAGTAAGCATTTTGAGGGCTGTTGGCCCTGAATAGCCAGTGCCATCAAATAAGTTGCCCAGTATGACCCCTCAGGGGAACAGGATTAGGACAGTATGTTGGTCTCAAGTATGAAAAATCACCCTGTAGAAGAGAATCATGGCCATCCATTTTTAGCTAAGGCTTAGGAGAAAGTCACCTGAATTTAAATTCCAGTCTAGAATTTATTCAGAAAAGCATATTATTCCAAAGCTTGCTTCTGTCATAACTCCCAGAGGATACCGGTAGGATCTCTTTAGCATTTGTTTAGGATAGTTAAGTATATTTTACTCCAGAGAACAGCTGTAATAAGGACTTATTTAGTCAAAGCTATTAAAACTGTGTGTGTGTGTGTGTGTGTGTGTGTGTGTGTGTGTGTGCGCGCGCGCGCGCGTGCGTGCGTGTTCTCGCTGCAAAATGCAATCCTTCACCTCAGGCAAAAGTACTATATTTTTGGTTTGGGAAGACCTTATTTAAAGTGCTCTCTGGCTGTTTGGCATTCCTGGGGCCGCATTCCTCTTAGTGTGGTCTGAGGGGGCAGCAGGAGAAGTGACATCTTAGAAACCCCTTGATAAAAAAAGTGTTGGTGATGAAACCCACAACTCTGCCTGAGAAAACAGCCATAGAATGACCTTGTAAGTTTTGTTTTACTACAGAAGTCATAGCCCTCACCAAGACCATTGCAAAACCACATCAATTACTGTATAAAGGCAGGGAAAATAAACGACTGGGGTTCCCCTCCCCGCCTTTGAAAAAAGGAGTAGAGCTTACCAGCCTTCCCAATTGAGACATGAAATCAGAAGTAACGGTCTTCCCAAGAAAAGAGATTTGGAATGATTATTGATAATATCAGCTTAGTGGGTTGTTAAATATTCCAAAGAAAATCACCTTGGCCTTCTTGAAAATGTTTTTGGAATTCCGATTTTGGTCTTTTTCAGTGATTTAAAATGTGAATGGGCTGAGGAAATACAAAAGTAGTCATTTTTGAGTTTATTGCTTTACAAGTGATGCTACTGTACAGAAACTCAATAATTAAATTCTCTGTTTGCAAAATAAGTATATGTGAGTCATCAATATTGTGACTTTTTTTTTTAACAAAATGTATTTTCACTAAAATATTAAGAGGAAAATATTAAATGGTATTTTGGACATGTGAATTATTTTCAGTAATTCAGTTTTTCCTCTTGCTTTGCCTAGTGATATATCTGGCCAACAGATGAACCTCCTTCTGATGAAGTCTTTGGATGCCCTGGAAAATTGCTGCTTTGATGCTAGTCTTGAATATAAGTATGTTGATTTCCTTTCCTCTCTGATATTTAGGCATCAAATCTTCCTCTGCCATGAATTTTGCGTTATATCGTGAAGTATTCATAGGACTTGATCTCGAATTCGTTCACAAAGAGTTTTTCAGTAATTATCAAAAACCTGTAATTAAAGCTTACTTGTTTCTGGGGTGCCTGGGTGGCTCAGTCAGTTAAGCGTCCGACTTTGGCTCAGGTCATGATCTCACGGTTCGTGAGTTCGAGCCCCGCATCGGGCTCTGTGCTGACAGCTCAGAGCCTGGAGTCTGCTTCAGATTCTGTGTCTCCCTCTCTCTCTGCACCTCCCATGCTCATGCTCTGTCTCTCTCTGTCTCAAAAATAGACAAACATTAAAAAAAAATTTAAAGCTTACTTGTTTCTAAAAACCATGTTTCAGCAATAGTTTGCTTCAACGTTTATTTATTTTTGGGACAGAGAGAGACAGAGCATGAACGGGGGAGGGGCAGAGAGAGAGGGAGACACAGAATCGGAAACAGGCTCCAGGCTCTGAGCCATCAGCTCAGAGCCCGACGCGGGGCTCGAACTCACGGACCGCGAGATCGTGACCTGGCTGAAGTCGGACGCCTAACTGACTGCGCCACCCAGGCGCCCCAGCAATAGTTTGCTTCAGTATAGAGCAATGCACGTCACTTCATGGCTGTCGTTAAGTTACTAATACCTTAGTTCTGTCTTGTAGTTACCATATAAAGCATGTATCTGGAGACTTATGTGCATGACTTAACCTTTTTAAATGGTTGAAATTTGATTGGAAATTTGAATGGTTGAATTTGATTGGGTGAAGGGAGCCTTTGACCCATGATTTAGATTTCCCTTGTGAAACCCAATGACTGAGGAATCAAAATGGAAGCAAAACATAGGTTATGTCAAGGGGTCCCAACCTCCTTCATGTCAATAGGTTCTCCTTGTCTCGCCCCAGATCTCATGCTTTTTAAAGATTTTGTCTATTAAATATCTTAAAATTTCTGAAGGGTGACCAAAACCAAAACAGAATACTTAGAAAACAATACCTTGTGCCTGGCTGGCTCAGTCAATAGAGCAGGCAACTCTTGATCTCAGGGTTGTGAGTTTGAGCCCGTGTTGGGTGTAGAGATTACATAAAACTAAAATCCTCCCCACAAAAAAACCTCAAAAAACTAAGGCTAACCGTACTCGTTTAGTGAGACATTTAATGTTTTAATTGGTCTGTGTTTGTGTGGGAGAAGGTACAGTTTTATTAGGCTTTCTGAAATATTGACACACTTGAGGACCTACATTGTGTCTTTTTGGACTTCCACATGTTTTGGAACCTCCGGTTTAGATCCTCTGAGGTTCATTATTATTAAAAAACTCAACAAATTGTAAGCACTAACCTCCAGTTTATTAACTCATTTACTTTTTTGCTGTTATGGGCACTGTTTAGATACGAGTGTTTATATTGGTGGCCCTTTAGGAACTTGTGATCTGGCGTGACATTCGTATCATCTAGCCTGTTAAGTAAGTGCAGACTAACAAAAGAGTAACTAGAAGTAACTGCCTATATCGTATATTTCATTGTGGTAGAACATGAACTCTTCACTTTGTAGGTGGTAGCTGTAGGGTCTTCTCTGAAATGCAGGCTGAGATTAGATAAGAATCATTGACACCCACCCAGTTTATCATGAAACATGTTAGAGATGAAATGAGATGTTTTAAGAGCGTGACTTTGAATATGGAAAAAGAGAGTTTGGTGACATGATTGAAGTCTCTTGAATGTCAAAAATGATTTAATGGAAGGGATAGGGCCATCTAACTGTTGCTGGGTCTGACGAAGAATTGGTATTTTTGAGTCCAATCCATGTATTGGTGGTGTTGCCTTTTACAACAGAGTAAGATACATTTCTCTCCCCACGCCCACCTCCCACCCCAGTCCTACCTTTTCCCACAGGTATCCATCATGGCTGTAGCTCAGGGTATTATAAAATTGGGTACACATTTATGCATTAACATGTTGCAGGCTTTCAGCCAGTTGGAACAATCAGGAACGACTTTCACATGTTACCTCCACTAATCCGCAGGAAGTTTGTTTCAATGTGAGGGGAACCATAGAGATAACTGAATTGTCCACAGTATGGGTATTTATGCTTATAAAAACCTCCTATGTCTAAGTGTATTTAACTTTAATTTTTTTTTTTTCAACGTTTATTTATTTTTGGGACAGAGAGAGACAGAGCATGAACGGGGGAGGGGCAGAGAGAGAGGGAGACACAGAATCTGAAACAGGCTCCAGGCTCTGAGCCATCAGCCCAGAGCCCGACGCGGGGCTCGGACTCACGGACCGCGAGATCGTGACCTGGCTGAAGTCGGACGCTTAACCGACTGCGCCACCCAGGCGCCCCAAAGTGTATTTAACTTTAAAGTGAACTTTTTATATTGATAAGATTCTTATTTCATTCTTCTTTCATGATTCTTACCTCCTTAATGAAGAACCATGTTTGGGAGAGGGAAGGATGGGCCTAGATAGGGATTAATGCTGCAGAATTAAATAGAATAGAGCCATCAGAAGTGTCCTGTCCTTCAGTGAAGTCTTGCTTGTTTTTCAGAGAGTTCAATTAAAAGCCCAGATCCTTCAAGAACTTCTCCCTCTATCTTCTCCAAACTCCTGTTCTTCCTACAGTTAAAGAAGTTTAGTATTTTGTCATTCCTGATGCTCTGTGGCTGTTAGTGCTTAGGTAGCTAGGCATTTTCACACCCGTTTCTCCTGTAATGAAGCCCCAGTGACAGTCTAAACGTTGATACTGAAACAGGAGTACTCATCACTTTGGTTTATAGATTAAGAAAATGAGTCTCAAATAGACTGGTTCAAGGTCACACAGTAAGTAGCAGAGCTGGGGGAGAAGCCTATGTTGGACTTCAAAGCCATTTTTCTGTCTTGCCTAGTTCTGTGTGGAGAACACATTTCAGTAGAAAGAAAGTGATTTGACACCTGCTAGTATGGTAGTTACTATTTTTTTTTTAACATGTGGGTGTGTCTCACTATTAAAGAGAGAGAGAGAGAGAGAGATTGAGATTGATTCTAACTAGGCCCAGGCATAAAGTATTCCCCTGTCTAATGAGATTCAGGAGTCCAGGGCAGTCCTCTCTCAAGTGAAATAGTGGAAGCATTACCAGGGGTAGTTAATAGATCTGGGAGCGTGCTACCTCAAGTGACAGAATTCACCCAGAGCAAATTCACCACGCTTCCTTGATTTAATGGACACGTCCCTGCTGAGAGAACCTGCACCTGGTCTGGTCGGTGTTCGTGGCCCAATCGCTTACATTTTGCTGCCATCTAGTGGTAATTACTGTGCCATTGCCGTCCTCCCAGCCTTAAGCAGTCCTGCCAGCCATCAATGACCTGAGCATTGGTTAATTACTATTGAGCTTTTACAAATACGATAACATTTGTATAGCACTTTGTAAAGGGCAAAGCGCTACACAAATGTTAACTGTTATTAGAACTAATTATTAGATGGCCTCGTACTCAATCTGCAGGAGTGCCCACAATAAAGTAAGGAATTGAAGATTCATCTGGTTAATTTTAGAAAAAAATGTGTCATGATCTTTATATCTCATTTGGTATAGCAACACTCATAGCAGAATTGCACAGCTTTTAAGTTGTAGATTTTCTTTTTGCCAGTGATATTTTAGTATGCTTGAACAAGTGATTCAAGTAAGTCAGGACATAATAGGGCATATGATTTTACAACTTAAATTCTCTTTATTGTTTGTTAGTATTCTTAGAGATTCATGTTATTAATTCCAAAACCTGAAATTAACACCTAATATTATAATATGTTTTTATTTTATCTGTCTGAGGCACCACTGTGGAACTCCTTTTTGTTTTCATTGGAGAGAAAGCTGTGAAAGCTACCTCTGCCCAAGTCATTCTTGGTTTAGAGCTGGCAAACATACTAAAGGGAAGCTAAAATGAGGTAAATGTGTAGAAATGCTGACCTAAGCACCTAGAAGAATCTTTAAGACTTAGGACAAAAAATAAGCTCATTAAAATATGGATAATTTGGAAATCAGAAGAAAACATCGGGAGTAAAGCTTTAGGACTGCCTTCCTGGTGCATGCTGGAAAAATGAGACAGAGTAGAAGGAGTTTAGGAGGTCAATAGATGCATACACTGTAGCATATTTATATTGGCACGCTGATATACATAGTTAGATTATGTATTCACACATGACAACAGGCATCTACCATTGTAGCAACGGATAGAATCATTAATGATAACCTTGCCCAAGAATAATTATGCTGTGATAATATTTAGGTAAATGTGAGCTAGAAACCAGGATGTCTTTTTCTAAGCCTTTGTGCCCGTATGCTTCAGGATGAAGAGGAACTTCATTCAGTCCAGAGGATAAAGGTTTTTGGCATGCCCAGAATAGCCAAAAGCAAGACTTAGATACCTGCTATTTAGTTTTTTATAATTTTTTTTAATGTTTGTTTATTTTTGAGAGAGAGACAGAGTGAGAGCAAGGGATACAGAATCTGAAGCAGTCTCCAGGCTCTGAGCTGTCAGCAAAGAGCCTGACGCGGGGCTCGAACTCACGAACCAGGGGATCGTGACCTGAGCCGAAGTCAGACACTCAACTGACTGAGCCACCCAGGTGTCCCTTAATCACATTTTGTCTAACTCTGTCTTTGATTCTAATTTGGTCAATTTTTTATATGCAGCGGTATAGAAAGATAGCCCCCACTCACACAAAAGCAAAAAAATAAAAACAAAAACCTTCCCTGTCGATCCTAAATAGAAACAAGAACTATAAATCCATACTAATGAAGAGTGCCTTTCCTCTTTCAGAAACATGATTTGTCTCAAAAGCACGCAGCGTTCAGATGTTAGATGCTGATTTAACTGGTTGGCAGTGCATTATGCTAGTTGAGCTAGTTGTTAAGTTCACGTAAGCTGTAACAGCACTTCTGCCTGAGTAATGATGGATTATTACTGCAGTAGCTTCTTTGCAAAGGATTTCCTAATGCCAGATAGTTAACGCCATAGAACCTGGAATAACGTGCTCTAGATAGGGTGCCTTCTCATAGGCAATTTCATCCAGGCATCATACGGGGCACCGAGAGGGGCCTGGGATTGGGCAGATGGAACAGAAGGCTGGGAGTCCGAAACCTCTGCCTTCTGGCCGTCATCTGCTGGAAACTCTCCATATGGCCTTGAACAAATCCTGCAGCGTCTCTCTCCTCTTGGGTGTCTTTTTATCAGATGTGGATGCTTCGTTTGCAAGAGGTGTTTGGGGGAAGTAACTAACATGTGCAGGAAGCAATGTGAGTGTTCTTGACACCAGCCACGGAGATAGTTACTATATGAGAGCAAACTGACAGAGCATACGGGCAGTGAAACATGTTACTGGAGGAGTGCCCTGGAACGTCGTCCTAAGCAGCAGATACCGTGCGAGGCAAGCCAAACCAGAATCGGGATGATTCCTGAAACGCTTGGCATCTCCTCAGTTCAAAACACAATGATGACCAAAACCTTTTTTTTTTTTTTTTTTTTTCTTCTTAAGTAGAAAATCGCCCTCCAGCTGCATGATCTTATCATCCTAACCAGAAGTTTTCCGGGAGAACAGTTTTTGTTTTTTTCCTTCAAATGGATATGTGTTCTTTCACGAGAATTGGGGCACAAAGCCCAAGATTCCAATTGAATTGTCACATGGGGCAACTTTTGACAAGCCTGTCATTTGTCCATTTTCTCTTCTGACCCAGTGGTACTCCGAGGGATCAGAGGGGAGAAGAGGACTAATGTCATTGTGCACAGACAAATACATAGTTTAAGGACGAAATTCCACTTGTGGATGTTGACTAGGAAACATGAAGCACTCAGTTTCTCATCATCATGCCTTGCAATGCGTCCCCCCCACCCCCCGCCCCATTATTAGATGTCCTCAGCTCGCATCCTGAGACGGAGTCTTCTCTCCCATGCAGTTAATCATGGTGCACTCGATAGGTGGACGTAGAGGGAGGGTGCAGAGGACCACGGCATTTCTCTAAGGGTAGACGTAGAGCCGCTTTCACCTGACTTTTTATTCGTCTTCCTACCTCACCCGAGAGTTTAAGTGAAACCTATTTCATGTTTTCGTTTGTTCTTCTCCAGTGGGTACACAGCACTAATGTGGGCCATGGACACTTGTTTGAATATACAGTTTTCCTTTTGAGGGGGGCGGTGGGTGCACCTGTCGTGGTTCATGGGGCACACTTATATCCCAGGCAGCGGATCTAGAAGCCAGCCATCTCACCTGAGGCTGAAGAGCAGTATAAACTCGCGTGATAAGTGAAGAGTGGTGATGTGGGTTTCTGGTGATTTTAACACTTCATTTTTTGTGGGGTTTTGTTTTGTTTTGTTTTGTTTGTTTTTCTTTGTATCCAAGCACGGGCTGTATATTGGGAGTTGGACTGGTTCTGTCCCTCATGAGCCACAGCAGCCGAATGGAGTCTCGAGTTCATGTGGCAGCATCGCTTCGGAAGCTGTCTACCTACCTGGATGACAGTGGGAGCCAAAGCAGAACATTTCAGGAGGTAGGAGCCGGAAGTGACGGCTTTCTCCCCTTTGTTTTTTGTTTTCCTGTTGCTGCTTATTTTCTACTTCTCGTGTTTTGGTCACCCTGAAATTAAATTCTTCCTCAGTTTCAGGCCAGGATAAGGAGAAAAATCTGAGTGGCAAACAACCTATGTTAGATCATAAGGTTTCAAATTGTGCAGCTGTTTAAATCAACTCAGACTTAAATGTGGCATAGAAGATAAGAGCCTTTAGTGAATGCAAAAACCTAAGTCAGCATCGCCAGAAGGCACTTTCTAAGAAGAGCTGCGATTTCCGATTTCCGCAGGAAGGTTAAATGGAGATGTTTAGAATTACGCTCCAGCCAAATGTGACTATAAAAGATGGCCCGGAAGAAGCCTAAGAAACTGCAGAGCGAAAAGGCATTTGATTTTTTTTCCCCCCTTTCTTCGTGTCAGCCAGCATGAAAAATCATTGAGGAAATTCCCTTTACCACACTTCACGAAAAGATTTTTCTGTCGCGGCGCAAAACTACGCACAACTGCGGCCTGTGTGACGCAGCTTGCGCGTGTCGCCCGCGTTCCGAGCGACCGTCCGAGGCGCGTGTCTCTGTGCCCAGGTGAAGCTGAACCGCCTTGTGTTCTTCTTTGGGAGGACCCGGGGACGACCTTTTGGCCTGGCCGGATTCTCTGTCTCATTAGAGCAGATTCTATTTTCTCGGGGCCTGCCCGGGAGCCATTGATGAATTACATAATGGCTGCTGTGTTTCCCTGCTCGGCCCCTTCGCTTTCCCCAATGGGACTTGTCGAATCGGTGAATTTCTGTGGGGCACGGAGGGTCGCAGTTTTGTTCCAACACAGGCACCGCATTTCCATTTTGAAAGCAGTGGCAGAACACGGGCTGAAAGCACGTATTTTTTTGTAAGCCCACGGAGGAAACTTTGCCACCAAGGGGCGACGTGATTAGTGAAAGGAAGGCAAGGTTTTTTACAACGGCTGCGTCGGCCTGCCTTGATGTTTCGATTCATAAGGCTTGAGCAGGCAGTTTTGTCTTTCCCCACCTCTGATGTTTTATTATCCAACCTCTACCTTGGAAACGGCGTCCTTTCTTCACGCCGTACCGACCACGGTTGGGAGTTGAACCTTTCCACCGGGCCTTAACAGCATCTTTGTAAAGGAGGGCTTCAAGAGGAAAGTGGGAGGCAGCAGGGAGGGGATGATGAACCGTGATGTGCAAAACTTGAGGCTCACATAGATCGAGTGACCCTCCCCAAGTTACTTAGCCCGGAAATGGTCGACTGGAGACATACACCCGAGTGTGCGTGCTCTCGACTCCCAGCATGCTTTTTTACTTATAATTAGTTCATATATTCGTTTACTTATCTATTCATTGATTTATTAAATTAGCACCCCGGTGCTCTGTGGGAAGTAGCATTACCTCTATTTTACACAATTTATGTGACCCTAAAAACCATGTGCCTGGTACATTATGCCCCCCCACTCCTCCTAAAAGACAGTCTTAATGCAGCAGGGTTTTTTTTTTTAATTTTTTTTTTTTTTATTTGTTTTGAGACAGAGAGACAGCATGAACGGGGGAGGGCCAGAGAGAGAGGGAGACACAGAATCTGAAGCGGGCTCCAGGCTCTGAGCTGTCAGCACAGAGCCCGACGCGGGGCTGGAACTCACAGAGCGTAAGATCATGACCTGAGCCGAAGTCGGATGCTTAACCGACTGAGCCACCCAGGCACCCCAATGCAGCAGGGTTTTAACTTCTTTGAATTTCCTCTCCTGCTTGGCCTTGGATCAGAGCACATGGCTATTAGAAGCTAGCATTCACTGGGGATAAAAATCTGCCTCTGCTCTTGATTCATGCTGTGTCCTCCCATGAGATCATGATGGAACTTTTTGGTTTTGAGTCCAAAGACCTGGGTTTGAATCTCGCCTCTGTCAGTTGCAAGCTGTATGTAGTTGAGCCTCAAAGTCCGTACCTGTAAAGCAGGAATCGTGACACCCACCTCCTAACATTGTTGGGACACGTGAATTGGGCAGCGGGACGGTGCCCGGTCTATGGTTGGCGTCCTTGAATCCAGTCCTTATCCCGGGGAGAAGTTTGGCAAAACATCGGTGTCAGCCAAATTGTGTTCTTTTGTTTGCACTCATGAAGAAACATTTTCCGCTGTCTTTTCGTCTAGGTCCTTGCCTATACCCTCAGCTGTGTATGCACATCAGCATTCAGTGCCGGAATCATTGAGGCTACCGAGGCTGAAGATATCATGAACAAGCTTCAGCTGTTGGTAGAAAACAACCAACAGGTTGGAATGCGTGCCGTGATTACAACTCTCTTGGGGTCTCCTGTTGCTGCTGAGTCCTAATTTTGACTAACTCAGAATTGGACTGTAGTGGGGCTTTTTTTTTTTTTTTTGTGCCCAGAACTAAAGAACTTCTAACTCTTCTCTCTTGTCACTGCTCTAGCCAACAGTCAGAAGTGTCTTTTTTTCTCTCCTTATGTTCTATGTTCTTTGGGTATGAAAGACTTTTCTCTCTCCCCATGTATTGTTCTATATTTATAAAATCTTAAAACATGTGGCTAGGGGAAGGTAAGGCTAGCGATAACAATTTGTAAAGATATAAATACATAGAGGACTCTGATAACATGAAACCTCAGCAAATTCAAAGCAGAGAACCCCTGTTCATGACCGGATATGCATGTGAGAGTTTAAATACCTGCAAATTAAAGGGGCATCTGGGTACCTCAGTCAGTTGAGCTTCCAACCTCGGCTTAGGTCATGATCTCATAGTCTGTGGGCTCAAGCCACGTGTTGGACTCTGTGCTGACAGATCAGAGCCTAGAGCCTGCTTTGGATCCTCTGTCTCCCTCTCTCTCTCTGCCCCTCCCCCACTTGCTCTCTGCTCTCTGTCTCAAAAACAAACATTAAAAAAAATAAAACAGGGGCGCCTGGGTGGCGCAGTCGGTTAAGCGTCCGACTTCAGCCAGGTCACGATCTCGCGGTCCGTGAGTTCGAGCCCCGCGTCGGGCTCTGGGCTGATGGCTCAGAGCCTGGAGCCTGTTTCCGATTCTGTGTCTCCCTCTCTCTCTGCCCCTCCCCCGTTCATGCTCTGTCTCTCTCTGTCCCAAAAATAAATAAACGTTGAAAAAAATAAATAAATAAAACAAACAAACAAACCTGCCAATTAAATTAAATACCCTTAAAATGTTCCCTCTGAAATATTATTCAGCCTTCAAAAGGAAGGAGGGTCGAACACATGCCACGGTGTGGGCGAATCTTGAGGACATTATGCTAAGTGAAATGGGCCAATCACAAAAAGAGAAATACTGTGTGATTCCACTTGCACGAGATACTTCGAGTAGTCAAAAGCACGGAGACAGAAAGAAGAAAGGTAGTCGCCAGGGGCTTGGAGAGGGAGAATAGGATGTTCTTATTTAAGGGATATAACGTTGGAGTTTGCAGGATGAACGAGTTCTGGCAATGGATGGCGGTGACGGTGGCACAACAGTGTGAATATGTTTAATGCCACTGAACTTACACCGAAAAGTGGTTAAGACGGTAAATTTTATGTTATGTATATTTTTACGACAGTTAAATTGAAAAAAAAATGCTCCTTCCCCATTTGGATTTTTATAGGTTTCCCATGGTCTCGATTTTGGCCATCGTGAATTATTGCAGGATTTGCTGGTTATTAGCTAATATTGCGTTGTTACTGTTTTACGGTCATAGGACTGCGCACTTAATTCAGAATAGGTCTTGCAACGCCAAAACGTGGAGGTTTGCGTATGCTGTACTCCTTTCGGGACTTTCTCTCCTCTTGTTTGGGAGTTGACTTGGCTTGCATGATCTACCTTGGTATTTTCACCCTAATTCCTTCTGAAAATTTGGATCATTTGAGTCAAGTCTCATAACAGTCCAGTCTTACTTTCCTAAAAGAAACCATTCACTGCAGCTGAATTCCCTAGTGAGACTGCAGTTTCTGTTGCAAACCAGAAGTCTTGATTTAAAAAAAAATCTGCAAATCTCTGATTTTCAGATGGCAGGAGAAGGTGTCAGTAGGAAAGGGAGCCCCTAGAAGTGCTGGTTGCTGTCTATCGAGTTCCTGATCCGTTCCATTCTTCTTCTGTTTCCTTACCCTTTGTTTTTCCCTTGCTTATGCAGACGTCAGGTTTTGCCCTAGCGTTAGGAAACCTGGTTCACGGATTGTCTGTGTGTGGACACGGAAAAGCGGAGGACTTGGGCCACCGGCTGCTCCCTGCCTGGATCAGAATTGTTCTGACAGAGGTAGGAGGTCACGTCCTGCATGTTATTTTATATTTTTATAAAGGAAGAAAGAGCTATTTTATTAGGCCACTTATAGGTGCTGCTGAGGTACACAGCCCAACAGTAAAAGAATAGGCAATTTCAAACAAAAAAGATGCAGGAACTTTTAACCCCTTATAAATGATCTATCCTGTCAACTATGACAGCTTTTTTTTTTTTTTTTTTTTTTTTTTTTAAGAGGCTACTTTCTCAGTGTTTTCATTTTAAAGGCGCATTGGGGTTTTGAAAAATAAAAACCAACAAGAAGCCGCCTGTGATCTAATAACTTCAACCTATTACTCTATTCAAGTCTGCTGCCGTTTTTGGTTTAGGGATACGGGTTATGTTGACCCTACAAATTTAGTACCATTTTGACCCGTATTTCTCTGTGATAGAAAAGGTTTTTTTAGAATTCAAACCCAAGGACCGTTTGCCTCTTGACATATCCGATGCTTTGTTTCCAGGGCACTCCGACAATGCTCTGCCTTGCAGCTCTTCATGGCATGGTGGCCTTGGTGGGCTCTGAAGGGGATGTAATGCAGGTAAAAACAACAAAAGAAGGGGAGGAATCTGAATGTGTACATAGCCACGGCAAGAGGAGCATGCCCAGTATCTCAGTATGCTAAGGACAGAATACATGGTCACAGTAATGGTTGTACTGGGCTTTTCAGTGCCTTGATGTATAGAAAATCGCTCTGGGTTAAGAATTTGTTGTTAGAGATTTGTTCCCTTTTTGTATCCGGTGTATAGGAATTAAACTTAGCTTATGTACTTTCCACAAAGTTCCCTGCTCAAGAAAAGTGACCAGATCGTAAGAAATTTAAGTCGTCCATAAGAAACTCCGTTTTGTATCTGTGATGTTTAAGTTTCTATCTAGTATATTACGTCCACAGTGGACACATGTATGTTTCAGTTAACAAGTAATTCTAAGGAGCACCCGTGTTCGTAGTGAAGGTGTGTTAAGTGAGTGCTACAGAACTGGTTCCAGGAAATCGATGATGAATACAGCTTGGGCCCTCCCCTCAAGGAGCCCATAGCTTTTGTTTTTGAGATGTAAAGACGCAATGGCAAATTATAGCATAGCTTAGAAGATGATAGCTCATACACTGCGAATACCATCGTTTACTTTTTGGGGAATGTTGGAGTGGGTATTTCTTTTTCTTTCAGCTGAAGGCAGAAGCCATCCAGACCTCTCATTTTCAAGCCAGACTTAATGAAGTCATTAAAACTGTAACTCAGGTGAGAAGAGGGATTTAAAATCCGTGGATGGGGAAATGGATACTCCCTTTTATTGCCTTTCTCTGATGATACAGACTTTTGCTTGAAACATGGGGAGATCTCTGGTCATTCACATTGAGTCCAAGCAGCGTTTGAGAGTGGCTTATGCCCCCGCGTTTGCCAACAAACACCCACTGCCTCTGGAGGAAAAGCGGTCGTGTTTGAGCTAACTTGAGTTGGCATTGGTTGCCTTTAAAACTTAAAACCTGACCCTGCAAGGAGTGTTAGGTCCTAAGGACAAAGTAAAATGGAGGGTGACCAAAGGAAGGGCCCGTGTCGAAGTAGAATGGTCAAGAGGCACTAGTTCACATGTAACTGATAAAACTATTTGGGTAAATCATTGTCGGCATTCTTGGCTAGAGAACGAGACTGTTCGTCGGCTGCGAAATGATTTTATATTTTAAGATTTTTACTTTTAAAAATGTACTAATTTCATTGCGTCGAATGTGAAAGTGCAGAATGAAAGAAGCTGAAAAAAATATCACTGATGGTCCTCACAACTCGAAGCAAGTGTTTGTAAAAATTGGTCATAAATCTTTTCAAGAATTCTTAGTTCCTTTGCATAATTGGTATTCTTAGTACATATAGAACTTTGTAGATGGCCTTTTCAAGTAGTCTTTTCATTTAGCATACTTTTTCTCATTATTGTAAAATACAGCTGATTATCACACCTACCACATAAACAAGTTTTAGTGATTCGTGCTTTTAAAAGCAAACACAAATCTGGGGCGCCTGGATGGCTCGGTCGGTTGAGCGTCCGACTTGGGCGCAGGTCATGATCTCGCGGTTTGTGAGTTCGAGCCCCGTGTCGGTCCCTGTGCTGACAGCTCGGAGCCTGGAGCCTGCTTCGGATTCTGTGTCTCCCTCTCTCTCTGCCCCTCCCCACTCACGCTCTTGTCTCTCTCTCCTCCAAAAATAAACCAACATTCAAAAAAATTTTTTTAAAGCAAACATAAATCTCTAAACAGAAGAAACTCTCTCAATGTATGAATACAATTCTCAAGAAAAGAATTATGCTGAAACTTAAGTTGCTCTACTTGGGAGAAAAACCGATAAATGAAAACTCTTACTGAACAAAATCCTTATGATGAGTGATAAAGCAGTAATAGAACATTACTTAGAGGACAAAATAACATCTCCCTCCATCCTTAAAGGTATTTTATTCTTAAATAACTAACACCTTTTTTTTTTTTTTTCCCCACTCTCGGGACTTTTTTTCCTTTTTAAAAATATTCCTTTGAGGGGCGCCTGGGTGGCTCAGTCGGTTGAGCGTCCGACTTCAGCTCAGGTCACGATCTCACGGTCCGTGAGTTCGAGCCCCACGTCGGGCTCTGTGCTGATGGCTCAGAGCCTGGAGCCTGCTTCCGATTCTGTGTCTCCCTCTCTCTCTGCCCCCCACCCCCCCGTTCATGCTCTGTCTCTCTCTGTCTCAAAAAATAAATAAACATTAAAAAAAATTTTTTTTAAATAAAAAAAAATATTCCTTTGAGACCAGCTGACTCGGTGAAACCTGAGACCACCAATGCTACGTCCTATCATGTTTGACTGATTGATTCGTTAATTCAGCAATAGTTGTTGATCAGCTGTATGTCCAGGGTTTAGAAGACTACGCATGTGACCTTACAACTTGTCATAGAGCTTGTCATTACCAGACAAGCTACCACCTCGTTAAAGATAAATGACTTTCTATGTGTGACCTTTTTTTAAGTGGAGTTTGGATCTTGCCCCATCATTGCACTGTCACGTTTCCATCCATAGGTCATCAGCGTGTCTGGAGTGATTGGTCTTCAGTCAAATGCGCTCTGGCTTCTGGGCCATCTTCATCTGTCTACTCTGTCCTCGAGTCAAAGTAGGACCTCCGGTAAGGCTGGACTCTTAGAACACTGGAGCTAGAAGGAGGGATTGCTGACTGGAGGCCATGTACTTTGTTAAGAGCATTAATCTTTGCAGCCACCGTAAGTGGTGGGTGTTACCATCCCTATTTTACATCAGGAGAGAATGCTCTGTGGAGAGGCTTCCTGGCTTGCTCAGGATCACGTGGCTGTAAGTTGTAGACGCAGCTGACCTGCCATCGCTTGGCTTCCCCAGCCCAGGCTTTCGTCCTTCCTCCTCTCTGCCTCCCTCAGAGAGGAGATTAGACATTCGGCCTAACCCCGTATTTCACAAAGCAAGCTGAGGCTTAGAAAGGTTACGTGACTTCCAAGTGGCGTTAGCGTGGTGACAAATCTAGGGAGTAGGCACCAGGTCCTTGAGGCTTGGAAGAGAGTTCTTTTTATCTTTACTTTATGGAGTTACACTTTGCGTAATACTCCAGTTTCACTGAAAGCCTCTTCCTATATGACTCGATTTCTTCTGGCCCCTGTTTTTAAGAAAATAGTGGGGTAAGTACATTCAAAGGTGTGTATGTACTTGGCCTTGAAATTGAAATCCTAGCTCTTAACATAACAAGAGGTTTTTTTTCCTTTTCTATTTCCGTATTTTGGAGAAAATCAGTAAAAAATATTTGCAGTTCTCACCTGCCTAATGTATGTTTGCACTTGGAGGTTTTCCGAGGAAGGCATCACTGCACTACACGGGGACCTAAATCTGCTCTTTGCTCTTTGTAGAATTTTGACCCCCTGGCTCTCTTGGACCCAGGCCAGAGAGGTTTAGCTACCAAAGATTTCTCATTAAAACCTAGTTTCGCGTATCCCCTGACAGGTAGTCTGCGGACAGCATCACCATGAACATGTAGCACTGTAATTACTGTTTCCCTCGCTTTCAATCACTCCTTAGCTATAGAAATAGGACATGGTTCTGCAGCGCTCCCAATATAATGAACTCGAGACAGCCGGAAGCTGTCATGTTAAATGGGGAAAAAAGAAAAAAAAAAAAAACCAAAAACTTAGTCATAGCGGAAACCTTAGGTAATGCTGGTTTTGAAGGGCAGTGTTCTCATAATGCCCTGGTAAAATAGCAAGTTTCCATCAGGCTTTTGCTTTTTTACATAGACTTTTAATTGTTACGTTATGGGTTACGTGCTCTGGCCCACATATACTCAAGTCAGGTGGCAGTGAATCATCTTCTACCCGGGTTCTTTGAAACGAAATGACTGTGTATCTGGAAAAGTACAGCGGCAGGTTTCTGTTGGAATTTTCCAGTCGAGCCATTTGTTGCGGTGAAAACCATCTCATGAAACAATTATGGGGGATGGGGAGGAAAAGAATCTAGGAAACTCCCCAGACTCAACCAGCATAAAAGTCACTGCTTCACTGTTCCAGGTCAGCAGCCACATCTGGTTATTCGCACGTGTTGGTCACTTAGAGGTCCCTGCTTTATGAAGTAAGAAGAGACGGGCTGCTGTTATTACTGATGGTGGTACTTCCATGGTTCATATATCGGATTCTGAATGTCCTGAAGTTGCTCCTAGCATGCCAGTCTCAGCCTCGAAGCCCAGCAGACTCCTTGCTGACGCCGAGGCTAACTGGACGGGGCTCATTGATGTGAACGTGTGGAAAATATATATATTTTTAAATGTTTCTTCATTTTTGAGAGAGAATGGAAGTGCAGGAGGGGCAGCGAGAGAGGGAGACAGAGGATCTGAAATGGGCTCTGTGCTGACAGCATCGAGCCCAGCACGGGGCTCGAGCTCATGAACCGTGAGATCATGACCTGAGCTGAAAGTGGATGCTCAACTGACTGAGCCACCCAGGTGCCCCTGGAAAGGATTTTTTTTTTTTTTTTTTTAACCGCATCAGTAAAGTTTTCATCCCCTGTGATTTTTCAGTCTCTATTAGGTTTACCACCCGTTTTAGATTTGCTTGCGTAGCCTAAGTGATTACTTCAAGGCCAGTCACTTAATCTAATAGAATTAGTTGCAACCACAGAGTATTGTGCTGAGATTAATGGCATAAACATCTCCGCTTTATCTCTAGGTTGATATGGCAGCATGAGATCATTATCTTTCCTTCATTAGTCCCACCGAGTTCACTGGTTAATTTGATCATTTTCTGTCTCCACAGTTCCTACTGACTATAGCTATTTGCCCGAGAGCAGTTTTATTAGAGCAGCCATTGGCTTCTTCATTACAGGAGGAAAAAAAGGCAAGTGAGCATGTTTCTCAAATTTTATCACTCTTGCTACGCAGTGGGTTTGTGTGCCCTGAGCCTGCTTCTGTAGAATTAATAACAAATCTGAAGGAGTGGCTGTTTTCCTCTGCGAGACCATCTTTGCAACAGAAATGACCAGGAGACCAACTCCGCTAAGGTGGTATGTAATCATACACTCTGTGTAACCTCTTGAAATCATCGTATTTGACCTTGGGGGTTGTGGGGGGGCGGTGAGCAGGGAATCTGTGAAGACCTTAAACTTTCATTTGGCTCTTTCAAAAATATGAATGTACATTTCTTTTCTTGTCGATTTCGAATGGGTGTGACCATAAAAGAGGAAACACACCTGGGACCTGACTAGGAAGTACGCCTTCTCCCTGAACCTTGAATGATCAGTCTTTGTTGTTGGGATCACTGGCTCTAGTTCCTCATTTTAGCGTGCGTTCTTTTTCTCCGCAAACATTTGTTCTTTTGTGATTTTTTTTTTTAATGTGTATTTATTTGGAGAGAAGGAGTGTGCATGCGCATGGGGGAGGGACAGAGAGCGGCGGGGGGGGGGGGGGGGGGGGGAGAGAATCCCAAGCAGGCTCTGTGCCGTCAGCGTGGAGCCCAGTGTGGGGCTGGATCCCGCAAAGACCTGAGCCCAAATCAAGATTCGGATGTTTAACCGGCTGAACCACCCACGTGCCTTGTCCCTTTGTGATCCTTTATTGCTGCCACCCACATTAGAGCACAAGCAACCTGAAGACAGAGATTGAGTGCCTTTTTTTTTTTTAATGTTTATTTCATTTATTTTGAGAGAGAACGAGTAGGGGAGGGACAGAGAGGGAGAGAGAGAGGGAATCCCAAACAAGCTACACTCTGTCAGCACAGAGCCCATCGTGGGGTTTGATCTCACAAACCATGAGAACATGACCTGAGCCATAATCAAGAGTCAGACACCTAACCCACTGAGGCCCTCCAAGTGCCTTCTGTTTTTGACTGAAGTCAGAATAATGCCATATAAGTCTTAAAAATAAATGCTCTTTACTGATACACATACTCTTCAATGCTGTGAGAGAAAATGTATCTCACTAGAAAATATCTTGGCTTAGGAAACCGTTTCATTGATGTCATATTCTTTCATTGATACTATTTGCTACTTCCTCTTTTGCCTGGCCTGGTTAGGTCATTCTGGGCAAAACCATTCCAATTTTAGGGGAAAATAAAGTTTTTAAATTCAAATGAAGAAATCTGGAGGAAGCGAGTTTGATTAATGAAGGTCAGGGAAGAGTAAAATCTTACTGTTGGAAAGGACATTAAAGGTCATGTCGTCTGATTTCCCACCGGGTACAGTAATCCCAGGAGTTGCCAGATTTCAACTGGCTTCATAGTTCAGAGATAAATTCCTTTGCTTCCTCGAGTTCAAGAGATCGTACTATTATTTTAGGGTCATGAGTTAGTCTAACTGCTTTCGTATACCCTTATGAAAAATAGATAGAGGGGCACCTGGGTGGCGCAGTCGGTTAAGCGTCTGACTTCAGCCAGGTCACGATCTTGCGTCCGTGAGTTCGAGCCCCTCGTTGGGCTCTGGGCTGATGGCCCAGAGCCTGGAGCCTGCTTCCGATTCTGTGTCTCCCTCTCTCTCTGCCCCTCCCCCGTTCATGCTCTGTCTCTCTCTGTACCAAAAATAAATAAACGTTGGAAAAAAAAAAAAAAAGAAAGAAAAATAGATAGATAGTTATGTCATTGTTGTACGTAATATATTTGGATATAGTCATGTAATATATTACGCGTAATGTAGAGTTCACTGTTTATATCGTCATAAACTAAGTCTCTTTATATTAGATCTCATAATAGAGATGTCTTCATTAGTAAGAAATTGAATTCTTACTAAAGGAGCGTCTAAATTTCCATGGCTAGAATAATTTTTGGAATACATATTTTGGCTCATTTTTCTTAGTTTGCTCCCTGGTATCTTATAAAAATTTTAAATGATGATGATGTGAGATATTTCCATGAGAAATAAAATAAAAATTCTTACGATAAAATGACAGACACTCCTTTTCTAGTGAATAAAATGTCATGTTGACTCCCCAGATCCATATTTCTTAGCAGACATGAATTTTCTCTGAATCCTGTGGGAAATTCTTGGTCAAACATAACATTTCTGTGTTACACAGTCAAGGCACAACAGGAAATACTCTGCTCTAAAATTGAAAAATCAGGTGCAACTGGCATCAGTGACGTGATTTGCAATCTTGCTGAAAGCTATTTTCAGACAGATAAATGAAGTATTAAAAATGCCATGCTACCAATCAGATTTTGGGCATTTTCAGGTTGTGGGAGAGGGCTGCCTTCTTGTCAGGTTTGCTGACTAGATTCAGAGGAAAATCTATTCAGCCTTACACATTACTAACGATGACCCCAGAGGAGTGGGGGCCGTGGGAGGCTGACCTCCGCCTCCGAAGCCCATTTACAAAAACAAAACCAGACCCTGCTCTATGGGTCTAAATGGGGTGGCCAAATGCGGAGGTGTGCATGCAAACGAGTGTTTTCTTCTTCAATATGCCCAGCTCATTTGAATTTTAATAACTCCCTTCTGAAGCAGCTTTTGAGTTTAAATGTCTGGATGTCACTCACTAGAGCCCAGTGGGGCTGCCGATAGGAAGGATGACGACTTTGGTGAGCTCTTTTGAGGACGAAATGGCTTTAGAGAATAAAAATCATGCGTGGCACAGGCCGGAGAGAGGAGACTTTAGGGATGGCCTGGCTTCATTGTCTCTGTATGCTATTTAATAACTCCTGAGAGGAAGAAAAATGTGATGAGTTATCCCTGACCCACACTTACGCCAGGATGAGATTGGGGACCATCAATTTTAGCCAATCAAATTTGAGATAATGAATATATTCATCTGTTTTCATTCTTTTTTTTTTTTTTTTTTTTGAGGGCTTTTCTCCCTTTTCTTTTAATGTTTACTTATTCTTGAGAGAGACAGAATGCGAGCGAGGGAGGGGCAGAGAGAGAGAGGGAGACACAGAATCTGAAGCCGGCTCCAGGCTCTGAGCTGTCAGCACAGAGCCTGACGCGGGCTCAAACCCACGAACTGTGAGATCATGACCTGAGCCAAAGTCAGTTGTTTAACCGACTGAGCCACGCAGGCGCCCCTATTAATCTGTTTTCTAATGCTCAGGGCTTTTCTCACCTTGGATCCTCACTTTAATATTCATATGATATTACACACGAGATGTTGATAACATCCATTCCTTCATACAGGCCTAAATTTGAAAACCAAAACTACAAAGTGCTTCTAGTTTTTCAGAGCTTCAGTTAATAGTTTCGAATGTAACTGTTTTTGTTTTTGTTTTTGTTTTTTTCTGCCCTGTAACATTCTCCTTTCTTCCCTAATAGCCCTGCCACCCTCATAGCAGATGTCATGATCATTATTATGTATTATTTATTCCTACGGACATTTCTTAACTATGCTAGGTTTAAAATTTACTCAGAATCTAATTCATCCTATCATGGAATTATTTTTTTCCCCTTAAGGGACTCTAAATTTTGACTCTGATTTTTGCTACTTTTCTATTCATTTTTTTTCCTGACTTCTGATCTTTGCTTTTTCTCAGTCTCCTAGCCATGTTCAGATTTCACCAAGATTGTATCTGTTTCTTTTATAAAACACTTACAATGTATTAGAAGTACTTAAGAAAAGTAATGATTCATTTTTGCTGCTAACACCACATATTTCTACCTAATAATTTAGGATTATTTGTCTTATCATTCTCTTCATGGGGAATTCGACTAGCTTTCTAAGCTTGTATTTTTCTGTTAGGCTTTAAAGTTCACAGTAAGAAGTATTATTTGCGGAAAGTTATTTAAATCCTTTTAATAAAGTCAAGATGAATGGCATTTCCTTTTTTTTTAAATTTTTTTAAACGTTTAGTTATTTTTGAGAGAGAGAGAGAGACAGAGTGTGAGCAGGGGAGGGGCAGAGAGAGAGAGAGAGAGACATAGGATTCGAAGCAGGTTCCAGGCTCTGAGCTGCCAGAAGAGAGTCCAGTGTTGGGGGGGGGGGGGGGGGGAGGGGAGCTCGAACTCACAAACTTGTGAGATCATGACCTGAGCTGAAGTCAGACACTTGACCAGCTGAGCCACCCAGGCACCCCTGGCATTTCCTTCTTGATAGGAATTCATTGGTCAGTGATCTATGTGCATAAGTACGGGGTTCTTAAATGAACTGTAGATAGACATATTCTCAGTTGATCATTTTGAACCAGCAGAAGATATATAACCATCAGATATATAATTTTGAACCAGCAGAAGATGAAATTATATGATGAGTCTAGTCAAAAGCAGGATTAGTAAACTCTGGGTGTAGAATAAACAATATGGGAAAGCTGTCCTATTTTTCTGATGAAATTACGGAGTTGATTACCGAGATTGTGTTAAAGCATTTTAGTTTAGTGATAGTTTACCTGTACAGATCTTTTAACAAGTATTATTAAAAATGAATACTTGTATATAACACTAAGTTCAAAAATGGTATAAGGAAGAAAAAAGAATCTCCTATAATCTCACCACCTAGAGATAGCCACAATAGATATTCTACCTTACGTCCATCTAGATGTGTGTGCGTTATGTGATATTGAATCATAACATGTATATTATTTTGTTGCCTTCTAATTTTTTAAAAATTTACTCACTTCTCATGTAAATGGACAAAATCACCACCTATCTCCTCCAGAAAGAAGCTTGCGAGAAGATGTGAAAAGAATCCTTGCATTTGTTCCTGGGATGTGTTTTGGGAGTGTTTGATTGCTATTTTTGATTGTAAACACCATCAAAAATATTTGCAAGGAAAAACGTCACCAATTGCCCCATGACTTTCTAACCACTATTATCATTTTTGAATTTTACTTTTTAATTTGTTTTTATGCACACATAATTTTTGCATACTTCCCAGTGTACGTATGCTTTGAATCTTTTAACTTCTATTATTGACATTTCCCTGTGTTTCATATATCTCCATAATTATCACTTTTAAATGACTGTAGAGGATTCGATCAAGTTGATGGATCATAATTATTTTAGCCATTTATCTATTGGTCATCTAAAAAATTGCCATCATGGAGAACATCTTTATGTCGCTCTTCTGCATAAAGGTTTTCCTTGGCTTCTTTGTTCTTCAAAAGGGTTGTACCAGGTTTGGGTACCTCAGCCCTGGATGCATGTGCAAAGCAGGAGATCACAACAGAGGTTAAAGGCATGGGGGTCAGGCTGCCAGGGCTCACACACCACTTTACTGTGTAATTTCAGACAAGCTGCTTACGTCCCTAAGCCTCAATTACTTCTGTAAAGTGGAGAGAATAATTGAATCTTTATAGGGTTTTGATAAACATTATGAGTTTATGAGTCACTTTATGTAACAGTGCTTAGAAAACAAAATAAAGGGGCGCCTGCGTGGCTCAGCCAGTTATGCATCCGACTTCGGCTCAGGTCATGATCTCACGGTTCGTGAGTTCGAGCCCCGCGTCGGTCCCTGTGCTGACAGCTCGGAGCCTGGAGCCTGCGTCGGATTCTGTGTCTGTCTCTCTGCCCCTCCCCCACTCACTCTCTGTCTCTCTCTCAAATATAAAAACGTAAGAAAACAATTTAAAAAAAATAAAAAATAAAGAGGAAACCCTTTCTAGCTATCATATTACAAAGCAAACCAATATATAGATAAACATGATTACAATAAAAAATCCATCAGGTATAAAATCATACCTTGACACTGCTTTAATTAACCTTTCATTTCCAGAAGGAATGAACATTTTTGCATATATTTACTGTCCAAGAAATTTATTTTTTTTAAGTTTAGTATTTTTTTTTAATGAGACAGAGGGAGGGGGAGAGAATCCCAAGCAGGCTTCACGCTATAAGCGCAGAGCCAGATGCAGGGCTTGATCTCACAAATCGTGAGATCATGACCTAAGTCGAGATCAGGAATCAGACGCTTAACCAACTGAGCCATCCAGGTGCCCCCAAGGTTTACGTTTTAATTAAATTTTAGAACACTTATTTTTTTAAATGTCTACTTTTTTTTTTTTTTTCTTTAAAGTAGGCTCTACACCCACCATGGGGCTGGAACTCACAACCCTGAGATCAAGAGTCACATGCTGTACTGATGGAGCCAGCCAGGCGCCCCCAAAATTTGTACCTTTTTTTCTTTTTGTTTTAAAGTAATTCCAAACTTACAAAGAAGTGAAAACTGCCAGAGAACCCTATTCAAGTTTCAGCAACTGTCCAAACGAGGTCTTGAGCAGAAAAAAGAGTTTAATCCGGAATATCACACTGCACTTAGTCCCACCTCCAGTCTCCTTCAATCTAGAACAGTTCTCCAGTCATCGTTTGCCTTTCAAGACTTGAAAGTATTTTAAGATTAGCAGCCGGTGATTTTATTTAATCTTTTTATTTTTAAAGTTTTTTTTTTTTTAGTTTTTAATTTTTTAAGGTTTATCTCTGAGACAGAGACAGAGTGAGAGCGGCAGAGGGGCAGAGAGAGAGGGAGACACAGAATGGGAAGCAGGCTCCAGGCTCTGAGCTGGCAGCGCAGAGCCTGACGTGGGGCTCGAACTCACGAACTGTGAGATCGTGACCTGAGCGGAAGTCGGCTGCTTAAACGACTGAGCCTCCAGGTGCGCCAGCAGCCAGTTATTTTATAGAACACTCGGCTGTTTGGATCTGCCGGTTTGCCTGCGGTTGCTCATGTGAGGGTAGGTCAGTCATCCTTGGCAGGAATATCACAGACGAGGAGCGTTGCCCCTCTCACGGCATCCCACCAGGGGGCACATGGTGTCTTTCTGCGCTGGAGGTGTTGATTTTGATCTCTTGGCTGAGGTGCTATGTTCCGGGCCTCTCCACTAGTAAGTTCTCCTTTCCCTTTATCATCAGTAAATATTCTTTGTGGAGCTGTTTTGAGACTTTAGGATTATCCGGTTTTTCATCCTGCTTTTGCCCATGAGTTTCATTGTCCATGAATGTTTTCTTGCCTGAATTATTCCTATGATGTTTGCCAAAAGGTGATTCCTTTTTAATTTTTTTTTAATCTTTATTTATTTTTGAGAGAGAGAGACAGCGTGTGAGCAGGGGAGGGGCAGAGAGAGAGGGAGACACAGAATCCAAAGCGAGCTCCAGGCTCTGAGCTGTCAGCATAGAGCCTGACGTGGGGCTCGAACTCACGAACTGTGAGATCATGACCTGAGCCGAAGTCAGACACTCAACCGACTGAGCCACCCAGGCACCCCTGCCAAAAGGTGATTCTTAAAATTCCCTCATTCCATTTATGTTTTTCAGTAGGCATTCTATAAGGAAGAGCTGCCATTTCCCTCCCTCTCTCTCACTCTTAGTACGGACTACTAAAATTTTATTTCGTGTAATTATTTGTTACTCAATTATTCATTATTTCATCCTTCATATTGTTCCATAGTGAGAGCCTCTTTACATTGGCTTTGTGTCCTTTTGACATGGCCCCATCATTCTGTGAGTACTTTGGTTGTGGCACAAGACATTCTAGGCTCATCTTGTATTCGTCTACAGTCCCGTAATAGCCGGGTAGGTCAGGTTCCTTTCAGTGGGGAATGTTACTTATTTATTTTTTTGTTTGCTTGTTTATTTTTGAGACAGAGAGAGCAAACGGGGAAGGGGCGGAGAGAGAGGGAGACGGAAACCCAAGCAGGCTCCGCACCATCAGCACAGATCCCCAACGCTCATGGGCTCGAACCACCCACAGTGGTTCCCTGTGCCGCTCAGGCATGCCGGGAACAACACTTAGAAGCAAAGATCTGGGCACAAATTCTCCTTGGTACTAGAGCAATCCCTGCTCTCAGGCTCTTTCAGTGGACAGTTAGGAAATAGACTCTCTCTCTCTCTCTCTCTCTCTCTCTCTCTCTCTCTCTTGCTCTGTCTCTCATGTCTATATACATTTCTATAGCTATATATATTGAAAGTCATGAGTTCATAATATCTCCAATTCCAGTTAACATCACACATTCATTCTCCTTTTCCCTCTTTGCGTATTTGTAACTTTCTTCTCTGACGGTAGTAAGAAGCCTGGTTCCATTATTCTCCACATACCTGCTCATTTTTGGAGTCCCCCTGTTTGAGGACAGTCTGCCGTTCCCGCTGGGCCAGAGCCCTGTGGAAGTCGCCTTTCCCTCTCGGGTCCTGATTGCCACTGGGTGGCCACCCTGCTTGGCGGCCTTCCTGGCGCTAAGGGGCCCAGGGACGTTTTTGTTCCTGATAACTCTGAACGTCGTGAAAGTACTGTTCACAACATCCTCCCAACTCTTAGTATCTGACTGACCGATCAGAATTATCACCTGTTTCCAACTACCATCTTTTTTTTTTTTTAATTTTTTTTTTCAACGTTTTTATTTTATTTTTGGGACAGAGAGAGACAGAGCATGAACGGGGGAGGGGCAGAGAGAGAGGGAGACACAGAATCGGAAACAGGCTCCAGGCTCTGAGCCATCAGCCCAGAGCCCGACGCGGGGCTCGAACTCACGGACCGTGAGATCGTGACGTGGCTGAAGTCGGACGCTTAACCGACTGCGCCACCCAGGCGCCCCTCCAACTACCATCTTGATATTAGAGTCGTTTCTGGCAAGGGACCAAGCATCTCCTCGTCTCCACAAAGAAGCCATGCTGTAAATATCTCTATCGTTGTTTCCTAAGGACTTTCATCTGGAAAAATCCTCGTCATCCTTTCCATCTTGGTTTAAACATCCTTTCTTCAGTGGGGGAAGAGGGGGGATTTGTGACATTTCCAGACTGGTTTAGGTTTCTTAGGTTACACTTTCTGATATGGTGTTCGTAGTACTTTACGTCCGAGCCATTATTTTCTTAATTATTTGTGTGGTTCTTTGTTTCAAGTCTGTCTTTCCCATTAGACTGTAATTTCCTCAGGGGCAGGAGGAACATCCGTGTTTTATCCTCAATGCTTAGAACACAGTACTTGGCATTTACTAGTGTTCAAACACTTGTTGATCTGCAGCTCTGAGTCTGTGTGTGTGTGCGCGCATGTGTGTGTGTGTGTGTGTGTGTGTTGGATAATTCTACGCTAAGTTGCTTTTAAACAGCACTGAAGATGGAGAAAGCGAAGTCATGCCCACACTACACAAGCGACATGCTGGGGTGGGCAAGAGACAAGCACCGGCTGTCAGCCTACTACTTACTACCAGACTTGCACTGGAGGGTTTACACATGTGCGTCGTGGCATTGAGATGTGATCCCCTGTGTAGCCAAAGTATGTGTGATAATGGGTCCTGTTGTAATGCATTATGTTCGGATATGCCATTTATATCAAGGTCCTTTGAGGCTGTCAACTGGATGAGAGATTTAAAGCAAGTTTGTATCTGGATTTTCAAACATCTGGATCCCATTAACAAGTACGGTTAGGCCTTCTCAGTTCCAAAGCCATTGTCTATAAAGCATTCCACACTTTCCTTTTATCTAAGGCACTTGCCTAAAAGACAAAGCACTGCAAGGAGGGAGCTAATCATTCCCGTCACTTGGCTTTGGGTTCCTGTGTCCAACGCTGAAGATCTCTGGGGAAGGAACCACGTGACTCTCTTCTCCCATCGTGGGACTCCCTCTCCTTCCGTACCTCCCCCCGCACGAGCGAAACTGCCAAGTGTTTCCTCCATTCCTAACAGTTACTATAATTCCTTTCATTCCAGTCATGTCAGAATTAGTTCCCTGTAAATACAGCGGAAAATTTTGTGTGATTCTGGTTATGCTACTCAGTAGCGATGCTTTGCCCTTTTAAAAGCGGAAGATTTACTGTGTCATAGCACTTACTTGATTTTCAGCCCGGGGTTCCATGTTACAGGTTCTTCTTGTCTCTGACACTTGCTGTGTATCAGGTCAATACGGAAGCAACATGCAAAATGGATAGTAAAGTGCCGTTATTAACGCAGGCTCCGTTCTCCTGTCAAGGGAGAGCTCGTTGTCTAAACAATAAAACATGGTGCGTGTGTGTGTGCGCGTGAGTGCGCATGCGTGTGTGTGTGTGTGTGAGAAAATGGTCATGTTTCACACTGGGTGCTAGTATTAGAGGACAGGGTGAATGCCTTCCCTGATTCCCTAGATCCTCTGGAAACTGCAAAATTTCTGTAGTGAATTCTGTAGAAGGACCTGGAATAACATCTTACGTAATTTTGAAAACTCTTGATCTGAGAAAAAAATGTAAAGGAGTCTGCTTGTGAATTAATGATTTCCAAAATAGATTTGGATTCATGTCCTTAATAGGAGAGAAAAGCAGTTCTATGCACAGATACTGTACCGTCTGCCAGCCCATCAAGCCATTTCTAAGATTCACACACCAAAATTACCCCAAAAATGTGGCTTAAATTTTTCTGGGGGTGTGTGAAATCAAAGACTCCAATTTGCTGCCTGTATTGTATAGGGACAGTCACCCGCTGTGTGTAATCAGTAGACAGTTATGTAAATAGCCAACCGGTTGATTCCTATCACAGCGTTTTTATTTTGATCATACCTGATTTTGCCTTGTCTATCTATCCTCTTACTCCAATATAAGCTCCACTAGTGAAGGAATCTATTCTGTCGTGTTGAATACTCTCTTCACTGTCTGGAACAGTGCCTGGTACCCGCTAGATACTCAGTGACTGACTGAATGAATTTTTTTATGAATATGTTTATTCATTTATCTATTTACCCATGTATGTATTTATTTATTTGTTAGAAATTCTCTTTGTAATAGCCGGGGTAGATTCCCTGACTCCCTGCACTCCTCGTATTCCATCTTAAGATGGAATAGAAATAAAGCTTCAGTTACTGGTAACGCAGCTTAGAAGAGTACTGAACTTTAACCTTTTCAAAAAGCCAAACCGTGTTCGTTGGAGGGGAGAGAAACATCACTGGGAGGTACACTTCTAGTTTTACGTTTCTAACTTGGCACAGGCTTGGGTCCGGAGGTAGATTAATTGGTGGCCAGCCTGAGAAAACATGCTGATTGTTGGAATGGCTCTAGCTGGAAATAAGAGTGTCCAACATCAGGAAAGGCCTGGGTTGTAAGTGTGGCTTTACTTGGTCAATATACGAGTAGTATGTGAAACTGTGAGAGCAAGTGGAGGCAGGCAGCGAGACTCAGCAGAGAGAAACCCGGAAGCGTAGGGAAGCATTTATTTCAAGAACGAGGGCATGATGCAGTTTGTATGTGGGAAAGTATGACATGAAAGATTGGAAGAAGTGTCCTTGCATATGGCATTTAGAGAGCAATCGAAATCTTTGCAAGGACAGTTCAAGTGGCACGAGGACCGGGAGCCGACACGGATAGCAGGCACTGAGACTTTTTGTCACTCTTCCTTTCAGGGGCTGCACGGTGTCAATCTCTGTCATGGATTCTGCGTTTTTTTCTCTCCAGACTGCTTCATCTATTTCTATGCTTCTTGGGCTTTGTTCTTTTAATTTTTTTTTTTTTTTTTTTTTTTTTTTTTGTAAAACAGAACAAAATTGACAGTTCTAACCGCTTTAAAGTCTACAATTGCGTGGCATTTAATGTATTCTTAGTGTTGTGCCACCGTCACCGCTATCTGGTTCTAGAACATTTTCATCACCCCAAAAGGAAATCTTGTACCCGTTGAGCAGTGGGTCCCCCATCATTCCCCGTTTCCCCCAGCCTCCAGCTACCCCTAATCTACGTTCTGTCCCTATGGATGTGCCTGTCCCATAAGTTTTATTTAAATGAAATCGTATGCTGTACGGCCCTTTGTGGCTGCATTCTTTCACTTTGCATAACGTCTCCAGGGTTCATCCATGTAGTGGTAAGCATCAGTATTTCACTGCCCTTTATGGCTGAATAATAGTCCATTCTATGGATATGCGTTGCTTTTGTTTTGTTTTTTAATCCATTCATCAGTTGGTGGACATTTGGATTGTTTCTGCCTTTTGGCTTTTATGAGTGGTGCTGCTATGAAGACTTGTGTACAAGTCAGTGTTTGAACACCTGTTTTAAGTTATTTGGGGTATCTATCTATAAGAGGAATTTTTAGGTCATATGGTAATTCTGTGTAATTTTTCGAGAATCTGCAAAACTGTGTTTCCACAGTGACCGCACCTTTTTACCTTTTTACCAGCAATGTATGAGGGTTCCAATTTCTCTACATCCTTGCCAGCACTTGCCCTTTTCCATCATCATCATCATTTTCCTCCTGTTGAGTGTGAAGCGATATCATTTGGTTTTGATTTGAATTTCCCGAATACCTAATGGTGCGGGAGCATCTTTTCCAGTACTTGTTAGCCATTTGTAGCATCTCTTCCTTGGAGAATTATCTCTTCAAGTCTTTGGACCATTTTAAAAATTAGATTCTCTTTTTGTTTTGGAGTTGTTGTTTTTTTTAATTTTTTCTAACGTTTATTCATTTTTGAGAGACGGCGAGAGACAAAGCATGAGCGGGGAAGGGGCAGAGAGAGGGAGACACAGAATCCGAAGCAGGCTCCAGGCTCTGAGCTGTCCGCACAGAGCCCGACTCAGGGCTCGAACCCACGAACCGCGAGGTCATGACCTGAGCCGAAGCTGAGGTTTAACCAACTGAGCCACCCAGGCGCCCCTGGTTTTTGAGTTGTAAAAGTTCTTTGTACATTCTGGATATTAGACCCTTATCAGATGTGTAACTTGGAAATATTTTGTTGTGTTAGGTTGTCTTTTCACTTTGTCAATAATATCCTTTGATGCTGTTTTGATTATTGTAGCTCTGTAGTAAATTTTGAAATTGGTATGTATGAGTTCTTCAGATTTTTCTTTTTCAAGATTGTTTTGGCTGTTAGGAGTCCCTTAACAATTCAATGTGAATTTGAGGACCAACTTTTCCATTTCTGAAAAAAAAAAAAAAAAAAAAAAGCCATTGAAATTTGGTAGGGATTATGCCAAATCTGTAGATACCTTTGGATAGTATTAAGTATTCCAGTCCATGAACCTAAGGCATCTTTCCCCTTACGTATATTTTTAATTTCTTTCTGCAATGTTTGTATTGTTCGGTGTATGTGTCTTTCACCTCAGTTAAATTAAAAAAAAAAATTTTTTTTTAACGTTTATGTATTTTTGAGACAGAGAGAGACAGAGCATGAACGGGGGGGTGGGGGGCAGAGAGAGAGGGAGACACAGAATCGGAAGCAGGCTCCAGGCTCTAAGCC
The DNA here is from genome assembly GCF_018350155.1 of Leopardus geoffroyi. Classification (NCBI taxonomy): domain Eukaryota; kingdom Metazoa; phylum Chordata; class Mammalia; order Carnivora; family Felidae; genus Leopardus; species Leopardus geoffroyi. The sequence continues at coordinate 45,647,560 of NC_059342.1, forward strand.
ATCAGCCCAGAGCCCGACGTGGGGCTCGAACTCACGGACCGCGAGATCGTGACCTGAGTCGAAGTCGGATGCTCAACCGACTGAGCCACCCAGGCGCCCCAACCTCAGTTAAATTTAATCCTAGGTATTTTATTCTTTTGGACACCATTGCAAGTGGAATTGTTTCTTAATTTCCTTTTTGGATTATTCATTCCTGAGATACAGAAACACAACTAAATTTTGTGTGTTGATTTTACCCCCAGCAACTTTACTGAACTGTTTTCTATATGTAGAATCATGTCATCTGTAAATACAGGTAGTTTTACTTCTTTCCAATTTGTATGCCTTTTATTTTTTTTTTCTTTCCTAATGGCTCTGGCCAGAATGTGCAATACAAAATGGTGAATGTGGGCATTCTGGTCTTATTCTCTATTGTAAAGGAAAAGCTTTTAGTCTTTTACAGTTGAATATAATGTTCACTGTGTATTTTTTACGAATGCCCTTTATCACGTTAAGACGATTCCATCCTATTCCTAATTTTTGGAGTATTTTTATCATGAAAAGCTGTTGGACTTTATCAAAAGCTTTCTGTGTCAGTTGAGATTATCATGTGTTTTCCCCCCTTCATTCTATTAATGTGGTAAATTGCATTGATTTATTTTCTTATTTTGAATGACACTTGCATTCTTAGCATAAATCTTGTGTGGTCATTATGAATAATCCTTTTAATATACCGTTGGATTCAGTTTGCCAGTGTTATAGTGAGAGTTTTCACATCTATATTCGTAACAAATAGTCGTCTGTAGTTTTTTGGTTTTTTGTGTTTCTTTTCTTTTCTTTTTTTTTGTTAAATGTTTGTTGTGGTTTCCTTGCTTTTGGTGTTAGGTTAAGGCTGGTCTCATACAATGAGTTAAGTGCAGTTGAGGAGCACCTAGGTGGCTCAGTTGGTTGAGCATCTGAGTCTTGATTTCAGCTCGGGTCACAATCTCACAGTTCATGGGTTCGAGCCTCATGTTGTGCTATGCACTGCCAGTGAGGAGCCTGCTTGGGATTCTCTCTCTGCCCCTTGTCCCACTCACACACACACTCTCTCTCTCTCTCTCTCTCTCTCAAAATAAATACATAAACATTAAAAAAAAGTGCAGTTGACCTTTGAACAACACAGGTTTGAACTGCACGTGTCTACTTATATGCAGATTTTTTTCATTAAATACAGTACAGTACTGTAAGTGTATTTTCTCTTTTCCGTAATTTTCTTAACATTTTCTTTTCTCTAGCTTAATATACAAAATATGTATTAATCAACTGTTCATGTTATTGGTAAGACTTTCCATCAACAGTAAGCTATTAGTAGTTAAATTTGGGGAGGAGGCCAGAAATTATATGTGGATTTTTGGCTGCAACAGCGTTAGCACCTCTAACCCCTGTGTTGTTCAAGAATTAACTATATTCCCTCCTCTCCTGCTTTTCTTGGGAAGGAATTGAGGATTGATGGTAATTCTTTAAGTGTTTGGTAGAATTCACCAGTGAAATCATCTGGTCCTAGACTTCTCTTTGTTGGGGCTTTTTGTTTCTTTTTCTTTTCTTTTTTTAATGTTTATTCATTTTTGAGAGAGAGAGCAGGGGAGGGGTCGAGAGAGAGGGAGACACAGAATCAGAAGCAGGCTCCAGGCTCTGAGCTGTCAGCACAGAGCCCGATGTGGGGCTCGAACTCACAAACCACGAGATCATGACCTGAGCTGAAGTCAGATGCCTAACCGACTGAGCCACTCAGGCGCCCAGGAGCTTTTTGTTTCTATCTCTTTCCTGGTCAGAGGACTGTTTGCATTTTCTGTTTTTTCTCGAATCAGTTTTAGTAACTTGTGTGTTTCTAGGATTTTGTCTGTTTCATCTAGATTATCTAATTTGCTGGCACACAGTTTCTCATAGTTTCCTGTTTATAATTCTTTTTGTTTCTACAAGGTAGGTAGAAATGTCTTCACTTTTATTTCTGATTTTAGGTATTTCCATCTTCCTTTCCAGTCTGTATAACTTTTATTTCCTTTCCTTGTCTTCTTGCATAAGCTAGCACTTTTAATATAATATTGGAAAGGAGTGATGAGAGGAGACATCTTGACTTGTTTCTGATCTTAGTGAAAAAAGCTTCTATTTTTAACTATGAAGTATGATGTCAGCCTAGAGTTTTTTGGGGAAGCTCTACTCTATTCCTAGTTGGCTGAGAGTTTTTTATCATGAATGGGTGTTGGCTTTTGTCAGTTGCTTTTCCTGCGTCTATTGATATTGTTTGTGTGATTTTCTTTGTTAGCGATTACTGATGTGATGGGTTATATCAGTCGATTTTTGAATGGTGAGCCAGCCTTGCATATCTGGAATAAACCTCACTTGGTCATAGTTTATAATTCTCTTTATACATTGTTAGATTTATTTTGCTAATATTTTGTTAAGGATTTCTGCATCTGTGTTCATGAGAGATATCGGTCTGGAGGTTTCTTGTTTTATCTTGGTCTAGTTTAGTATTAGGGCAATGCTATCCTCAGAATAAGTTAGGAGTATTCCCTGTGCTTCTGTTTTCTGAAAGAGAAATTAATATAATTAGTATACGGAAGAATTAGTGTAATTTCTTCCTTAAATAGTTGGTATAATTCGGTGAACCCACCCACCTGGGCTTGATACGATCCATTTTGGAAGGTTATTAATTTTTTTTAATGTATAATTTTTTTAAAGCATATGTTCAATAGTGTTATGTGTATTCACATTATTGTGAAACCAATCTTTTTCATCATGCAGAACTAAAATTCTATACCCATTAAATAATACCCTTTCTCCCTCCCCATAATCTCTGGTAGACACCATTCTATTTCCTGGTTTTGGGTTGTTGTTTTTTTAAGTTTATTGATTTATTTTGAGAGAGAGAGAGAGAGAGAGAGAGAGAGAGAATCCCAAGCAGGTTTTGCACTGTCAGGGTGGAGCCCGATGCGGGGCTCAAACTCACGAACCGCGAGGTCATGACCTGAGCCTAAACCAAGAGTCAGACACTTAACTGACTGAGCCACCCTATTTTCTGTTTCTATTAACATTGACTACTTAGGTATCTGATATAAATGGAATCATACGGTATTTGTTTTGTTGTGACTGAGCTATTTCACTTAGCGTAGTGTCTTCAAGATTCATTTATGTTATAATGTCTGACAGGATTTCCTTTTTAATGTTGAAACTAATTTGTATATATATGGTATACAGATTGTGAGTGTTCCACAAGACAAGCAAACATTTCTAAGAAATTTCCACTTGATAAACAAGCAATGTCTTGCCATATGAGTAGTACGTGACGCTGAAAATCACATGATCACAACGGAGACAGTGATTCTTGAAATTCACTTTGATATACAAGTGCTTTGGATTATAAGCATGTTTCCTGAGTGGACTATGCTTGCAAACTAAGGTTTTACTGTATGTGTGTATATACACATACACACATATGTACACACATATGTATTTTGCTTATGTACACATAAGCACATTTTGCTTATCCATTTACCCATTCATTGATATTTGGGTTGCTTCTACTTCTTGGCTGTTGTGAATAGTACTACTGTGAACACTGGTGTAAAAACATCTCTTCAAAATCCTGCTTTCAGTTCTTTGGAGTATAGACCCAGAATTCTATTTTTGATTTTTCGAGGAGCCATCATACTGTTTTCCGTAGCCGTTCTACCATTTTATAATCCCACCAGCAGTACACAGCGGTTCCAATCTCTCCACATCTTCACCAACAATTGCGAAGTGTTAAATAACTTCCAAGATGTTATTTAAATTCAAGTTAGTTAATATATAGTGTAGTATGGGTTTCAGGAGCTGTTTGTTTCTGCAGCTGTTTGTCCTTTTGAAGACTTTGCCCAGCTTCTGTTTCCCTCTGTCCAGTCTCTCCTGATTCTGCTGTCTTTTCTGCCTCAGCTACTACTGCTCCTGTGCTTCTCCTTTTTATGGTGTTTGTCCTTTTGCTGATTCTGCACCCACGTCTGCTTCCCCCGTGTTCAGTACCTGCTGATTCTGCTGCCTTGTCTGCCTCAGCTTCTCCCTTTTCCCTTGCTTCTCCTTTCTACAGCTGTTGTGCCTTTTGCTGACTCTGCCCCGCTTCTGCTTCCCCGTCTTCAGTGCCTGCTGATTCTGCTGCCTTGTCTGCCTCAGCTTCTCCTTTCTCCTGTGCTTCTCCTTTCTCCCGTGCTTCTCCTTTCTGCAGCTGTTCCTTTAGCTGACTCTGCCCTGCTTCTGCTTCCCCGTCTTCAGTGCCTGCTGATTCTGCTGCCTTGTCTGCCTCAGCTTCTCCTTTCTCCCGTGCTTCTCCTTTCTGCAGCTGTTCCTTTTGCTGACTCTGCCCTGCTTCTGCTTCCCCATCTTCAGTGCCTGCTGATTCTGCTGCCTTGTCTGCCTCAGCTTCTCCTTTCTCCCGTGCTTCTCCTTTCTGCAGCTGTTCCTTTTGCTGACTCTGCCCTGCTTCTGCTTCCCCGTCTTCAGTGCCTGCTGATTCTGCTGCCTTGTCTGCCTCAGCTTCTCCTTTCTCCTGTGCTTCTCCTTTCTCCCGTGCTTCTCCTTTCTACAGCTGTTGTGCCTTTTGCTGACTCTGCCCCGCTTCTGCTTCCCCGTCTTCAGTGCCTGCTGATTCTGCTGCCTTGTCTGCCTCAGCTTCTCCTTTCTCCTGTGCTTCTCCTTTCTCCCGTGCTTCTCCTTTCTGCAGCTGTTCCTTTAGCTGACTCTGCCCTGCTTCTGCTTCCCTGTCTTCAGTGCCTGCTGATTGTGCTGCCTTGTCTGCCTCAGCTTCTCCTTTCTCCCGTGCTTCTCCTTTCTACAGCTGTTGTGCCTTTTGCTGACTCTGCCCCGCTTCTGCTTCCCCGTCTTCAGTGCCTACTGATTCTGCTGCCTTGTCTGCCTCAGCTTCTCCTTTCTCCCGTGCTTCTCCTTTCTGCAGCTGTTCCTTTTGCTGACTCTGCCCCGCTTCTGCTTCCCCGTCTTCAGTGCCTGCTGATCCTGCTGCCTTGTCTGCCTCAGCTTCTCCTTTCTCCTGTGCTTCTCCTTTCTCCTGTGCTTCTCCTTTCTCCCGTGCTTCTCCTTTCTCCCGTGCTTCTCCTTTTTCCTGTACTTCTCCTTTCTACAGCTGTTGTGCCTTTTGCTGACTCTGCCCCGCTTCTGCTTCCCTGTCTTCAGTGCCTGCTGATTCTGCTGCCTTGTCTGCCTCAGCTTCTCCTTTCTCCCGTGCTTCTCCTTTCTGCAGCTGTTCCTTTTGCTGACTCTGCCCCGCTTCTGCTTCCCCGTCTTCAGTGCCTGCTGATTCTGCTGCCTTGTCTGCCTCAGCTTCTCCTTTCTCCTGTGCTTCTCCTTTCTCCCGTGCTTCTCCTTTCTGCAGCTGTTCCTTTAGCTGACTCTGCCCTGCTTCTGCTTCCCTGTCTTCAGTGCCTGCTGATTGTGCTGCCTTGTCTGCCTCAGCTTCTCCTTTCTCCCGTGCTTCTCCTTTCTACAGCTGTTGTGCCTTTTGCTGACTCTGCCCCACTTCTGCTTCCCCGTCTTCAGTGCCTACTGATTCTGCTGCCTTGTCTGCCTCAGCTTCTCCTTTCTCCCGTGCTTCTCCTTTCTGCAGCTGTTCCTTTTGCTGACTCTGCCCCGCTTCTGCTTCCCCGTCTTCAGTGCCTGCTGATCCTGCTGCCTTGTCTGCCTCAGCTTCTCCTTTCTCCTGTGCTTCTCCTTTCTCCTGTGCTTCTCCTTTCTCCCGTGCTTCTCCTTTCTCCCGTGCTTCTCCTTTTTCCTGTACTTCTCCTTTCTACAGCTGTTGTGCCTTTTGCTGACTCTGCCCCGCTTCTGCTTCCCCGTCTTCAGTGCCTGCTGATTCTGCTGCCTTGTCTGCCTCAGCTTCTCCTTTCTCCCGTGCTTCTCCTTTCTGCAGCTGTTCCTTTTGCTGACTCTGCCCCGCTTCTGCTTCCCCGTCTTCAGTGCCTGCTGATTCTGCTGCCTTGTCTGCCTCAGCTTCTCCTTTCTCCCGTGCTTCTCCTTTCTGCAGCTGTTCCTTTTGCTGACTCTGCCCCGCTTCTGCTTCCCCGTCTTCAGTGCCTGCTGATTCTGCTGCCTTGTCTGCCTCAGCTTCTCCTTTCTCCCGTGCTTCTCCTTTCTGCAGCTGTTCCTTTTGCTGACTCTGCCCTGCTTCTGCTTCCTTGTCTTCAGTGCCTGCTGATTGTGCTGCCTTGTCTGCCTCAGCTTCTCCTTTCTCCTGTGCTTCTCCTTTCTCCCGTGCTTCTCCTTTCTCCCGTGCTTCTCCTTTTTCCTGTACTTCTCCTTTCTACAGCTGTTGTGCCTTTTGCTGACTCTGCCCCGCTTCTGCTTCCCTGTCTTCAGTGCCTGCTGATTCTGCTGCCTTGTCTGCCTCAGCTTCTCCTTTCTCCCGTGCTTCTCCTTTCTGCAGCTGTTCCTTTTGCTGACTCTGCCCCGCTTCTGCTTCCCTGTCTTCAGTGCCTGCTGATTCTGCTGCCTTGTCTGCCTCAGCTTCTCCTTTCTCCCGTGCTTCTCCTTTCTCCCGTGCTTCTCCTTTCTGCAGCTGTTGTGCCTTTTGCTGACTCTGCCCCACCTTTGCTTCCCCTCTTTCACTGTCTGCTGATTCTGCTGCTTATCTCCTGATTCTACCCCTGATTATCCTTCTCCTACTGATGCTTTTCCTTTTACTCAGTCTGCTTCTCTTGCTGCTGATGCTGATTTCCCTTCTGCTACATATGTTGATCCGGCTGCTTTTGCTTTTCTCCTTGCTCTTTTACCTTTATACACATCATTTCCGGCTTCCTTCAGACTTCACTTTTACATGGCCCTTCATGGCGCCTCAAACCCTGACTGTGCCTTGTGGCTCCACTCATACCTGCTCCAGTGTCTCATCATTTCAGTTGCAAATTAACCTGCACCCGGGGGAACAAAAAAAGAGTATGTTAAAGCCATAGCCCCATGCCATAGATAGCTGGTTAGCCTCTGGATTAGCTGTTACGGAAGGCACTTCCCTCTGGAGCTGTCAGCCGTGGCACAGGCTGGAGAGTGAAAGCGGCAAGTCACATGGTACACAGCACGACCCCTGTGGGCCGCAGGGATGGAAGGACTTCACGGTCACTAGGAGGGACTATGCCTGATGAGGCAGCAATGACCTCCTCTTCTGGAAGTAGATTGGGGAGTGCGTGATGGCGCAGTAACGTGGACGAGTGACTCTTTTTAGAAAGCTGGATGAAAAGACAAAGAGCGTATGGAGGACAGTCAAGTAGTGACGTGGACCATTTCTGTCCAGACAAGAGGGAAAAACCAGAGGCAAGTGAGGAGGAGAAGAGCAGAGGAAGCAGGGTTTTGTAACGGAGGGGGTTGAGACTGAGAGCACAGAACTGAAGAACCGACCATAGTTGAACATGTGATACCAAATCCTTTGGCACTGGAAGAAAAGGAAAGCTGGCATTTCCGCCTCTCACGATGCTGCCGAAGCGTTTTACTAGCGTTTCCCTTTCTGTTGCAGGTCCTGAGTCTGTGCCTCCTTCCCTTCTGAAGGTCGTGATGAAACCCATCGCAGCTGTTGGAGAGAGCTACCAGTTCCCCCCCGTGAGCTGGGCCGCGCTCCTCTCGCCACTCATGAGGCTCAACTTCGGTAAATATCAAGTGTTTTCAGGCCTTCGGACTCCGCTTTTAGGACGTGACCTGAAGAGAAAAATAGATTCTGGGTCGCGAATGACGGCGGCCGGAGAGACCTTTGCGATCATGAGGTCCATCCGCTTGGGTGACCGTCTGGGCTCCTTTCCCTGAGTCACTTTATAGGTGGCTGAGGCCGAGGGGGAGGAGTTCCGATGACACGGGCCACACGCGCTCACTGAAACGAGACTGGACGGAGGCGGGCCCGTTGCTGGGCCGCGTGGCACAGGTCGCAGAGAGAGCCCGGTTTGATGGTCATCGGACCGCGTTTTCGGAGCTCTGGGATTCAAGGAAGCCCCCCCCCCCCCGGGGGAGGGTGGATTTGTTCTCTGTTGCTGTGGTAACAGACCTGGCAGCCTGAAGCAGCTTGAAGCTGTACAGATGTATCGGCTTGGAGTTCTGTGGGTCCGAGGGCCAGCGTGGCTCCCGCTGGGCCAAAATCAAAGTATCGGCAGAACGGCATCCTTCCCTGGAAGCCCTGGGGAGCGCTACGGCCTGAGCGATTTCGTCCCCCCGAAACTCACGTGTCGACATCCTGATCCCTTATGTGATGCTCTTGGGAGGTGGCGCTTGGGGAGGTGATCAGGTTGTGACTGTGGAGCCCTCGTGAACGGGATTGTTGCCCTTTATAAAAGAGGCCCCACCGCGCTCCCTTGCCCCTTCCACGGTGTGAGGACATGGCTAGAACCGGCCGTCGGCAGCCGGGAAAGCGGTCCCGCCCGAGCCCAGCATGTTGGCACCCTGATCTTGGGCTGCCAGCTGCCAGGGCTGTGAGAAATCAGTTTCCGTGGTTTATAAACCACCGAGTCTGTGATGTATTGGGGTACCAGTCCGAACAGAGTGAGACAGGGAGAATCCATTTCTTTCCCACTTCTAGAGGCTGCCCACGTGCCTTGGCTTGCCATCCCCCGTGCTTCATCTGCAGAGCCCGCGTGGGAGGGCCGAATCCTTTTCACGCTGTCCCCTTTCCGGTTCTCTACAACCAGGAAGGGTTTTCCGCATCAAAGACTCGTGTGATTCATGGGTCCCTTTGCACGGTCCAGGGTAACCTCCCCATCTCTCGTCCTTATTCCCAATCACATCTGAGAAGCTCCTTTGCCAAGCAAGGTAACATGTTCCCAGGTTCCAGGGATTAGGATGTAGGCATCTTTGAGGGCCGTTATTCTATCTACCACAGATTCTTTGTGATGAGAGGCAGAGGGAATGCACACCCCAGCAACCTCTTTTGTGGAGTTAGTATATACACATTTAATCCCATGTACATCCCCCCCACCCCCGGCCCCAATCTCAAGAAAAAGTGGCATTGGTCGGGGGTGGGGGGGACAATTTTTTAACAATGCTACAATATCGTGTGTGTGTGTGTGTGTGTTTGCCTACTATTGTTTACAGTACGGTGCTCACAATATACAAAACGACTCATAAACCATAATTTATGTGCAACTGAGAGGATGCTCAAAGATGATTCTGACTCTGTACAGTTTTTCGCTTAAATGCTTTCAGTTGAACCTAATACCTGTGTAAGATATGACGTCACCGATACCGTGTTTCTGGAGATTTCATTAAAAATCGTGTTCTCCTGGGGCGCCTCGGTGGCTCAGTCAGTTTAGCGTCCGATTTCGGCTCAGGTCAGGATCTCGCAGTTTGTGAGTTCGCGCCCCACGTCGGGCTCTGTGCTGACAGCTCAGTGCCTGGAGCCTGTTTCAGATTCTGTGTCTCTCTCTCTCTGCCCCTTCCCTGCTCTGTCTCTCTCTGTCTCTCAAAAATTAAAAAAAAAAAAAAATTGTGTTCTCCTGAGCCTCCCCCTACTTTTGTATGCTGTATTGAAAATGTTTATGTTTTAGTAAAAATCCTTACAAAAAAGAAGAAAAGGGGTTGGGAAAATACGTGTGCTGATGGGGATCAGGCTACTAAAAGGACTCGATCACTGGGGAATGTGGCAACATTTTTAAGTCCTTCCAGACCTAAACAGATTTTTCTATGAGCTGAATGCAAGGTAGAAGGAGAGGAAAACAGAGGCAAAGCATTTTAGCTCATGTTTTCTCAAATTTTTCATGGTATTTGATTATTTAGTTTTTATTTATTTATTTATTTATTTATTTATTTATTTATTTTGAGAGAGAGAGCACGAGCGGGGCAGGGGCAGACGGAGAAGGAGACACAGAATCCGAAGCAGGCTCCAGGCACTGAGCTGTCAGCGCAGAGCCCGACGTGGGGCTCGAACCCACAAACCATGAGATCATGACCTGAGCCGAAGTCAGATGCTTAACCGACTAAACCACCCAGGCAGGCGCCCCTTGATTATTTAGGTTTCTTGGGACACCGGAAGAGAAATTTCCCAAGCTAGATCATGGCCCTTGCCAGTTCCAAGGCTTAACCTGCTGCTGCCTGTGGGCACATTCTTTGACTCACAATGAAAAGGTCACTTGAAATACCTTTCGGTTTACTCACATTCTGTTACTTGTAGATATCACACAAGCAGAGGCTTTGATTTAAGACATGGAAGCCTGAAAAGGAATCCGAGAAGGAGCTGTGTTCCCAATACTCTCTTCTTCTCTTTCAGGAGAAGAAATACAGCAGCTGTGCCTGGAAATTATGGTGACGCAGGCGCAATCATCCCAGAATGCAGCTGCGCTGTTGGGACTGTGGGTGATGCCACCACTGATCCACAGTCTGAGTGTATGTAGCAATTAAGGGTGTTGGGCAACAGGAGGATCTGGTTCTTTGGGGGAAAGATTAACGTTCATCTGGGCGTATGTTCTCAAAGTCAAAGAGTGGCCAGATGTGATTTTGTAAAAATTGGGGGCTTGGCAATAGCTGGCCAGCAGATGGGAAGATTGTGACGCAGAACTCTGCCCCAGCCATCGACATTCATGCTTTGAGCTCCCCTTGATTATGAAAAAGGAAAATATGGTCAGAGATACAAAAGTTCCTTTCTCAAGATCTTCCAGCTAGAAAGTGATGGAGTTATGAGAGCCTAGGTTTATTTATATACCTCTATCATATAAATGATATTCATTGGTTTTGGTTTTGTTTGTTTCTTTTTGGGAGAGAGAGAAAGAGAGCGAGCATGTGCATGTGAGTAGAGGAGGGGCAGGGGGAACAGAGAATCCAAAGCAAGCTCTGTGCTGATGGCAGAGAGCCCGACGCGGGGCTCGAACTCATGAGCCACAAGATCGTGACCTGAACCAAACTTGGATGCTCAACCAACTGAGCCACCCTGGTGCCCCTGATATTTAGGAGGTATTAAGAAGCAGGCAAATCCAATATGATCCCTCCCTTTCACAGAAAAGACAGCAATTCAGGTGAGCCTTGAAGGCTTGGTAGGATCTCATCAAGCATCAAGTTAGAGGCACGGGGCACGTAGGTGGGAAGGTGTAGAAACATCTCTGCCAGCGTGTTGGGCTTGAACAAAGCGCTGAGGAAGAAGTGACCTAGCCTGATATCTACGACAGAAAGAGGGAGCCAGCACCTTCCAGGGTACAGGCTAAGGGTAAGTAGGAAGAATGGGATAAGATGGCTTAAAGAAAAGCAATTAGTGGGGCGCCTGGGTGGCGCAGTCAGTTAAGCGTCCGACTTCAGCCAGGTCACAATCTCGCGGTCCGTGAGTTCGAGCCCCGCGTCGGGCTCTGGGCTGATGGCTCAGAGCCTGGAGCCTGTTTCCGATTCTGTGTCTCCCTCTCTCTCTGCCCCTCCCCCGTTCATGCTCTGTCTCTCTCTGTCCCAAAAATAAATAAACGTTGAAAAAAAAAATTTTTTTTTAATTAACAAATTAAGTTGGTGAATTCATTTTCTTAATTTTATACCTTGTCTTTTTAAAAAAACAATCGGAGGGCGCCTCGGTGGATCCGTTGGTTAAGCGTCCGACTTTGGCTCAGGTCATGATCTCATGAGCCTGGGGTGAGTTCGAGCCCCACCTAAGGCTCTGTGCTGACAGCTCGGAGCCTAGAGCCTGCTTCAGATTCTGTGTCTCCCTCTCTCTGCCCCTCCTTTGCTCACACTCTGTGTGTCTCTCTCTCCCTCAAACATAAACAAACATTAAAAAAAAAAAATTAAATAACAGTTCCCAAAGGCTTAAGATGACAGTGTTATCCTGGAATTACATAATCTTTGGAACTAGTTTTTAACCACAGATAATTTCAGGATTCTCCATATTATAACTGGAGCCTCGCCTAAAAATCATAGGGTGTTGCAAAAAAAATACATATTGTGTTTATCTGCAATCATCAGAAAGTTAAGGGTGTTTTCTTTCATTAACATTGTTGCAAGTAGTTTCTTTTTGCACTGGTATTGCTAAAAGTTGCTATTTTAAATCCTCTCTGCAGCACTAATTTAAGACAACTATGCCAGATTAAGTTGTTTCATACTGGTTTATTTAGGGGTTCCATTTTCACTCCTCAGTAGGTGTTCTGTATTTCTCATATGCTTCTTCACTCATTAATTCACCCAGTTCTGAAGGATTACTGAGTGTTATCTTGATCAGCCAACCATCTTCATACCAAGATTTGTTGACAAGTCCTGTATTTTCTGCAAAAGCTTCATCAATTTCAGTTACGTGTCCTGATAGAGAATAGAGTTCACTAGCAGCTTGCACACTTTCCAAAGCACCAAACTCTTCTTGTTCAATCTTGTCCCCACTTCAGGCACGCGACGGTAAACAGCATCTCACAAAGTTTCCTGTGCAAAACTGCTGATTCCCACTGTTCCAATGCCATTTTCTGTTGTTATGCATTCATGTTTGTCTGTGGATTTACGCGCCGACAGCGGAACGGAGCAGGTGCTCCGCGTCCGGTCGGCGCCCGCCCTCAGCCCCCAGGGCCGGGACAGGCCACATGCTCCGCCCGTTTCAAAGAATTTTTGAAGCCTCCCCTCTTAACGTCTCTGACACAGAGCTCTTTCTAACCATGCGCCTTTCCGGCCCTCATGACCTCCAGCATGCCACGGTCAATTCTACGTGTTCAGCTGCTCCTCTTTGGTCAAAAATGGTTCTGGCATGCCAGTTCTCCTTATCTCCTTATGCTTCCTAGAAGAAGAAATTAATAATATCAGATACTCTGGCCAGTCGATTTCCTGCAGATGAGGCTTTCATGTCCAGGATTTATTTTATTATTATTATTATTTTTTTTTTTTTTTGCCAGAGAATGTGACCTTTTAAGACTAAATAGCAACCGTCAAGTACTTTCAAAAGTTAGCATTTTGTTCCCCTCCCCAAAACAATCCAGGGCTTAAGCTGAGTGGTTCCCAGATGGATTGGCAGATACCGTATATACACAAGTTGCCCCGGACCACAGGTCACTGCAGTGGCCACAATCGCAGGCAGCGGTGGCCCACTGGACCGTGAAGCTGGGGGGAAATGAGGGGCAGGGAAGTAACCATGAACCTTTCATCTCTCAATGTGCCCTCAAACACAGGGGTGACCTTGAGGTTTTAAACCCTGCAAGCCCAGACTTGGCCCGTTTCTTCCTGACCTCTTCTGGTTTGCTTCCAGTTGAACGTCAAGAAATACCTCCTGGTTTCTACACCTTTGTGGATAAAACACGTCTCAGATGAACAGATGGCGGGTTTTGTTGAAAACTTAATGGTGGCGGTGTTTAAAACGGCTTCCCCACTTCCCAATCCCGAGTTATGCATGAGTGCCTTACAGGGCCTGAGTCAGGCCATGAAACTGCCCAGCCCTGCCCACCACCTCTGGAGTCTGCTCTGCGAAGCCACCGGGAAGATTTTTGACCTTCTGCCAAAGAAGATTCGGGTGAGGAACAAAAATATTTACATTCCTGACCATTTATGTTTGGGATTTTTTTTAAGCCCTTTTGGCAAAGCAGGGAGGTGTATGTTTTAAGAATGTGGTGGGAAGGCTAGGAAGAAAATAACCGCATTTTGCACTAAGAATGTGTTTTTTTCCAAGATCTAAATTGAGGTTGAATATTTAGAACCAACGTTTTGAGCAAGCTTAGAAACGGGTTAACCAGTGCTACACCAGGAAATATGCGGCCAGGCCTTTTACCAGATGCCTGTCGGAGACGAACAAGCACAGAAACCCTTACGCGTGAGACCTGGAGAATCTCTGAGCACGTTGTCCAATATATGACTTCTATCAAGTGACGCAATATATTTCTGAATTATTTAACTTCTTTGCAGCTTTACGAAGAAGTTAAAAATCTGTGTGGAATGATGGATTCTGATAAGGAGAAAAAGTACAGCCAAACAAAATAATAGGAAAGATTGTGTCGTTGCTGCTGTTTTAAAGTAAGCTCTAGGGGCGCCTGGGTGGCGCAGTCGGTTAAGCGTCCGACTTCAGCCAGGTCACGATCTCGCGGTCCGTGAGTTCGAGCCCCGCGTCGGGCTCTGGGCTGATGGCTCAGAGCCTGGAGCCTGTTTCCGATTCTGTGTCTCCCTCTCTCTCTGCCCCTCCCCCGTTCATGCTCTGTCTCTCTCTGTCCCAAAAATAAATAAACGTTAAAAAAAAAAAAAAAAAAAAAAGCTCTATGCGCAACGTGGGGCTTGAACTCAAGACCCTAGGTCAAGTGTCATGTGGTCTACTGACTGAGCCAGCCAGGTGCCCCGGAAAGATGGGTTTTTAAAAAAAATTTTTTTTTACATTTATTTATTTTTGAGACAGAGAGAGACAGAGCATGAACAGGGGAGGGCAGAGAGAGGGGGGACACAGAATGGGAAGCAGGGTCCAGGCTCTGGGCCGATGGCTCAGAGCCTGACGCGGGGCTCGAACTCACAGACCGCGAGATCGTGACCTGAGCTGAAGTCGGACATTTAACCGACTGAGCCACCCAGGCGCCCCAAGATGGGTTTTTTTAGTGCCAAAAACTGGCCATATGTTCTGGTTTGATTAAAATCTCAGAGACTGCTGTTCATGGAGATAAGCAAATCTAATAATTTGTCAGAACATTGAGAATATATCTGTTATCTTACATTGTATTTTGACCTGCTTGTGATTTTTCCTTACCAGAGAAATGATCTAGAGCTATATATCAGTGTAGCAAAATGCCTCTCAGAAATGACAGATGATGAAGCCAATCGAGTTGCCCAGATTACTGAGGTAATAACATATCTCTGTATTTATTTCCATTATTGAAGCGGGACTTACAGTTGAAGAGATGGTTTATCCTTTTTGATTGAAGCTACTTTTGCCTCTTCTTTCTTACTGGATAGTTTCAGGAAACTATCCCTGCTTCACTGTGGGGTCTCATGCTCAGCCTCATGGAACGGATGGATAGATGGATGAATGGCTTTTTTTTTTTTTTTTTTTTTTTTTGGATGAATGGCTTTTTAACCTACCTAATCCCACTTTGTCAAGAACATTTTAGTGTCACCTGTGGGCAAACGCAAGCGCAGGGCAACGTCTTCATTACCAAACCCAGAAGCATGGGAATATTCTGGCTGAAAAGCTTGCGGTGTGCGGAAACCATGAAGTAGTCTTGTTTTTAAATTTATTTTCTCTCACCTGGTACTTATCCTTTTGTAATGAAGAAAGGTGGCTAATTGAAAAACAAGCACCATTAGCACGGACACAGCTAATGAACAAATGCTCCTGGTACCCACACCCAAAGGATGAGTGAGTAACATACCAATAAAGTTGCCACATTTAGTTAGCGTGGTAGATGTCTTATTAGATTTGAATTGCCTGTAAACAATGATTTTTTTTTTTTTTTAGTATAAGTATATCCCAATGGACATACTTATTCCAATGGCAACCCTGCATACCAGGTAATAGCAAAGGTCTAGAGAATTATGGGCCCTTATCCAACTGGTGGACCTCTTACCATTTATTTCGCTCAAGATGGCAGGTTCAGTTGAATCCTTGAATTTCTGCATCGTGTAGCACTGTTTCTCAAAATGGGGTCCCTTGGACCCAGCAGCATAAGCCTGGGAGCTGACGGGAAATGAAAATTCTCGAGTCCCACTTCAGGTCTGCTGAGTCAGAGGTGGGGCCCAGGAGTGTGGTTTTTCAGCAGTCCCTCCAGGTGATTGTGCTGCATCCTGAGGTTTGAGAACCCCTGCTAGACCATTTGGAATATCAGGTTTCGGAGATGAGTTGAAGCAAGGACGAGCACTATGAGGAAACGAGTGAGAGAAGGAACTATAGAGCCTCACCGGTCGGGTTTGAAATCCAGCTCTGTAATTTACTAGCAGTGTGACCTTGGTCACGTTTCATAACCTGCCTCAGTTTCCGCATCTACGAAAGAAAGATAATAGCACCTACCTCCTGGAGTTGGTTTGAGAGTTACAATGACTTAATCCATGTTAAGTTCTTGGAAACGTACCTGACCCGAGGCGAGCACTCAGTAATTATTCATTATCCTAATTATCACATTCGTGTAATCTATTACATCCTGTTATTATGATATTCGCGTAATATAGTTGGAAGCAATGCATGTAATTTACTTCGAGGTACCTAGAGCCAAAGGTTGCTGTGGTACTCACCTCGGTTCTTAAAGTACCAGTTAGAACATTTTCACGTTCTAGCGAAAATAAGTTCTATTATTCAATAGTGTTCTGAGGTCCCCAAAAGTGTGTTTTACCAAGGTCCGTGCTTTTTACTCATTTCTGGAAGGAATGGAGGTTAGAATAAGGCAATGGTGAAGAGCTCAGACCTCCTGGTTTCACTTCTCACTCTGCCCTTGTAGCCACGTGACCTTAACTGAGCAAGTTACTTATCCTCTGTGCTTCCGAAGGGCAGGATGATGGTAGTCGTCTGCATCGGGTGGTGTGAAAATTTAAATGGTCAGTACAGGGCTTCTCGAACTTGCTGGTCTCAGGAGTACTTCAGTGTCTTAAAAGTTGTTGAGGATTCCAAAGGGCTTTGATTTAAATGGTCCTCTCTTTCAGTAAATCCATTGCATCTCAGTATAAATAAGAATTTTTGAAAACAAAACAAAATGAAAAAGTGACATTGTTTTACATTTTTTGCCGATCTGTTTCCTCCATCTGGCCTCTCATCGAAATTTCTTTAATGTTGACTTCTCCTGGCTGCTGCTTCACTTAATCTGTTGCAATGTTGTTTTGGTGAAGTATGGGGGGAAAATGTAGCCTCATAGAAATAATGTCGGTAGAAAAGGGAACAGTGTGTCAATAGTTACAGATAATTATGGATGTCTTTTTTTTTTTTTTTTTTTGATGTTGCAACAAAACTCAACAAGCCGTGTTTTCTTCGGGGTAGTTGCAGGGTGTAGAATGTGAATTCATGTCAGTGAACTTGACATACTCTGCTATATTAAAATCCATCGGTCTGTCTTGCACTGTGGGTCTTCTCCCCAACGTACGACATTACAAAATCATTTGGAAAATACCGAATCACTGAGTCTTGAAAATCCTCCACACGTTGATCCATTTCATTATTCCGTATCAAAACATCACATTGGTTAAAATCCTCAGAAAAGCCTTTTATGCATTGTGAAGCTGCCAACTCATCGTAGCAAATACAGATTTTCCAAAAATCAGATTGTCACGTGAAAGCTCAGGTTTTATCATTGGCAACAAATACTGGCACGTATTTCCTTGAAGCGACAGGCCCACTTTCTTCGACTGAAAACAACAACGACAATAGTCTGTTAAATACTCAGTCTGAATAACCATAGTTTGTCCATCCTTCGTCCTTTCGGGTCAGTGGTGTTCCATAAAAAACTGGCCGTTTTGAGTTCACAGCGCAAACTCACAAGTGTTTTTCCCTGGAGACAACCCTCCTACTTGGGTATGCTGCAGAAAGCCCTTCTGCGGACTTCCTGTTTTATACAGGCTATTAAAAAGATGTGTACTCAAGGGCAAAGGTGTGATGAAACTAATAATTGTCATTGTTTACAAGAGCATTTTAAATAAAACTTGGTTTTTAAAAAGTCGCAAGTAGCAGCGACAAATACAGTGACTGTTACTGGAGTTTGGGCACTAGTGTGAATATAGTTTGACCCCACAGACCCTTTAAAAGGGTCTTGGGGTCCCTCAGAGGTCTGGGTACCGCACTTTGTGACCTGCTGAGTGAATACACGTTAATGGTGCCTGGCACGTAAGTACCGTGTTTGTTACTTGTCGTTATTATTATTTGTGTGTTCTTACAAAATATCACCACCGATCAACCCCTGAAATCACTTACGGTTTTTATGAGAAAACGGGAGGTGACATTACAACCTTCCATCTGTACGTACACTTTAAAATCTAGCACACGAGGCAGATAGGTCACATGCTGCAGGAAACGAACAGTTTTAGCATTCGGAATAATAACCCACTTTAAACTCACCCTTTCTGCTTTGCCCTTGCCTCGAGGTTTCATAATGACTTCAGCTAATTTAATAGTAACAGAACAGTTTGCTTTTTTGCAGAGCAGCGTAGAAAAGGCTGCCTTTGTCAGACTGTACTTGGTCTCTCAAGGACGATTCCCCTTGACGGGCTTGACTGATATACTCAGCGTTGCTATTCAGCACCGTGAAAAAGACACACTAGCTTGGATGGTACTGCACGGTTTATACCAAGCCCGGATTGTGAGCCATGCCAACACAGGTAAGGCCAGCCCGGGGCGAACAGCAGAAACCGAAAGATCTGCCTGCCTACCTTCCCCTTTGAGCTATAATTATTTCCTCCACTTCAAAACTAGGTTAATGCTTCTTGACACAGGAGAGCTCTTGTTACCCCCCCAAAGAAGAGCACCTTAAGTGGAAAGACCTGTTCCAGCTCCCAACCCCCACCTCGGAGATAGAAATGGATTCCGCTGGTGACTTTCATATTGTCTTTAGCCCTCCGGGCCCTCGAGGATATCAACAAGTTTATCAGGTTGATTCTGTCTGCTTCCATTACCCAAACAGGATGTCAATTGATTCTGCCTCATGTTTTGTTGAGAATGGCTCTTGGGTGGTTATTTACCAAACAAGTAAAAAAAAAAAGAAAAAAAAAAAAAAAAAAAAAAAAGAAAACAGCCACAACAAAATTACATCGTTATTCTAGAAGAGAACCTCTCAAGGGTGAGAGGGATAAAATCTGGGCGCCCTAACTGCATCCTCAAGCCCGAAGCTCTAGGCCTGAAGCTCTCTCTGCTAGTGAATCAGACGGTAGAACTTTTAGACCGTCGTAGACGTTTATACTTTAATAGTCATCTGAAAGGGCAGCTCCCCCATTTCTCCTCCTACACCTTTGGTCACGTTGCGTGACGTCTACGTTCTTTTCTGAATGACACCCGGCTTCGGTAGATCAGGTAGGACCTGGAAACCCGAGTGCCCCTAGGCAACTTCTGGTTCTGTATCTTCTGTATTTTCCTCATCATCTTGCATCTTCAAGGTTGTGAGTGAAAACCGGCAGGCAGAATTGTAGTGCCCTTTGTGAGATGGTACAGGAAATTTTGATTTGTTCTCTTTGGCAATCGAGATAGTTGTCTCCTATCCGCATTAGTGTCTGCCCAGTGAAAAATGACCCTGTGATGAAAAGCTAGATTTTTTACTCTAAATCAAAAGTGCATTTATCAAGAAGAAATGTACTAGGTGTTCCCAGTGAAACACGAGGATACGCGAAGTGAACTGAACTCAATTTGATAGGGCCTTTGGGTCTAACTAGCTGGCCTTCCCATTTAATTCCTGTTCTCCTTTTCCTCACTTAAATTTGACAGCCTTCCCAAGTAATCTTTACTGTGCTGGGAATTCTCCTTTTTAAAACATAAAAAAGGAAAAAAAAATCAATATTTATGCTGGTGTTTGTCCCCCAGTTACTGTATAATAGCTGGTTTTTATTTTTCTTTTTGTGTCTTTGGGATAGGCTTTCTCTGGGATTTGGGCATCAAATGGGAACATTTAAGTTAAAGGAAGACCTATAAAAACAACAGTCAACATTACTGACTTGTTGGCATGCCAGATTTCTCCTCTTGTGTTTAATGCTGAGAGAGAAACTCCAATAAGTGCATTTTATCGCTAGTGGGGGCGCAGTTTTGAAGAACAGATTACCTTTTGAAAATAAAGACACAAATACGGTCCCTCTGACACGCAGAGCGTCAAAGAACTCTCACGCAAAATCACAGGTCTCACGTATTGCAAGAGGATTTGAAACCGTTTCATGGAATCCTCACTGGGTGCTATGCTTTAGTTATGATGGCTATTACGGATGGGTCTTACATTTCATAGGAAAACCGTGGTCTGGTACGAAAACATCCTTTTCTGTTTCAGGCGTGTTGAAGAGAATGGAATGGCTCTTGGAACTGATGGGTTACATCAGAAACCTTGCATACCAGTCTACCTCTGTTCAGAACGTGGCTCTTGACGAGGTACAATCTAGAGGCGTGACCTGTGGCTTTCTTAAAATGTACAACTTATGTTTGCTCTCCCCAACGACAAAAAAAAAAGTTGCTGCTTGCTTGCTTTCCACGCCCTCCCCCCACCTTCTTTTTATTTTTGGGAAATGATGATGGTAACTCTCCAATGTCACAAGGAAATGGATGTGCTAGCCTGGCTCCCAAAGACTGCTAAGGCTGCCCTTCAAAAAATATTTTCAACAGAAAAAGTTCCTCAACAGGCAGAACACAGAGGACACTAGCTGATGAGGGAACCCAGGGTTCTGTGCCCTTGGCCTTGACCCCACCAAGGAGGTGGGGTACATTTGTACCCGCCCAGAGAATGTCTTCAAACACCTGGTTTGAAGAGGTTCCTGAAGCATATGCAAGTAATCCGTGTTCGCGCCGATGCTTAACGTGCGTGAGAGGAGTTTCAGCACACCCGTAATATGAAGTGTGGCCCAAAAAAGATCCACAACCATTGATAGTAGGTAAATTAAAATAGAAAAGGTTAATGCATAAAAGGAAGACAGCACTTTCCACTCTACTTATTTTCTTGACTTTGCTGCCCACTGTGCATTTATTAGATTTTTTTTTTTCTGTAGGCATGACTCATTCACAGGTATCCCGCTGACAATGTGAGTGGCATTTGTATAAGCTGGGATGTTGTTTGAAATGCTGACGAGCTTTGTAGAAGAGTTAGCTATAGGCTTGAAATTGTAATCCGTGAGAGTATGAATTTTAAGGAAGTAAAGAAGACTTCTTAAGCTTTGTGTTTACCGAGCAGAATCTGTCTTCTTTTCCTTCTGATCTCCTAAGGTTTTGCCAACGTTCTGTTTTCTTGCAGACATCTTTTTTATTTATTTATTTAAAAACATTGTTTAAAATCTAGAAAACACAGATAAACAGGAGTGTCGTTTAAATCACAAGTCGGAGGAGGCCCTTGTTCTCACCATGTCTGTGAGTGTTTAGATTAGTCTCAACTCTCCATGGATGGATCCTGGACAGATGGTTTGGAATGCTTGTAGAGATACGTAGTCTGAGAAGATGGCAGGCTAGGAGGACCCTAATCTCACCTTATCCCACGGACACTGGAGAACACTCACATCAGTGTCAATAGTCCAGGAAATGACCCAAAGGCTGACAGAACAAACTCCTCAACTAAATCTAGAGAAGAGGCCACGCTGAAGAGGGAAGGAGGGGCAGAGACGGGGGGGTGGGGGCCTAAACAGACCCTAGGCGTGGAGGGAGCCCACGTGGGGAAGACGAACCCCCCTAACCTTTGGCTTTGAAAACTAGAGGGGGCTGATCTCGTGAGTTTCGAGGGGGCTAATTTTGTGAGTTCTTCCAGCCAGCAGGACTTAAAGTTTGGGACTTTAAAAATCAGCAGGTGGGGGGCGCCTGGGTGTCTTGGTCGGTTTAAGTGTCCAACTTCGGCTCAGGTCATGATCTCGCGGTCCGTGAGTTCGAGCCCCGCGTCGGGCTCTGTGCTGACCGCTCAGAGCCTGGAGCCTGTTTCGGATTCTGTGTCTCCCTCTCTCTCTCTGCCCCTCCCCTGTTCATGCTCTGTCTCTCTCTGTCTCAAAAATAAACGTTAAAAAAAAATTAAAAAAAAGAAAAAGAAAAATCCGCAGGTGGGGTTCTGGGAGAGCCTGGCCGCGCAGAGGAAACCGAGTCCCTGCCCTTAAGGAGACAGCACAACAAACGGCCTCTGGAGGTACCGGATAGAGGCAGCAATTTGAAAACTGCTTGGGGCATTAGGGAAGGAGAGTTATTTACTCCTCTCAGAGCATGTCCGTGTCCGGAGGGGTAGTGTCCACGGGGTGACTCCTCCAGGAACGAAGGAGCGGTAGACACCATCTCCTTCCCCAGCGTGAACACAGCGCCACCTGTAGGAACCAGTTTGGCACCTGCATTCGCTGTCTAACTTGCTTACGCTGCGCGCGCCCCTGCCGCCCCGGGCTTCGTGGATCCGCTCCGCACCCCCCCCCCCCCCCCCCCCCCCCCCGCCAGCTGGGCTTGCTCCAGTTCCAGTGCTGCGGATCCCCTTCCCCAGACCTGCTCAAATTTTGCCGACTGCACGCTTTGCGGGGCCTTGGCAGCGGTGGCGGCGGCAGGTACCCTCCCGTGGAAGCCGGGCACGCACTTTGCTGAAACTGGGTGGCCCGCCCACCCGCTCTTTGCAGATCCGCACGGGCTGGCCCCGTGGTGGCGGTAGGTCTCCTTTCACAGCAAACCTGAGCGCATTTGGGTCCAACTGCGTGCCCTACCCCTGAACGCTTTGCAGACCGTGCCCGGCCACTGTGGCCCCAGATGCGGTGGCATGCCCCTCACCCTGGCGCACACGTCTTGGGGGGGCTTTGAGCATCGCCCTCCCGAGCCCGTTGCAGATCCACCTCCTCCAGTAAGCTCTCGGCCAGAGCCCACTCAAAACGAAGCCACCCGCCTGGAAGTGTGCAAGCGGCCCTGACAGGGAGCAGCGCCACTCCAAAGCGACTCCTGCCTTGGAGAGAGAGCGAGAAAGATAGACACGCCAGTCAGCTTGTGGCCCCACCTATGGGCTGGGGGCAGATGACTGGTCTGATTGCTGGCCCTGCGCGTCAACCAAAGAAGCTTCTCGGGGGACGGACGACACAGGGAAAGTGCTCTGCAGTTTGGTGCCCCTGCATCTCTGGCAAATGCCTAGTCTGACTCAACGGAAGCCCAAAGCAGCACGGGACTGGCCCACAGACACTACAGGGACCAAACGCTGCCGGTGCCAGGCAAAGAGACCCACCGAAGACGACTGGACTGAAGGAAAAAGCAGTCAAGTGACAACAGCAGGGTGCACACAACACACATAGGAGACACCTCGGAAGCACCAGGTTCCGGTCAATGGGGAAAACTGCCCTGCAGAGTGTACAGGACCTCTTCTTCATAAGGCGACTACTTTCAAGAGCAGGAGACATCGCTGACTTTTCCTAACCTACAGAAACAGCCACAGAGAGTTAGACAAAATGAGGAGACTGAAGAATGCGTCTCAACTGAAAGAATAACACAGAACCACAGCAAGAGTCCTAAGTGAAACAGATAAATATGCCAGATAGAGAATTTAAAGTAATGATTATACTCACTTGGCCTTTAAAGAAGAGTGGACGACATCAGTGACACCCTTTTTAAAAAAAATTGTTTTTAATGTTTATTTATTATTATTGAGAGACACAGAACATGGGCAGGGGAAGGGTAGAGAGAGGGGGAGACACGGAATCTGAAGCAGGCTCCAGGCTCTGAGCTGTCAGCACAGAGCCTGATGCGGGTCTCGAACTCACAAACTGTGAGATCATGACCTGAGCTGAAGTCAGCCGCTTTAACCGACTGAGCCACCCAGGCGCCCCAGTGACACCCTTAATAAAGAGATAAAGAAGAACCAGTCACAGATGATGAACATGATAAATGAAATTAAAAAAAACACTGGATGGAATAAATAGCAGACTAGAGAGGCAGTAGAAGAATGAATCCACAACCTGGAGGACAGAGTAATGGAAAGTAATCAAGCTGAGCAGGAGAGAAGAAAAAAATTAGGCAAAATGAGAACAGACTTCGGGAACTCAGTGACTCCATCAAGTGTAATAACTTTTGCATTATAGGGATCCCAGAAGAAGAGAGCAAAGGGGGAAGAAACTTTATTTGAAGAAATAATAGCTGGGGCACCTGGGTGGCTCAGTCGGTTGAGCATCCGACTTCAGCTCAAGTCATGATCTCACAGTTCGTGGGTTCAAGCCTCACATCGGGCTCGGTGCTAACAGTCCAGAGCCTAGAGTCTGCTTCAGATTCTGTGTCTCCCTCTCTCTCTGCCCCTCCCTCCCCTGCTCGTGCACTGTCTCTCTCTCTCTCAAAAATAAATAAACATTAAAAAAAATTTGTTTTTAAATAGCTGAAATCTTTGCGAATCTGGAGAAGGAAACAGAAATTCAGATACAGGAAGCACAAAGAGCTCCCAACAAAATCAGTCCAAGGAGGTCCACACCAAGACACAAAGTAATCAAAATGGCAAAAAGTGGCGATTGAGAGAGAATTTTAAAAGCAGCAAGGGAAAAGAAGACAATTATGTGCAAGAGAAACTCCAGAAGGCTATCAGCAGATTTTTCAGTAGAAACTTTGCATATCTCTGATACACATAGATATAAAAAGTCTCAACAAAATATTAGCAAACTGAATCCAACAATACATTAAAAAAATCATTCACCACAGTCAAGTGGGATTCATTCCTGTGATGGAAGGGTGGTTCAGTATTTGCAAATCAAACAACATGGTACAAGACATCAATAAGAGAAAGGATAAAAACCTTATGATCCTTTCAATAGATGCATAAAAGCATTTGACAAAATACAACATCCATTCATGATTAAAAAAAAAAAAGAACTCAACAAAATGGATTTAGAGCGAAATGGGTTTAGAGGGAACATACCTTGACATAATAAAGCCACATATAAAAAACCCACAGCTAACAGCATACTCAGTGGGGAAGAACTGAGAGCCACAGCAGTCAGCAAAAAAAATAAAAGGCATCCAGATCAGTAAAAAAGAAGTCAAACTTTCACATTTTGTAGATGACATGATACTGTATATACAATACCCAAAAGACTCCATCCAAAAACTGCTAGAACTGATAAGTGAATTCAGTAAAGTTGAAGGATACAAAATCAATACAAAAACCTGTTACATTTTTATACACTGATAATGAAGCAGCAGAAAGAGAAATTAAGAAACAATCCCATTTGCAATTGCACCAATGATAAATAAAATACCTAGGAATAAACTTAACCAAGGAACTGAAAGACTTGTAATCTGAAAACTATAAAACACTGATGAAAAAAATGAAAATGATAAAAAGAAATGGAAGGACATTCCATGTGCATGGATTGTAAGAACAAATATTTTTAAAATGTCCATACTACCCAAAGCAATCTACAGACTTAATGCAATCCCTCTCAAAATACCAACAGCATTTTTCACCGAACTAGAACAAACAATCCTAAAATTTTTATGGAACCACAAAAGATATCACAGAGATATCACAATTTCAGACTTCAAGTTACATTACAAAGCTATAATTACAGAACAGTATGGTATTGGCACAAAAACAGACACATAGATCAATGGAATGGAACAGACAGCCCAGAAATAAACCCACAATTATATGGTGAGTCAATCTTCAACAAAGGAGGCAAGAATATGCAATGGGAAAAAGTGTCGTCAACAAATGGTATTGGGAAAACTGGACAGCAATATGCGAAAGAATGAAACTGGTCTGCTTTCTTATATCATACACAAAAATAAACTCAAAATGGGTTGAGGACCTAAATGTGAGGCCTGAAACCATTAAAATCCTACAAGAGAGTGCAGGCAGTAATTTCTCTCATAGTAGCCATAGCAACATCTTTCTAGATATGTCTCCTGAGGCAAGGGAAACAAAAGCAAAAATAAACTATTGGGACCACATCAAAATAAAAAGCTTCTGCACAGCAAAGGAAACAATTAACAAAAACTAATCATCAACCTACTTAATGGGAGAAGATATCTATAAATGACCTAGCCCACAAGAGGTTAGTATCCGAAATATATAAAGAACTTCTACAGCTCAACATCAAAAACCCCGAAACAATCCAATTAAAAAATGGACAGAAAACATAAAAGAGACATTTCTCCAAAGAAGACATCCGGATGGCCAACAGACCCATAAAAAGATTCTCAGTATCAGTCATCATCAGAGATATGAAAATCAAACCCACAAGGTGATAACACCTCATTCCTGTCAGAATGGCTAAAATCAAAACCTCCAGAAACAACAGATGTTGGTGAGGATACGGAGAATCCTTTCACTGTTGATGGGAATGCACACTGGTGCAGCCACTGTGGAAGATGGTGTGGAGGTTCCTCAAAAAATTAAAAATAGAACTGCCCTATGATCCAGTAATCAGAATCACATCACTGGGTATTTACCCAAAGAATACAAAAATGCTAATTTAAAGGGATATAAGTGCTCCTGTGTTCACTGAAGCGTTATTTGCAATAGCCAAAGTATGGAAGCAGACCACGTGTCCATCAGTAGATGAATGGATAAAGAAGGTGTGGTGTGTGTGTGTGTGTGTGTACGTGCACATATATATGTATACATATACACGTAAATATATACACATACATATGCACATACATACATACACACACACACACACACATACAATGGAATATTATTCAGCCATAAGAAAAAATGAAATCTTGCCATTTGCAACAACATGGATGGATCTAGAGAGTACAGTGCTAAGCAAAATAAGCCAGTCAGAAAAAGACAAACACCATATGATTTCACTCATATGTGGAATTTAAGAAACAAAACAAAGCAGGGGCGGGAAAGAAGCAACCAAAAAAACCAGACTCTGAACTATAGACAACAGACACATGGTTACCAGAGGGGAGATGGGCCGGGGAATGGTTGAAATAGGTGTATGGGATTCAAGAGTACACTTAGCTTGATAAGCACCGAGTAATACACGGAAGTGTTGAGTCACTATATTGTACACCTGAAACTAATAGAACACTGAATGTTAACTACACTGGAAGTAAAATTGAAAAGAAAAAAAAAAAAAAACAAAAACCTTGGGATTATAGATGTAGGTCAGGATCGAGAGTTTGGTGAGTGTATTTCATTTCATGCCTGCTAATACTCAAAAATATGTTTTAAAAAATGCCTAATGATTTGTTGTGACTCCCGCCAAGAATGCTTGTTTTTATTTTGTCTTAATGCTTATATTTTCAGCATTCATGGAACAAAATCAAGTGTTTGCCACTCAAATATTTAAATATCGAGAACAGAAAAATAAAATACATGTGGAGAGTCATTTGTTGTTCAAAATAGAATCAGACTATACGTTTTTCTAAAACTCAGTTGGGGCTACGCAACAATAAATCTAAATCCCTTTCCGTATCCCTCCTAATGAATTCTTTAGTTTCTTTGGAAACCCCAAAACAGAGGAGTGTCTGGATCTCAGTATGATGAGGAATTAAATAACGTTCCCCTGCATTATTAGAGCAATAATAATGAAACTGTTTTGTCTTAAAAAAGAGGATCCCTAAAACCTTCCAAAGTCTTAGAATGTCTGTTTATTAAGTGTGGAAATGGAGTTTGCCGTTCAGTCTGGTTCCTCTTCTGGGGTAAAGGGGAAGGTAACACTGCGTCGTGATAGGGGCTGTGTATGTGTGCATGTGTTACTTTAAATTGTTAAAACGTGTGACCTAACCTCGTGTCTATTTCCTTTGTAGGCTTTGGACTTCTTGTTGCTGATATTTGCAATCGCAGTGGTTGCATGGGCAGACCACGCGGCCCCTCTCCTCCTTGGCCTTAGTGCCAGTTGGTTGCCATGGCATCAGGAAAATGGCCCAGCTGGGTCAGCTTCGAGCTTCCTTGGCAGGAGTCCAATGCACAGGGTCACTCTGCAGGAGACTCTCACTCTCCTTCCCAGTAGCATGCCTATTCTGCTGCAGAAAGAGCCATGGAAGGAACAGACCCAGAAGGTGAGGTTCGCAGCCGCCCGCCCTGATGGCCATTTTCCCTTTAGCAATTTCTACAGTAGAACTGAGGTTGGGAGTTAAAGTGAAATGGGCTTCACACCACGGCTTTTCATACTCCGCCTCAGAGAGTGAGGCTAACTGCTGGCTAAAAACAGCAACAAAGACAAGAGCAATAACTTGCTTACAGTTGGAGGTGAGGCAGAAAGAGGAGCTTTTACTAGCCTTCCGTTATTAAAGGCACATGTGTTCTTGATCCTGGGGGTGACGGGATGAGTAAGTCCCTGAGCGTTCAGAATGTCAGAGGGAGGACAGACGGGAAGGCAAGTTCAAGGCTGCAAGATTGTATAAGGAGAATACAGTGGTGGTGGATAATGGAGGGAATGACCAACCATGCCTGGGGGTTGGGTCAGGGAAACGGGAATCTGGAGTGTCCATGTTCTTGTAGCATTATTTAAGGTTCCTCATAGCTCATGCCATCCTACAGCCACATTCCAGGGGCCCGTCATGCTCCTGGCCTGTGCTAGGTGACATGGGGACATTTGAAAAGGTCATCACCCTTGCCCCCAGGAAAATCAGACTGTAGGAAGCACCATTTGGTTTCTAATGTTGAGTTACCCCGGGCTCTTAGCCGTCGTACGGAGCATCTGAAAATACCATGCTTCCTGTGCTTCTCAGTAAATGGCTCTGAACTGTCTTTAATACAGTTGATTGAAAGACTCTTTTTTGAATCCCATTTAATGAAAACTGGATTTCTGTGAAGTTGAAAGCTTAAAGCCAACTTTTTGTAGCTTACTGTTAAAAATCTGAACGTTAGTCTTTAAAAATATTTCTGAACTACGGACCCACAGGTTAGCCATGCGCAACTCCGCTGAGCATCTCAATTAAAATGCCTTTGTTTTCTTAAGCATTAGTATTATCCCAAATGTTATGTTTTCCATTTAATTTTAAATCAAAACAAATTTTTAAGTGTGGAATCCCCTCATGTTTTTTCTGGCCCAGGACACCATCATCACTTTGGACTACAATGTAGACATCTTGCTTCTATTATGTATGTGTAGTGCTTGATTTATTTACTTACCAGTAGGATATTAAAAAACAAAATTGAGAAGAAGAAGAAGAAAAAAAATTTAATTTAATTAAAGCAGAGAATTAGGAATATTTTCTTTCGGTTTTACTCTTTCTTCAAGCCAGTTTCTATGTCCAGAGTTAAAATACCCGGTACCCGTGACTAATGTATGTGTTTTTCATGAGTCAAGATTGACAACGTTCAGTCATTAATGAAATTACCTTGTATCTAATTCAAAACCAATTTTGTCTTTACCCTGGGAAATCAGTCAAACTCATGAGTAGTCTGAGTTTCTACCGCATTTGCAGGATTTATTTGCAGTTAACACATTTGGCTCTATCTAGTAAATTATATTATGCCTTTCTCTTGGATTTCAACATCATGTTTTGTATCCATTTGGGCACAAATTGTTCTCATCTACAGAATGTCTTATGTTAGAAACAGAGGCTTCTGTCTGATGTGTTTCCCTATTTACCACCTGCCCTACGAGTCTGGGCCTAGATGCACGCGGAATCAGGCAGCATGATGCAGAGAAGGAACGTGAGGCTCTGAAGTCAGGTGCAGTTGGGTTCGAGTCTGGATTCTGCTGTTCATTGGGAGTGGACTCGGGCAAGGTTCTTAACCTCTCTGGTGCTCTCAGAGTGATGAGAGAGAAAGTTCATGGCACACAAGAGACCTCTGGACCCGTGTTTACCTCACAGTTAAAAATCTATAGTAGATCTCAGGATGTTTAGCAGGGGAAGGAGATTTGACTTTGCTGGGTCATTGGACTAAATGGTAGCTGTGTCCAACTTCTCCGTCTCTTATGCCTGGTCCCCTTCTCCTCTCCACTCCTCCAGCTCAGGTCGGGATTTACCTCAGAGCTCCTGCACTGATATGCATGTATGCAGGCCAAAGGGCCCCAACTGGTCTCTTGCTATTAGTGGGACTGTCTTCACTGATCCTGCTCTTTTCTTTTCACCCTAGTTCATTGACTGGCTCTTCAGCATCATGGAAAGCCCCAAAGAAGGCCTCTCAGCCAAATCCAGGGATCTTTTGAAAGGTATTACTTCCATACTACATGCCCAGCACAGATGAAAGCCATCCATGGTTGTCTTTGCTGCAGAAACCACATCCTCGTATATATTGGTCCCTGAAAGGCTCATCTGAACTCAGTTTAGAAAAGTAATCTGGAGCTGTCGTCGTGTGGCATTTTGAATTAGAAAGTGGATTTAAAAAGAGCTCCATGCCTTTAAATTTAACTTTTATTTAAACAGCTTTTAAATGTTTTATTCTAATGGCAAAAGATCACTTTAATTAATTTTAGAAAATGCAGAAAAGAGCAACGAGGAATCCAGAGTCCCATTGCCCAATGGCAATTTTGATATTTTTTCCTAAGAAGTTTTCGCCCTCTCTGTGTATGAGTGTTGTTCTAACATGTTTATAATCATAAGCAACTGAAAAATACACAGACACTTTGAGCACACTGCCTTTTTTATTTAAAAATCATCTTTTAAAGCATTTTAACCTATTCCTATATTGGCTTCATTAATAGTATTTACAATAGCTGCATAGTGTAGCTATGCCAAGGGAATTGAACATTTCCTACACTTTCAGGCATTTAAATAGGTTTTTGTGTTTTTTATACTTCTCTATTGATTTGTTAAACTGTGACTATAGGAACCACAAATATAGAATATCTTCATGTGAAAATTATGTATATTATTTTACTCAAATCTGAGAAGTCTTTTGGGTGTTGGTTCTGTGGCCTGAAATACCTTGTATTGTCATCTGTGTCTTAGGACTCAGGGGTCTGGTCCAACCAATGGCTGCTGTTGATATGGCCTCTGACATGCTATCAGATATTGCACTAGAAGGTCTCCTCTTGGGAAAACCACCTGTTGGCCTACACTTGTGATAATCTTATCTGTCCAGCCTGATAATGGTCATAGTATGACCGTCCTTTTCTCTAAGTAGGGTATAATTTCTTGGTTGCCAAACAAGTAAGAATTCCCTAATCTCTTGGTTCTGATCCTTCTCCCTACCCCCAGCATAGGCAGAGGGCGTGTATAGGAAGAGGATTGTGATCAACCACAGAACTTCACTGAGAATAAGGGCAGTGGTCCGACATACGTTCACTCGATCCGTCCCTAGAGACTTGCTAGGATTTCCTCCATTTGTTTGCCTCAAGGAGTTTAAACTCATGCTTAATGACCATGGGTCCCTAATACCATTGGTTCCTCCAAATATACACTGTTTTAGGTCATGAAGATAACAAACACCTTGATATGGATGAGGAAAATAGTTATTTGGGTCAAGGAAGAAGTACATGTTCACTTGATTATATAGTCAAGGGCTTATTAGAGTCACACACGAGAATTCTGTAACTCTGGCTTACCTACATTTCCTCACACTATTATATTTTAAATAACAGCTCAATATATTTGTGTTACTATCCCAAAATAAGATCTATAATAAGCCTCATACTATTATATTTTAAATAATATCTCAATATATTTATATTAATCTCCTAAAATAAGATCTATAATAAGTTACCTAGAGGAATTACATAGAACTTTCCTACTTGAAATTGATCCCTGAGGGACCCATGACAAATAAGAAAAGGTATAGACTTGTGGGTACATAGTCACATACAGTTTAGTACAGTCAGGCTTGTTCCATTGAGCACGTGAACCTAATAACTTCATCACAGGACCAGTATTTTATTTCTGTCTTTTACCTTTTAACTGAACATGTAATGGAAAAATCATATTCATGTAGAAAAGTGTACAAATCATAAGCAGGTTTTTTACAAAGGGAACACACCTATGTAATCATCATGAGATAAAGAAAAAAAAAAACAAAAACAAAACAGTGGCATCCCAGAAGTCAGTTTTGGTTAAATCTTCAGAATTTCCTGTTAACTGGTTCCAGAATAACTTAAATAACAATTAAAAAAAACAACCTTTTCCCCAGCTTTTATGAAAGGCTTTCTACTATTAAAATTCTGCCTAAGGCTTGCTTAGTCTTAAAGATTTAGCCAAGTAAGAAAAAGCCAAGTTCTGTTCTGACACATTTTTTTATCTAAATGACCTTTTCAGGGGCACCTGGGTGGCTCAGTCAGTTAGGCCTCCAACTCTTGATATTGGCTCAGGTTGTGACCTTGAGGTTGTGAGATCGAGCTCTGCGTCAAGCTCTGCACTGAGCCTGGAGCCTGCTTGGGATTCTCTCCCTCCACCCCCTCTCTCTTCCCCTCTTCTGCTCACACACGTGCCTTCTCTCAAATAAACAAACAGTTAAAAATAAGTAAGCAAATGACCTTTTTGGATGCATTTCACCACATGCAACAGCACACTTCACTTTTTTTGTCCCCTTAGCCACCCTGCTGTCCTTGAGAATTCTCCCAGAATTTAAGAAGAAAGCCGTATGGACCAGAGCGTATGGTTGGTGAAGTTCTGTGATAGCCGGCAACATCCTCAGATGGATGAGGAAAACCATAGAAATGGAAGAAGTTTTTCCAGAATTCGTGTCTGGGGTCGCTGAGCCTTGATGCAGAGAGTTAAGGGTCACGAAAAGGTGGAGACATAACCGACAGTTTGACTCACACGTACCAGGAGAAGCGGGCATTGCTTCCGTACCCAGGCCAGTTGAGACTGAAACAAGAACTTGAATTTTCCTGTATTTGGCAGGAGTTCAACCTGAAGATTTACTCTGTGCAAATTGGACAACATCATCCTCTCCCCCGTAAATTCTAGTAAAATAATCCTGTGAATGTTGTGCCTGTGACTTCTTTGTTTTAAGGCATGGGGAAGCTTT
Organism: Leopardus geoffroyi; assembly: GCF_018350155.1. Taxonomy (NCBI): domain Eukaryota; kingdom Metazoa; phylum Chordata; class Mammalia; order Carnivora; family Felidae; genus Leopardus; species Leopardus geoffroyi. Next base: position 45,679,896 of record NC_059342.1, read on the forward strand.
TGCTAGCAAAACCAAACTATAGTGGTGACAGTGACATCACCATCGACTTCCCTCGAAGTCTCTGGAGGATATTCGTTGACTTCAAGTTTTCTTATTGAGAAAACAGTCTTGCCGCCTATCAATAATAAGCCTGGTGTGAGTGGAACATTAGCTAACTCAGATTCATTAGTGGTGGCTATAATTTTCTTATGCTTGGGTCTCTTGAATGCAGTCTGAAAGTTACCGAATCCAAAAAAGCTCCGGCCACAGAAGAAAACAGGGGCTCACAAACCAAGAAGTTCTAGAGCAGATCCGATCAGGTTCAGTCAGCTGCGGTCGGTGAGGCAAACAATGCCATTAGGGCTCGTGATCACTCCACATAGTTGTTAAGATGGCTGCCCGCAACCACAAAGGGAAGGAAAGGTGTCCTTGCCCATAGGTATGACGGGAGCAGCGTGGAGAGGACTCTGGTTGGGCTTGGATCACATGCGAGTCCCCGAACAACATGGACGTGGGACATGGGGTACCCTAATCTACCGGGCCTGGGTCACACCTAAACCGGGTTTCCTCCAGGAGAAAGATGAGGGAATGCTGGATAGAAATCTTTTTGAGGGGCATCTCAGTCAATTGGGCCTCCGACTCTTGATTTCAGCTCAGGTCATGATCTTAACAGTTCATGGGATCAGGGCCTATGTTGGTTGGACTCTACACTGATAGCACAGAGCCTGCTTGGGATTCTCTCTCTCTCTCTCTCTCTCTCTCTGCCCCTCCCCCACTTGTGTGTATGTGCTCTCTCTCCACCCCCAAAGAAATAAACATTTTAAAAATATATCTTTTTGAAAGAACAATGTTTTTTTATAAGGACAAATCTCTACCTTAATTAAGCAGGGTGGCTGGTGGCCTAATGACAAATAAATGAAGTTATGCGACAATGTCCTCGAGGACGGCGTTTTACTCGAGGGCTTGAGAATCAGGCAGCATTTCCATTGTGATCTGCTTGCTAATAATTTTTCCTTCATGCGGGCATTAATCAAAGCCGCCTTTAACCAATCGTATGTATGTTCTGATGGATACATACGTGGGATCACTGGGGATGAACGTTGTGCCCCCCGGAGTGATAATATACCTTTGCGTCTACCATGCCATATCAGTGCCCGGTTCTTTACAAGCACCGGGGAACTTTTAGTCTTCCTGTTTGACATACCGTGCGTTCATGTCGTCACCCAGTCAACCTCCCTCCCGCTCAGGTTAAAAATAACTCCACGAGTTTAGTTTCCAAATATATGGATTTGTGATTGCAGGTTCCGGGTATCTGTGGTTCACTTCGTAATTCACGTTCTTCTTTCTTTTTGCCGAACCTCAATAAGGTGCCGAGATGCTTTCGGAAAAGGGGAAGGCGAGACGGGCCCTCGGGTAGTATTCACCTGCATTGCCGATATTTCGTGTTTACTATTTCCTTAGAGGCTGGGCTGGAGGGAAATGAATTTGAGGGCCGAAGCCGAAAGTTTTACGTGAGAAGCTAGCTTCTCTTGCCTTCCCACTGCATACACTTTCTTATACTTCCTACCAGAGACTGAAATTCATCTAATATCTGTTAGGTGCCATACTGTAAGTTCACTAGAACCTCCACTTGTATGATCTTATTTCACTCCTACGACAATAGTGTGAAGAGGCATTTCTATTTTGAAATGGAGCAAATACATCTAATGAGAGGCAGAGCTATATATAGATTAGCAGGGCCCTAAAACCCTAGATCCAGTGCTCATTCTACCGTTATCAGGGCATCAGCATCCACTTTAAGATGAAAACTCCTGGGGCGCCTGGGTGGCTCCGTCGGTCGGGGTGTCTGACTCTTGATTTCAGCTCAGGTCATGATCTCGCAGTTTGTGAGCTCGAGCCCCGCGTCGGGCTCTGTGCTGTCAGCTCAGAGCCTGGAGCCTGCTTCGGATTCTGTGTCTCCCTCTCTCTCTCTGCCCCTTCCCTGCTCATGCTCTGTTTCTCTCTCAAAAATGAATAAAGCATTAAAAAAAATTTTTTTTAAAAGATGAAAACTCCTACCAAGGATTGAATGTCGTTCATGCTTAATATCGATTGCTGTAATCAGAGAAACGAAATAACCCTTAAGCACAGGGAATACGGTCAATAATACTGAAATAATGGTGACAGATGGTAACCACACTCAACGGGAGTGCACGTTGGGTAATGTATGGAAGGGTCAAACATTGATATTGTACACCTGAAACTAATACAACATTGTCAACTAAAAAAAAAAAAAAAAAAAAAAAAAGAACCAAAAAAGGATACTACCTCATGTTGATAGGCTGCTGGAATTGGGAAGTTAGGAGTTGTAAAGGAATGGGTCTTTGTGGGTCAAGGGACTTTGAATTCCTGGGCCAGCTTGCAAACGTGGGTGGCAGTCCAGAACAGCGAGAGGAAGTGGACACTGAGGGTGTCTGCATTTCTGCCCCGAATCGGCAGGCAGACCTTGCTGGTGCGGGAGGAGAGGGAAGGAAGAATCAACCCGGTCTTCTAAATCCAGGCTGCCCATTTGATCTCAAACTTTGTCCCCTGCTCGGGCCCTTGGGGAACAGAAGAGTACAAAACGGGAGAAATAAAATAAATCTGTATCCGTTCTTCCCTCGCCACCCCACTCCACCCCCATTTTGTTTTCAGCAGTCTTGAGCTGCAGATTTGTGGGATTTTCCGATTCATGGTACCCTATGACGGGTCTAAGATGTAAGATTCTAAATTTGAAAATCTGAAGGTCCTAAAATCTCAAGATCTAAGGCCACTGGAATGAGCACACTCTTTCTGTTGGTCACCTGTGTGACCTCAGGTCAGAAGGAAGCTATTCCCTCAGGATGGCTCGCGTTGTTCTCTAGAAATCAGAAGTCTCTGCCTTTTCAGACCAGATGTTCCAAACTATATACAAAAGGAAATATTCCAAGTTATCTTCTGTTGGGTTTCGAAATCACAGGTTGCCAAGACAAATAGCATGTTGGAATATCCTAACAAATTAATGTGTCGCGTGAAAGCTTTATTATGTGTCTCAGAAGTATCCACTCTCTTGATTTGAAAAGTGTGCATTCCAAGCAGATGTTGGCATCCATGCAAGTGCCTAAAATTATCTTTATTTGTAATGTAATGACTCCATGGTAACTAACTACAGGGTTCTTAACCTTTTTTGAAGTTGACCACCCGAATTTCTACTACATGATTTTAACCAAAGATAACGATATTGTGATTATAGTAAGACTTTGTTAGGAACTCCGCTGCTATCTTGAAGTAACTCGGTAACTCTGAAAATAAGCCGTTTTAAACTTTCGGTAAACATTTTTGTAAATTGCTGTTTTAGAAGGGAAGTCGGATCATTTGGTTTGGACGTTGTGGCCTTCGCTAAAGCCAGGGTTGTAGGCTAGGTGTCTGGTGAGTCCGTATCTCCACCCCACAAGCCCATTCCTGGCTGCAGGCATTTCAGATGGGACCCGGGGACGGAATGGCGCTGCAATAATTCACATCCTTCCTCCTCCCATTGGAGAAAACACCTCACGGCGTCATCTTCATGTGTAAATGTGTATCATCATCGCGTTGGTCCTGGATGAGGTAATGTGTTTTTGTATTTTCTCAGAGGAAATAATTCTGATCCTGGAAACACTAAGGTCTCATTTTTTTTTTTTTTGAATGTATGATAGATAAGATATAGTAATTACGAAGTTGTGAATATGCATGTAACTTGTTAAAGATCATTTGATTCTTCTCAAACATAAGGGACGTATGAAATAATTTCCAGCTAAATTATTGGATATGAAACTAAGAGTGACAGTGATGATTCCCTGACTTTGGTTTTATTTCTTGAATACAAGGAGTAACTTCCCTCACAAAGTAGTTGTAAGGATCAAAAACAAAAATATGCGTTATAAATTCTCAGATGTAATAGAAATGTTACCACTTTTATAGGTTTCACTAAAATAGCTCTAATGCTTGACCATATGTGCACTGGGACTTGGGAAGATCATAGAAATTTAACAAATTGTTCTCCTTAAAACATTCTAAAAGTAGCCCATGAAGAAAGGGTACTAACGTAAATTTTAAAAAACTTCACGTGTCTTCTAAACATGAAGTGTTGAGACGAATCAAATATAATTGAAACATCTAATTGATACATTTCTTAAAATGTCTATTTCTGGATGTATTGGTAGCAACCTATAAAGTCAGAGCTGCACAATTATGAGTACTATGTGGCACCATATAAGGTCCTGGGGGACAAAGTAAGACGGGACATTCCTGCCTTCATGGAACTTAGATTCAGAAAATGTAAATCAGCAAACCATCTTATAAGTTTAAAGCATCCAGGAAAGCATGTGACAAATTTCCTACTTCTGTGTAGCCGCTTATATTTTAAAAAGGTTTAATTTACCATACTTCATGTGCTGGCCAGGGCAGGAAACGAACTCAGGGGCATTCAGTTGGTAAACATTAGGGCTGGATTTCAAATCCTACCCACCGCTCTTACTTCCAGGCCCCATTCTCACTGGATCCCGTGGCTCAGCTGAATACCACAAAGCACGCGGTAGGCACCTACGTTTGATGAATCAAGACATGTTCTTACTAATTGATTTTCAGATGGAATTGACAGTTCCCCTTTCTAAGATGAGATTTTTCAACTCTAGCCACCCTTACCAGAGATAAATGAATTCCCGGGTAGCACCTTTAAACATAAATGAATGTCATCATCTTGGTTCTAAAAACAGAACTACATGGCATGGCGGCTTTTATTGAAGTTCTTCTTAGCGGTTTTCTGTCCAAAGCTGAAATACTTTGGACTCAAACTCTAGTGTGCAAGAGGGGCATCTGAGGAGCCTGGCAAAATGCAGGTTCCTGGCTCCCAGGGGCACCCTGGAATCTGCCTTCTAGGTGGTTCCCTGGTTAGTTCTGGGACTGTTGCTCCCTGAAACATCCTCTGAAAAGGTACCCTGGTAAAAAGGGCCATATCAAAGTTAGCACAGCAATTAGGCCCAGAAAGAGAAAGTAAAAGTTACCCGAACAAAGGAAAAACGTAATGTTTACAAAGTAAAAATAAAGGAGAGGACGATGTTGGGGGAAGGGGAGATAATTTTTAGCACATTTTAATTTTAAATCACTTTAATACTTTAGCACAATAAAATGTGACTGTTTTCTTTGTATATAAACATAAGATTCTTTGCAGAAACATTTTGGATATTGATGTTATAGCTACATCATCTTTCGAAAGAAATGCAAATTCTTTTGAAATTTGCTTGCTCAAGGTAGGCAGAATAAGGTATATACTAAAACAAAAGAGTTAACTTCTTTTAGGGACTTCAGGAAGATGCGGTTTATTCTTTAGTAACAAATGTGTTTGCAGGAAGCCTGATAAAGGTTTTATAATTTTAGGCCTACAGTGTGCAAGGCACCCCACAACATTGTTTCTTGAATGAATGTAGACGCGTTTGCAGCAACTAAGAATCAGCTCCTTTTACTAACAATCTGTTTATTGAAGAAAAACGTCAGACAAGGGTAAGAGTGTTGAAAAGTGAGGAAAAGAAAATGCATTAATACTGAATGGATATGTTTGGAAGAAGTGTTACTGCTTTTCATTCACTACTTTGATAAAGGCAAGGCCCAGGGACTTTGATGATATTACAGCGTGTACGTGATGTTTTTCAGCCAGACTTCTGCTCAGTGATGAAATAAGCTCTGCAGCGTTTTCGTTCAGAGCAGTTTTATCCCCCACCCCCTCCGGAGGTCCCGGTGCTGTTGATTACTTACTACACCTTAGCTGGGGTTACTTGGAACTTGAGGCACTGGAACTTGGCATTGAAAACTCCAAAGAAAGGTCATCTTAAAAGTTATGTGTTATGCTTTTAAAATATCTAAGTTTCCTATTTCATCTATATGTATTAGATTTGGGAAACTGAGCATTTGACAACACTGAACAGAATGAAATAGAGATTTGATGGACACACAGTTAAAATAGCCAAAGAAATCAACTTTGCATTCTGGGTCATATCCAATTAACTAGGTAGATGTTTACTGGCTGGGTTTCTTAATGTGGCGAAGGAAAAATTACATCCTTATTTTTACTAATCTCTAATGAAATTTAATATTTCTCTCAATTATGGATATAGGCAACCAACCACAAGAACAACTGTGACTGGGTCACCAAAGGAGTCATGGATTTTGGTTTCAACTGTTGCAGACCTGAAATTGTCAATCCATAATTCTAAATTTCCTTGTGTTTCTTTTCAGTCTTCTATTTTAAGAAGTACGCAGGTTCTTAAGGTCATTTGGTTTAGAAATTAAAGTAGTATTTAATAACAAAATGTAGTTTCTCTAATTGTTACAACTCTGCTCTTCAGTGATTCTAGATGTAAATAGTATTTCAGCGATCTTAATTGAGAGGAAGCTAGACTGAATCACCCAAAGTTTGCAGAGGGATTCTGTTCTCTTCCTACGCTAGAGCTTTCAGTAAATTTTTTAAAATAAGCAACATTACAAACAAAATCTAGATTTTTAAAAGGATCATTTTTATACTTATTTTGAGATTCCAAATAGGATACTAAATTTGTAAAGATAGCAATTATCTTTATTAACGCTCGACTTTTTAAACGTTTTATTTAGTGGAAATGAGATGACCAATTTTTTTGTAACTACGTTTTTACTACCTGGTTTTTATGTCACAAAATGTTTAGTTCCCTTTTTCTATGGTTACTGGATCAGAAGATTCTAGAATTCTTTCAAGAAAAGTGAATGATATACCAGTGTTACACAGATGATGCTATTAGTCAATTATTCACAAATATTTTAGATCTTCAAAAGAAAAGTTTTCAAAACTCTAAGTGATGACATAGTAATTAGCAATAATAATTCAGTAATCTGAAACATCACTAGTTCTTAGTTGCCTTGTTTCCTTTAAAATTATTATAGTTTTGTACCTTTTATGTCCCCACAAGGTATGGATATGGCCTCATTTTTTTTTTTTTTTTTCAGGAAAGAAATATGGGGCATTATTTGTATACTTATCAAAGATCTATTCTGTTTCATCAGGGTCCTCTTTTAAGGATCAAAGTCCAAGTACCTTGTGTAATATTAGTGAACATTCTTCCAGGGTTTGGAACACGTGTCATTTCCTAAGCGTGTCTAATGTGTAAAATGGTGTGAACTGTGGCGATGGTGGGGCATCTGTCTGTCTGTACAGTGTTTTCCTAGACAACTGCAAAACATATTTCACATCGTTGCCCTCCTGCAGACTTGCTATTTGGGAACTCCGAAGTGAAAAGAAATGGAGAGAGACGTAAACAGATACAATTCCGGCTAACACCTCTGGTTTCTCAATTCAACGAAGTCTATCCCAGTCCCTCTCCTGTGTCTCGTTAACCTTACAGGAAAATAATCAGGCTTCCCACGACGTAAATTTAACTTGTATAAAACCCACAGCTTTGGTGAAGTAGCTTGCACAGAATATGTGTTTTGAAAACATGCGAGGATAAGAGAGTGCCGTGATACGTCTCAAGTTTGAGGAGAGCAATCCCGTCGTGGGTTTTTTGTCAAGTACCACGTGTTTTTCCGCCACGGTGCCGTTTACTGCAGCGAATCCACAAGCCTGGTTTTTCTCTTGTCACATCAGAGTGCCGTGCTTCACACTTTCTTCTTTTTAACGGGAAAGCCTTGGAGGACGTCTCTTCTTTCTGAGTAAAGGTGACTGTAGGTAAAATACATACCTAACATGGAGAAGGGAGGGGCAGAAGTAAGTAAGGTTTACCAAGCGTTTCCCTGGAAAGAACCGTGGTTTTAAAATACAATCGGAGTGCCGCGTGGAGTCGAAGGACAAGACACTTGCAAGGGAGACCCAAAGAAGGAACACTTAACCCAGGGTCCAGATCTTCTGCGGAAAGGGAAGGAAAGCATACTCTGCTGTCCCGTTTGCTTTGTGGCAAGGGATTCGTTTCTGCCTTTCCCTAGGGTAGCTCTCTCTACCACCCCGCAAGCGTCGCATCTGTCTTCTCTTTGACGCGTTGTTCTTACAGGTCTGATAATGATTACCTCCGGAAGGTAACAACTCTCTTGGGGACTGGGGAAGGTTAGAGCTGCAGAGAGTGAAACGTAATCGTGGAAGTCCTCTGCCAGTTAAATTTTCTCAACTCCAAGTGTTTGTCCCACACATTTTTCTTGTGTTTTTAGCACCTACTCCCACTTGCCTGCTGGGGAAACGCTAGCACATAAAACCAAACAAACAGGAAACAAAATCGATATAAATGGGAAAACCAGAATGGCCAAGCTTGCATCGTTTGACATCTGTGTTTTCTCTGTAGATCACTATGTCCATGGTCAAACTTTTTTTTTTTTTTTTTTTTTTTTAATGTTCATTCATTTTTGAGAGACAGACCATGAGCCAGGGAGTGGCAGAGAGAGAGGGAGACACAGAATCCGAAGCAGGCTCCAGGCTCTGAGGTGTCAGCACAGAGCCCGACGCGGGACTCGAACTCACAAACTGTCAGATCATGACCTGAACCAAAGTCCGATGTTTGAGCCACTCAGGCGCCCCTCCACGGTCAAACTTCTACATTTCCTACAACTGCAGGTATGTTACCTGCTACGGAAACTGTTCGTGTTTATACGGTGAAACACTGATATATCTGATCTTGTGATGTCCTGCAAAAAGCATTATAACTTCGAGGTGCTTTACTAACAAGATCTAGTCCATCATGCCGGGCTTCCTTTTCTGCCTCTCCCGTGTTTGCAGACCTTTCTGCTAAGGTAGATAGCAGCACAAACCAGAAAGCACAGGAAGAATGCAAAAACAAAAGCCACTTACCTATAAAGAGCATCATGAGATACATTTTCAGCACGTATGGGAAATAGATGGCTAAGTCGAAAGGCAGCTTCGTGGAGTACGTGCCAGATGATTCGAAATAAGGCAGCGACTGATAGATGGCAAATGCTGTTTAAAGAAGAAAGAAAGAATTGTGAGTTTCCTCTCATATTGCTACAGGGATGGGTGTGTGTGTGTATATACAAATACCCGTGTGTGTGCGTGTGTGTATGGATGGATATTTTGAATTTTACAATGACGGTTGTGACCACTGCTGAATCCCACAGCTAAAGCTACAGTTTAACAAAGAAATGTGAACGACTAAACTGGCAAGACCATGACAACGGTGTGACTTGAATTTTTTTGTTGTTGTTCATTTTACACTTGGTTATGCCCACAGAGAAACAGTTTACAATGTTTCTTAAAGTGGTATCCCCCAATACTTGTCTCCTTAGCCACTGATAGGGATGGATGGATAGGTTGATGAATCCGAAAAATGTGGCATACGGTTGCTCTCTTTGGAGTTTCAAAACGCCTATCAGTGCAGTAGAGATTCTGAAAAGCTCTGCAACAAAGAAACTGGTTTCACTCAACATCTCCTCAGCTTAACTGGCCTTCAAATAGCTCCTCCGTCCTCCCCACCCACTAGTAGAACTTTTAAAGACTTCTGAGCAACTCTGGGAGAAATGGTGGCCTAAAGAAGTTTGAGGGAGGAGGCTGGGGTCAGATAAAGAGATGGAGGTTCAGAGAGGGAGCAGATGGTGAAGTAGGAGGAGCCTGAGTTCAGCTCAACCCATGGACACGCCAAAGTAACAGCTACATCTGCACAACTCTGAAAACGTCCTGAACACAGGACAGACCTTCCACAGCGAATTGAGAGAGAAGGCCACATGGAACAGGGTAGGAGGGGTGGAGATGTGGTTGGAAACCAAAACCCTAGTGAGACTAACCACAAACGGAGGGGACACCACAAGCCTGGAAGCACAAGGAAGTAAGGAACCACCGCAGAGCGCCCTGGCACTGGGGGACTGCCGTGAGAACGAGTCCCTATGACATGTGGCCTTGAAATCCAGTGGGGCTAATTTTGGGGAGCCTTAAAATTCAGCAGGATACAAGGTTAGAAGAAGGAAGGAAATTATAAAGATCAGACCAGGGATGAATGAAATAGAGACTTAAAAAAAAGAAAATATCAATGAAACCAAGAGATGGTTCCTTGAAAAGATAAAATTAATAAACCTTTAGCCAAGCTCCTCAAGAGAAAAGGAGACTAAACTAAAATCGGAAAATAGTAGAAATAAAAACTGACCCACAGAAATACAAAAGATTACAAGACTACTATGAAAATTTCGATGCCAACAAATTGGGCCACTTAGAAGAAATAAATTCCTAGAAACATAACACGTTTCCAAAATCGAATCAGGAAAAAATAGAAAATCTGAATAGACCCATTATTAGAAACAACCTTGAATCGATACTTTACAAACTTCCCAAACAGAAGTCCAGGACCAACTGGATTCACAGGTGAATTTTAACAAACATTTAAAGAAGAGTTTATACCTACTCACATCAATCGATTCTAAAAAAAAAAATAGTAAGGGAAGCTTCCAAATGCATTCTATGAGGCCAGCTTTACCTTTACATCAAAAGCAAAGAGACTACCCCCTCCCACCACCCTCCCTCTAAATACAAGCCATTATCCCTAATGAACATAGATGCAAAAATCCTCAACAAATTAGCAGACCACATTCAACAATACGTGAAAAGGACCATTTACCACAATTAAGTGGGATTGACTATGGGGATGCTAGGATGGTCCGATATGTGCAGTCGACGTGGTACACCCTATCAACAAAAGATAAAAATCACAATCAATAGATGACGAAAAAGCACTTGACAAAACATCTGTTCATGATAAAAATGCAACAAAGTGGGTTTAGAGAAAATATTCCTCAACATAATAAAGGCTACGTATTAAAAACCCAAAGCTAAAATCATAGTGATAAACTAAGAGCTTTCCCTCTAGGATCAGGAACAAGTCAAGCTGTCCACTCTTGTCACTTTATCCAACAAAGTACTAGAAGTCCTAGCCACATCAGACAAGAAAAGGAACTAAGAGGCATCCAAATTGGAAAGGAAGACATGCACAAGACTCACTGCACAAGACATGATACTGTACATAAAAATCCTAAAGATGTCACCAAAAAAACAGAAGTAACAAACGAATTCAGGAAAGTTGCAGGTTACAAAATTAACACATGGAAATCAGCTGCGTTTCTATATACTAATAAAATAGCAGAAAGAAAAATTCAGAAAACAACAATCCCATTAACAGTTGCACCAAACAAAATACTTAGGAATAAGCCAAGGAGGTAAAACATCTATACTCTGAAAACTGTTAAGACACTGAAGGAAGAGACTGAAGACAACACAAACAAATGGAAAGATACACCAAGCTCGTGGACTAGAAGAATTATCATTAAAATGTCCACAGTACCCAAGGCGCCTGGGTGGCTTCGTCGGGTAAGTGTCTGACATCAGCTCAGGTCATGATCTCACAAGTTGTGAATTCAGGTCCTGCATCAGGCTTGCACTGACGGTGCAGAGCCTGCTGGGGATTCTCTCCCTCCCGCTTACTCTCTCTTTCTAAAAATAAATAAACATAAAAAAAAAAAAAGTACATACTACCCAAAGCAAACTACAGATTCAGTATAATCCCTATCAAAATACCAATAGCATTTTTCATGGAACTAGAATAAATCATCCTAGAGTTTATATGAAACCACAAAAGACCTTGAATAGCCAAAGCAATCTTGAGAAAGAACACAGCTGGGGGTATCACAACTGCATATTCCAAGGTATACAACAAACCCGATATGATCAAAACAGTACTAGCACAAAAATAGACACAAAAATTAATGGAAGAGGGTAGAGAGCCAATAAACAAACCATGCTTATATGGTCAATCTATGACAAAGGAGGCAAGAATTTACAATGGGAAAAAGGCAGTCACTTCAATACATGATGCTGGGAAAGCTGAACAGCCACATTCAAAAGAATGAAACTGGACCCCTTATTATAGACAAGAATAAACTCGAAATGGATAAAAGACCTAAATGTGAAACCTGAAACCACAAAACTCCTAGAAGAAAACATAGGCATTATACTCTTGGATATTTCCCTTAGGAACATATTTAGGGGTAGGTCTCCTCAGACAAGGACAACAAAAGCAAAATTGGGACTACACCAAAATGAAATTTTGCACAGTGAAAGGAACCATTCACAAAACAGAAAGGCACCCTACTGAATGGGAGAATGCAAGGTATGTATCTTACATGGCATTAATATCCAAAATACATGAAGAACTTCTACAACTCAACACCAAAAACACAATGCAATGCAAAAACATGAAGACATGAACATACATTTCTCCAGAGAAGACCTACAGATGCTCAGCATCACTAGTCATCACAGAAATGCAAGTCAAAATCATGAGATATCACCTCACACCTCCCAGGATGGCTAGTACAAAAAGAAAAAGAAAAAAGAAAAGAAAAGAAATAACAAGTGTTGGCAAGGCTGTAGAGAAAGGGGAACCCTCTTACACTGTTACTAGGAATATAAACAGGTGCAGCCAGTGTGGAAAATAGTATGGAGGTGTCTCAAAAATTAAATATAGGAGCACTGTACTCTCCAGTAATTCCACTTGTCGGTCTACCCACCAACTAGTTACAGAGGCTTCAAACAGCCGTCTCAATACCATAGGGATCAAACCCTGCCCCGTGTGCCCGAAGCAGGCAAAGTGGGTCATAGCAGCTGGCTGCACTGAAGGCAACTGCAGCTCAGCCATAACAGTAGGGCATAGGCAACCCGCACAGGGGACATTCCTGATTTTGAAGACCAAGGGGGAGTTGTGCTACAGGACGCCACAGGATCTCTTCAACATAAGGCCACTATTTTCAAGACCAGGAGATGCAGGGACACCTGGGTGGCTCAGTCGGTTAAGCGTCTGACTTTGGCTCAGGTCATGATCTCACAGCTTGTGAGTTTGAGCCCCACGTCAGGTTCTGTGCTGCTAGCTCAGAGCCTGGAGCCTGTGTCAGATTCTGTGTCTCCCTCTGCCTCTGCCCCTTCCCCGCTCATGCTCACGCGCTCGCACTCTCTCTCTTTCAAAAATAAACATTAAAAAAAAAAAAAGACCAGGAGATGCTGACTCACCTGATACACAAAAACACAGACAAAATGAGGAGACAGAGGAATATGGCCCAAAGGAAAGAACAAAATCACAGTAAAAGAGCTAAATGAAACAGGTAACTGATGTGCCTGATAACGAGTTCCAAGTAATGGTCATAAAGATAATCGCTGGGTGTGAAAAAAGAGTAGATGATCTCAGATCTCAATGAGAACTCCAACAAAGAGAAAATATACAAAAGAACCAGTTAGAGCTGAAGAATTCAAAAAACGAAGTAAATACACCAGAAGGAATCCAGAGCAGATTAGAGGATGCAGAAGAACACAACAATCTGGAAGACAACATAATGGAAAGCAATCAAGCTGAAGAGCAGGAAGGAAAAAAGTGACATCCGATAAGGGAACTCAGCATTATCGAGAGTAACAATATTTGCATTAAAGGGATCCCAGAAGAGAGAGAGAGAGAGAAAGGGAGTGGAAAAATTATTTGAAGAAATAACTGAAAACTTCCCTAATCTGGGAAAGAAAAGAGATATCCAGCTTCAGGAAGCACATAAAGCCTCAAAAAGATGAATCCAAGGACGTCCACACCAATTATTATTCAACCATAATAATTGATATGGCAAAAAGTAGTGATATAGAGTGAATTTTTAAAGCAGCAAAAACTGCTTTTAGGACATAACTAAAAGAAAGTTATAAAAGGAAAAGTTTCACAGGTAAAAAGCAAACATACCGTAAAGGTGGTAGACTAACCAATTATAAAGCCAGCATGGAGGTTTAAACACAAAAGTAGTAAAATCAATTATATCTATAAAATTTAAGTGATACACAAAAAGGAAATATGTAAGATATGACATCGTTGGGGCGCCTGGGTGGCGCAGTCGGTTGGGCGTCCGACTTCAGCCAGGTCACGATCTCGCGGTCCGTGAGTTCGAGCCCCGCGTCGGGCTCTGGGCTGATGGCTCGGAGCCTGGAGCCTGTTTCCGATTCTGTGTCTCCCTCTCTCTCTGCCCCTCCCCCGTTCGTGCTCTGTCTCTCTCTGTCCCAAAAATAAACGTTGAAAAAAAAAATTTAAAAAAAAAAAAAAAAAAAAAAAGATATGACATCGTTTATATAAGACATGGAGGAGGAAGTAAAACCTTTTAGAATGTGTTCAAACTTAGGTGACCATCGACTCAATACAGACCATTACACACATAAGATGTTATATTTGAACCCAATGGCAACCACAAATCAAAAACCTACAATAGATACACCAAAAAATAAAGAGAAAGGAATCCAAATGTGACACAAAAGCAAGCCATCAAACCACAAAGGAAGAGAGCAAGAGAAGAAAGGAACAGAATTCTGAAAACAACCAAGTTGTTGTTAACGATGAATTAAATGGCAATAGGTGCATATCTATTAATAATTACTTTAAATGGAAGTGAACTAACTGCACCTATAGGGTGACTGAAAGGATTTTAAAAACAAACAAAAGGGGCGCCTGGGTGGCGCAGTCGGTTAAGCGTCCGACTTCAGCCAGGTCACGATCTCGCGGTCCGTGAGTTCGAGCCCCGCGTCAGGCTCTGGGCTGATGGCTCAGAGCCTGGAGCCTGTTTCCGATTCTGTGTCTCCCTCTCTCTCTGCCCCTCCCCCATTCATGCTCTGTCTCTCTCTGTCCCAAAAATAAATAAACGTTGAAAAAAAAAAAAAATTTAAAAACAAACAAAAAAACCAAAACCAAGACCCATCCATTTCTGCCTACAGGAGACTCACTTCAGACCTAAATACACATACGGACTGAAAGTGAAGATATGGAAAAACCTATACAAGGCAAATGGGGCAGGAAACAGGGTGGCAATACTTATATTAGACAAAATAGACTTTAAAACAAAGACTGTAGCAAGAGACAGAGGTACTACATAATGATGAAGTGATCAGTCCAAGAGGGTGTGACAATTGTAAACATCTATTCACCCAACAAAGAAGCATCTAATTACACAAAGCAATTAACAGGCATAAAAGGAGAAACTGAGAGTAATACAATAAGAGAGGACTTTAACACCCCACATGCATCAATGGACAGGTCATCCAGACAGGAAATCAACAAGGAAATAGTGGCTGTGAATGACACATTAAACTAGACAACCCTAACAGATACCTACAGAACATTCCATTAAAAAACAGAATATGCATTCTTTTTAAGTGCACATGAAGCATTCTGCAGGACAGATCAAATGTTAGGCCACAAAACAAGCCTCAAAAATGTTAAGAAGATTGAAGTCATAGCAAGCATTTTTTCCCAACCACAACAGTATGAAACTAGAAATCAATTACAAGAAAAATTTTGGAAAGAACACAAATAGAGGAAGGCTACACAACATGCTATTAAACAACAAATGGGTCAACAAAGAAATCAAAGAGGAAATCAAAAAATACAGGAAGACAAATGAAGATGGAAACACTGCAGTCCAAAATCTTTGGGCCATGGCAAAAGCAGTTCTATAAGAGAAGTTTATAGCAATACGGGCCTATCTCAAGAAACAAGAATAACTTTCAAACAACCTAACCTTACACCTAAGGGAGCCAGGAAAAGAAGAAAGCCCAAAGCTAGTAGAAAGTAGAAGGAAGGAAATAATGAAGATTATGGCAGAAAAAAGTAAAAAGTAAACTAAAAAAATGACAGAAGAGATCAATCAAACCAAGAGCTGCCCTTTGAAATGATAAGCAAAATTGATGGCCTTTAGCCAGATTCATCAGAAAAGAGGACTAAAGTAAAAAATGAAGGAAAAGAAATAACAACTGATACCACAGAAATACAAAGGATTGTAAGAGAATAGAATGAAAAATTACATGCCAACAAATTGGGCAATCTAGAAGAAACAGATAAATTCCTAGAAACATACAATCTCCCAAAAGTGATTCAGGAAGAAACAGAAAATTTGAACAGGCAAATTACTATTAGTAATGAAAGTGAATCAGTAATCAAAATCTCCCAACAGACAAAAGTCTGGGACCAGATGGCTTCACAGATGAATTCTACCAAACATTTAAAGAAGTGTTTAAGTCTTCTCAAAAAAATAGAAGATGATGGAAAACTTCCAAATTCATTCTACAAGGCCTGATTGCAAAACCAAAGACTGTTTAAAAAATAAAACTATAGCCAGTTATCTCTGATGAACATAGTGCAAAAATCCTCAATAAAATATTAGCAAACTGCATACAACAATACATTAAAAAGATCATTCACTGCAAACAAGTGGGATTTTCCAGGGATGCAAGAGTGATTCAATATTTGCAAATCACTCAACGTGTCATATCACATTAACAAGATGAAACAGAAAACCCGCTGGACCATTTCAAAGGATGCAGAAAAAGCATTTGACAAAATACAACATCCATTCATGATAAAAACTCTCAATAAAATGGGTTTAGAGGAAACATACCATAAAGCCACCTATGAAAAACCCACAACTAACATCATACTCAATGGTGAAAAAAAAGCTTTTTCTCTAAGATCAGGAACAAGACAAGGATGTCCACTCTCACCACTTTTATTCAACAGAGTACTGGAAGTCTTAGCTGCAGCAATCAGACAAGAAAAAGAAATAAGAGGTTTCCAAATTGCCAAGGAAGAAGTTAACCAAGATTATTTGCAGATGACATGGTACACTATATACAGAAAATACTACAGACTCTACTGAAAAACTATTAGAATTGATAAATTCAGTAAATTTGCAAGATACAAAAGTAACAGAGAAATCTGTTCCATTTCTTCTATATACTACTAACCATGTACAGTTGCACCAAAAAGAATAAAATACCTAGGAATAAACTTAACCAAAGAAGTGAAAGACCTACACTCTGAAAACTGTAAGACACTGATGAAAGAAACTGAAGATGACACAAACATGCTCATGGATTGGAAAAATATCATTAAAAGAGCCATACTACACAAAGCAAACTATAGATTCAATGCAATCCCTATAAAAACACCAATGGCATTTTTCATAGAACTAGAACAGATAATCCTAAAATTTGTATAGAACCACAAAATACCTTGAATTGACAAAGAAATCTTGAGAAAGAACAACACAGCCGGACGCAAATTCCAGATTTCAAGATAGGCAACAAAGCTGTAGTAATCAAAACAGTATGGTATTAAAACAGATACACAGGTCAATGGAACAAGATAGAGAACCCAGAAATAAACCCATGCATATATAGCCAATTAATCAATGACAAAGGCAAGAATTTACAATGGGGAAAAGATAGTTTTTTCAATAAATGGTCTGGGAAAATGGGACAGCTATATGCAAAAGATTGAAACTGGCCCCTTTCTTACACTGTACACAAAAATAAACTCAAAATGGATTAGAGACCTAAATGTGAATCGTGAAACCATAAAACTCCTGCAAGAAAACATAAGCAGTAATTTGGCCATCACCCTTAGCAACATATTTACAGGTATGTCTCCTTAGGCAAGGGAAATGAAACCAAAATTAAATCATTGGGACTACATCAAAATAAAAAGCTTTTAAAAAATTTTTTTTTATTTTTAAAAATTGTTTGTTCATTTTATTTTGAGAGGGGGGAAGGAGCATAGAGAGAGGGGGAGAGAATCCCAAGCAAGGGCTCCATCTCATGCACTGTGAGATCATGACCTGGGCCTAAATCAAGAGCTGCTTAACCAACAGAACCACCCAGGCGCCCCCAGATAAAAAGCTTTTGTACAGCAAAGGAAAGCATCAACAAAACAAAAAGGCAACCTAGTGAATGGGAGAAGATATTTGAAAGTGAAATATCTGACAAGGGTTTGATATGCAAAATACACAAAGAACTTATCAATCAGATAGTTAGGGTATTATGCTCAGTGAAATACACAGAGAAAGACAAATACCATATACTTTCATTTATATGTGGAATATAAAAGATAAACAAGAAATAGACTTAAATATAGAGAACCAACTTGCAGTTGCCAGTTAGGGAGGTGGTTGGGGGGGGTGGTGGGGATGGGCTAAATAGACAAAGGGGATTAAGAAGTACAAACTTCCAGTTATAAAATGAGTAAGACAAATGAAAAGTACAGCATAGGGTGTCATAGTCAAAAATATTGTAATAATGTAGAGTGACAGCTGGTGACTACACTTACTGTGGGAAGCAATGAGTAATGTATGGAATTGTTGAATCAATATGTTGTATACCTGAAACTAATATAGCATTGTCTGTTATACTTCAATAAAGAAGGTTCTATGAAATTATATCTCACATATAGATTACTTTATGACATTTCATGAAATAATAATGTCCTATGGTTATGTTAAGATGTTATTAGGACAGGGGCGCCTGGGTGGCTCAGTCGGTTGAGCGTCCGACTTCGGCTCAGGTCACGATCTCACCGACCGTAGTTCGAGCCCCGCGTCGGGCTCTGGGCTGATGGCTCAGAGCCTGGAGCCTGCTTCTGGTTCTGTGTCTCCCTCTCTCCCTGCCCCTCCCCCGTTCATGCTCTGTCTCTCTCTGTCTCAAAAATAAATAAACGTTAAAAAAATAAAAAAATAAAAAAAAAAGATGTTATTAGGATAAGTGGGTGAAGGGTACATGGGAACAACGCACGATTTTTGTAACTTCTCGTGAGTCTAAAATTACTTTTCAATAAAAGGATTTTGGGGGCGCCTGGGTGGCTCACTTGGTTAAGTGTCCAACTTCGGTTCAGGTCATGATCTCGCAGTTCATGAGTTCGAGCCCACGTGGGGCTGTGTGCTAATAGCTCAGAGCCTGGGGCCTGCTTTGGATGATGCTGTGTCTCCCTCTCTGTCTGCCCCTTGCCTGCTCACGTTCTCTCTCTCTCTCTCTCACTGTCTCTCAAAAACAAAATAAACATTAAAAAAAAATTTTTTTTTTTAATTTTAAGACCGAGGAAATGTCAGGCAACCAAAGCTGTTAGAGAAGCCTGAGCACGATGAGGGTCATGGACCCAGGATCTGCAGTTGACAGCAACACGTGCCATCTAAGATTTCCACTTGCTGCACCTGAGTCTCCAGCATTTTATCAGTAACAACAGTTGATTTGGTTATCTAAAGAACTTGGTCTTTGTCTTTTATATTATTGTATGGGAAACTAAAAAAAGATTACTAAAAAATATTAGAGTTATCAAAAGTCAGGTAGATTGTCTTAACTACGTATTTTTATACTTTGAGGCATTTGGAATCTATAGAAATACATAAAGATAAAACTACAGTTACCTCTATTCTGTGCCCCCCAGAATCATTATTGATATTTTGTCACATATGCTTCCAGGATTCTTTCTGCATACACTTTGCTTTTTAATTGCAGTAAGTTTATGAATCTAATGTCAATAAAAGAAATAGGTTTTATGGCAAACATACAGGAACATGGATTTCCCAGAAAGGAGAAGACTTAACATTACCAAATAACAAGAATGAAAAAGCTTTCTATACAGCTATTCATCCTTTATGTTTAGGAAAAGATCAGTCATATTTCTACTTTATTCCTTTGTATATTCTTTATGGTATTTTTCATATGATACAACAAAGGAATGTACTTAATAAATGTTTCAATGAGTGAAGGACTCCATTCTCAAAGAAATAAGTAATTCTGTTTTGTTTTGTTTTACAATTTTCAGGAGTATTCTCTAGAGTCTCTTGGCATAGTTTTTTCTAAAAATTAGTAATTCTTTTAAAAGCAAAACACATTTTAAAGTTCTACCTATTGTGATTTATTATAATATAAACTTTCTCTGGTCATTGGCAGATAGAAAACATGTGGCTATAATGTATACCCTTTAAGATTATCACCAATGTCACCATTTTATGTTAAATTTCTTTCTGTATATTTTCCCTCAATTATCTCAATATGCTTTCTTAATTTGTTTATGCCTTCTGTTTTCAAAATTCTTAATGTCTGTTTCAGAAAGTTTCCTACCAGTCTGCCAAATCCATTACAGAAGGAAGTATATAGTCCCCTTATATCCTCAAGCTTTTTGCAAGCAGATTATTTAAGTTTTAGTTTTACATTTAGGCTAAGTAACTAGCTTACTTTATATTGTATTCAGTAATTCATTCAGTGTTTATTGAGCATGTATATTAGGTATGTATGAGAAAGAAAGCAAGGAAACACAGACAACCTTCTATCCCCAAAGATATCAGAGGTTAGACAGAAAATAGGCATTAATCAAAGAAACACACAAATGTCTAATTATACCTGAGATAGGTCTTGTAAAAGACAGATTCATGATGCTGTACTGGGGGTGGGGGGTAGGACTGAGTTGAGAAAGTTGAGGAAGGCTTCCCTGAGAAACTGATGACTGATCTAAAGGTAGAGTCTTCCAACAACAGCCAAACTATGGAAAGAGCCTAAATGTCCATCAACTTGACGAATGGATAAAGAAGATGTGGTTTATATATACAATGGAATACTACTCGGCAATGAGAAAGAATGAAATCTGGCCATTTGCAGCAATGTGGATGGAACTGGAAGGTATTATGCTGAGTGAACTAAGTCAGTCAGAGAAGAACAGATATCATATGTTTTCACTCATACGTGGATCTTGAGAAACTTAACAGAAGACCATGGGGGAGGGAAGGGGAGAAAAAAAAGTTACAGAGAGTGAGGGAGGCAAACCATAAGAGACTCTTAAGGACTGAGAACAAACTATAGGTGGGGGGTGGGGGTGAGGGGAAAGTGGGTAATGAGCAGGTAGGAGGGCACTTGTTGGGATGAGCACTGGGTGTTGAATGGAAACCAATTTGACAATAAATTATATTAAATTAAATAAATAAATAAATAAAAGAAATAAAATAAAATAAAATAAAATAAAATAAAATAAAATAAAAATAAAGGTAGAGTCTATTCCTGGCAGAGTGTGATGCATGGGAGACAGTTAAGTAGGAAAGATAGTCCCGCCAGAGGGAACTGAATTTCTATGCATTAAACATAACCACTGAGTCACTAAATGTTAAACCCCTTTTGCATGAGTACACTGAAAGGTTACAACTCATATAACAAGTTAATGAACTTAAGGGCCTGTACTCAGATGTCTTCATTCCTCACCCAATATTTTGTCTACTGAGCAAAGCTGCTGCCCCCTCCAACTTTGTTTCTTAATGCTCGGCTTTTTTGCATCAAGGGAAGTGTGCCAGGAATGATACACTGGGTCAGCCGTCAGCGGTAGCAAAAATAGTAATTTAATCATCAAAAAGTTTAGTGAGCCATTATAACTAGATTGCTTTGTCAGTAAGCAACACTGCAAAGTCACTCTTTGCTTACCTTCAGCGAGAACACACAAAGGATAAATCGGCATCCACAGCGTTTGACTGAGCCAGGTCAAGACAGCATAGGATATTCCTATGACTGACAACATGCTGTAAGTGTACCTAAAAGGAGACAAGGAGCTCATCAACATTTCCTGCTGATGTCTGGGAAATAACAAGGGAAGAAAATAGCTTACACTGTAATTAAACACAGAAATATAACTGGAAAGTGCAAAGTCCAAACTTTACTTCCTAGCATTTAAGCAGGAGAAGAGGTTAAAACACTAATAATAAGGGGAAGGGAACTGTGTCAGTCTGGTTTGTCTCAGGGGGTGGATCATGGATAATTATGGAAATGAACAAAGAAAAAGGTAACTCCTATCCCTCAGTGAATTACAGTTACAAGCTTCCCTGATCAGTGACTTCAATTCCACTCAGAAGCTAAGCCCATTTTATGGAGCACATGGCTAAGTGTTTTAAGACGGACAGACTCGTAAATATCTAGGGAATGAATTTTTAAAATAAAGGTGTGACTTCTAAATCCGTGTTTGGCATCCCTTTGCCTTGTCGTATGATCAATTAAAAGAACTGACCTTAGAATCTTGTTTTGGGTGCAGTAGGTGGTTTTACACCTGCCTTCGTGATGTAATAGATGAAATAGCACACATCTTTTTGTTTCTCCGACTGGGCAGTGATTCTCAAGCTTAAGCATACATCAGAGTCACCCAGAGGTCTTGGCAAAGTACAAATTGCTAGGCCCTCTCCCGAGTGTCTCATTTAGGGAATGTGAGGTAGAGCCTGTGAAGTTGTATTATAAACAAGTTCCAGGTGATGCTGGTGTCACTGGTCAGGTATCTGTTTATACTTTGAGAACTACTGGAATAGGCAATGCATACTATAGCAAAAACAAAAAAACCCACCAACAAACAAAAACCCAAGAAATCTGACACTGAAAACATGGAGAAAACGAAATCTTTCTCCCCTTCTAAGACCCCAATTCCATTCCTCAGAGGCAGTGACCAATGCCAGTTTCTTATGTATTCTCTTAAATAGTTTTGCATTTGCTTATCTATGGGTACAGATATTATACACCAACAGCGTGAGCCTTCATTAAACATGGCAGGTTATCAAACTTGATTTTTACCAATCTAAGTGAAAAATAGCATCTATTTTTCTTTAAAAAAATTTTTATGTTTATTTTTGAGAGAGAGGGAGAGACAGAGCGTGAGCAGGGGAGGGGCAGAGAAAGAGAGAGAGAGGGTCACAGAATCCAAAGCAGGCTCCAGGCTCTGAGCTGTCAGCACAGAGCCCAACGCGGGGCTCGAACTCACGAACCACAAGATCATGACCTGAGCCAAAGTCGGACGCTCAGCTGACTGAACCACCCAGGCGCCCCTATTTTTCTTTTTAGTACAAGAGTAGATAAGCATCTTCTCATATGTTTAAAGCCACTTTTGATGAAGTCCAATGTATCTTTTTTCTTTCATTGCTTGTGTTTTTGGTGTCTGAGAATCCACTACCAAATCCAAAACCATGAAGGTTTACCCCTACATGTTCGTCTCAGAGTTTTATAGTTTTAGATCTTACATTCAGTGTTTTGATCCATTTTAATTGTTGTGTATTGGGGGAGGTAAGGGTCCATTCAGGTGGACATCTGGTTGTCCCAGCACCATTTGTTAAAAAGACTTTTTGCCCTCCAACAATTGTCTTGGTAGCCTTGTGAAAAATCAATTTACTATAAACGTGAGAGTTTAATCTCTGGACTAACAAGTCTATTCTATGGTATATCCTTACGCCAGGATCACATTCTTGATTATTATTGCTTTGTAGGAAGTTTTCAAACTGAGAAGTGTGAGTCGTTCAACCATGTTCTTCCTCTTCAAGATTGCTGCGGCTATTCTAAGTTCCTTGAATTTCCACACGAGTTTTCAGATCAGCTTCGCAATTTTCTCCAAGCAGCCAGCTGGGATTCTGATAAGGATTGCACCGAATGTGTAGATCAGTTTGCAGAGTTTTGCAGTCCTAACAACATTAAGTCTTCAGCCCATAAACACGGGTTATCTTTGTATTTATTTAGATATTTTTAAATTTCTCCCAACAATAGTTTATAGTTTTCAAGGGACAAGTTCTACATATCTTTTGTTAAATTTATGCCTAAGTACTTTTTTTTTTTTTTTGATGCTTTTATAAATGAAACGGTTTTTCTTAATTTTATTTTAGGATAGGCCATTGCAAGTGTATAGAATACAATTGACTTTTGTATGTTGGTTTTGTATTCTATGGCCTTTACCAGTTTACTAGTTCTAATATTTTTAGTGGATTCCTTATGACTTATGTACAAAATCATATCACCTGCCAATAGAGACTTCACTCCTTCCTGTCTAATATGATTGCCTTTCACATAATTTTCTTGCCCAACTGCCAGAACTTGGCTGGAACTTCCAGTATAATGTTGAACACAAGTGGCAAGAGTGGACATCCTTGTCTCATTCCTGGGTGTAGGAGGAAAGCATCCACTTTTCAACATTAACAATCACTTGGATGCAGATTTTTTATGGATGCCTTTATTAGGTTGGGCAAATTTCTAGTCCTTGCATTTACGAAAACATCATTCTAGGGTAAGCTGGGAAGATAATTCCTCCCCAACTTGATAGAGAAAGGAAATTGAGTTTCAGAAAGGTTAGTTAGGTGCTCAGGGATTTCACTTCTAAGTTAGGAGAAATGAAAGTCTTTGTGCACACAAAAGCTTGTACATGGATGTTTATAGCAGTATTCCTCATAACCAAAAAGTAGGTCCATCAACTAGAGAAAGGATAAAAAGTGGTATATCGATATAATGGAGTATTATTCAGCCATAAAGAGGAAATACTGATATGTGTTATAACATGGATAAACCTTGAAAACATTATGCTAAGTGAAGGAAGCCAGTCACAAACGGCTACATACCATATGATTCCATTCATATGAAATGCCAGCAAATTCATACAGAGAGTATGTCAGTGGTTACCAGGGGCTGAGAGGAGGAGAAAATGGGGACTTTACTGCTAACAGGCTTGGGGTTTCTTTTGAATGCAATGAAAATGTCCTCGAATTAGTGATGATAGTTATACACATCTTTGAATACCCTAAAACCCCAAAATTTTATATTTTAAAAGGGTGAATGTTAAGGTACATGAATTATCTTAATTCTGTTATTTGTTTTTAAAGGCTCAGTGATTTGTCCAAGATTATATAGCAAATAGTGGAGGTGAGATTCATCCTAAGATCTTCTGTGTTAAAAAGTCCTTCTGGACATCATGATGCCGCTCCCGATGCTAAGTCATTTTGTTCTCTAATGGGTCTAACCGAGCTCATCTGAAACTGAACAGGCACTGAGAAATTCGGGCACAACAGAGAACAAGACATCAGAAAGTCACAGTCCCAGACGGGGCTCCTGGTCTCAGGAACGCAAAGTCATGGGCTACAGAAGTCCATGGAATTTGCCCCGACTCTACAAAACTATCAGTTAAAAATGAGAAATAGCTTACACAAATTATATCCACAAAGAATTCAACAAAATAGTTCATTCTAACTCACTCTAGGGGCTCAACCTATTATTTAGAAATATTTTAACTCAGCTAGGTTACTGACAATATAATAAACAAAGAATTTACATAACCTCAGCTAAAATGCTATGGCTCGTTTGTTACCTAACCACATCCAGACCTTGCAAGTGGGAGAAGCAGGTCTCAATTGTGAAAGCTGAAGTCGCAGTTAGGACACCTCCCCAAGATGAGCCTCTGAGCAAAGGGGACTGTTCACCCCACTGCTGGTAAAGGTAAGACTAGACCCATCTCTGAGAAGTTTTCGACATACAAGGAAACTGAAGATCATCTAGAGGAAAAGATTCTTAACCTGAGGTTCAAGGATTCCCAAGGAATCCATAAAATAACTTCAAGAAGTCATCCAAACCCAGTGGAATTGTATTCAAAATGTATCCTGGAGACGAAAAGTACAGCACAGGGAATAGAGCCGATAATACTATGATGATATTGTATGGTGACGGATGGTGATTGCACTTATCCCGGTGAGCACCGCATGAGTAATGTATAGAACTGTCCAATCACTATGTTGTACACCTGAAACTAATATAACATTGTATGTTAATTATACTTCAATAAAAAAATAAATGCATGTGGAGGTGCATTTTTTCCCCCCAGAGAGATGAGGTCCTGTATTTAAAATATTCTGGAACTCACAGAAAGCAACTTTGGAAATCCTGACTGGGATATGATAAAAGTCTTGCTTTGCTTGTTAGAGTCACATGGACCAGAGCAATTGCAAGGAATGCCTTTCATTAGCAAACAGCTGTGAGGTTTATTCCAAACTGGTGTTTTGCCAAGTTTTCTGCTGGAAACCTGAATGCGCTGATTTGCTCTTGTAATACCGCAGTAGGTTTTCATTATCTCTGATATGCGCATTATGGAAAGCGCTAAAAATACATTTCCATATCAAGATAAAATAATTTGCAAAGGGGTTATGTTTTTCTCTCTCATCCACAGTAACCAAACGTAGGCGGCTATTACTGGTTGCATTGTAGAAAAGCAACTTGGCTTTGTTTTAAGAGATTATTTTGCCTCCTTACCTAACCATATCCAATAGATTCCAAAAGATGAATAAAACACACACCACGTATTTCTCTTGGACTTCCTCTTGACTGGTGATCACCACAAAGAGGATGATTATTCTCTCTGTGAGCTAACAAAGAAACAGCAAAGTCAAGAATTAGGATCATCTGGTAAGCATGTAGGTAATTTTCTAATTTTAAACACCCCAGTCCCTCTTAAAAGTATGCTTTCACTGGAAATAGGTATACTAAACTGTTAACATAACCTCTGAGGGAGTAGGGTTAGAGGTCCATTTCATTTCCTCCTTTTTGTTTTTTGCATTTTGTATTCTCCAAATTATATATAACGAATGAAAAGAAAAGAAAACCTGTATTTTATCTGAATCGGGATAGCTCTCCCCCTGCAAGAAAGGCACACATGTTGTTATTCACTTTGGCAGAAAGCATGGTCCTTGCTCCAGAGGGAAGCAGCGGTAGGAGAATGTGAGGACAGAATTCTGACACGGTGTGAATAATGGTGCCGTTTAAAGTGCTCTGTATGGGAGCACAGGTGAGGGAGATACCTGCCTCGGGAAAGGATCCAGAGAGACTCATGAAGACAGGTAACACTTCAGAGGGATCTGGGAGAAGGGACGGGAGTCTGTCAGGTAGACTGAGTAGGAGAAAGGGCATCCTAGGTCAGGGGAGCAGACTAAGCAAAGAGGCAGAGGTGTGAAAATGCAGGGGTACTGGGGAGTAATGAGAACCCCTGGAGACTACAGTTGGAGGAAAGTGTAGAGAAGGGAATAATAATAGGAGATAAAATAAAAAAGGTGTTGGGGCTGGGTTGTGAAGGGTTTTGAATAATGGGCCCAGAAATTTCGATTTCATCTAAGTCATCGTAGCATTTTTTTTAAGGGGAAGAGAAGTAATACAATCCTAACCTTTAAAAGCCAGTGGAAAATGAAAAGAATTCAACATACACATTTTTTTCCAAGTCAGTAAGCATTTTCAAATCATTGAGAATTCACACACTTATGGCTTAGCTCCAATTACTGACCTCAAAACACACATTCTTCTTCCCCAATCTAAATATAACGTGACTTCTTACATTAATACCCCCTGTATAGGCTGCATTTTTTTTCTCTTTTTTTTTTTAAGAGAACATTTTACTTTGCTTTCAGTGGTAAAAGGAAAATGTATTGGAGATTGAAGGAGCATAGTAGTGATTTAAAGAAGGAGGATTGCTTTATATTTTTCAATAGCTGTCTTTATTTTTGAGGCAGATCTAGGAATAATCTGTGACTTAGAATCATAGGCTTGTTAATCCTGGAAAATCACCTACTGCAGAGAAATCCAAGATTTGCCAACACTGGGCCCACATGCTCTATCAGCATGTTTATGACCGCAGCACTGAGTCAAGAGGGTCTCTGCTTGGCTAAGGGAATTGCATATGATTCATACGTTAGTCCATCTAGAGAAGCTATCTACACAGCTGTATTTATTTTGTTAGTCTTTCTTTACAATGCCCTAGTTTCTTAATTTATATTTACATAAAGAAGTATACTTAACTGCAATTATAATTACCAAATGATCCAAGCTTGCTGTCAATGACACCCGGCAGCCTTCAGATAAAAGATTTTAGGCGAACATCTGAGGAGCAAATAAGTACTTAGGAACCACCTAATCTTCCGTTTGGTCAGTGCCTGATAATTAGGAAAATCATCTAATTTCTGATAAAAATCTCAGAAGATATATACACATGAATGCATACACAACAACACATATTCCTAATTCTATGGCTCACTACAGAAAGAAAAGACCTAAATACCTCTTGATAAGATGGATCTCTAGGGTCCACTCTAGCCCAATCCTACCTTTTTTACAAATAAAAAACTGGAGAACCAGAGAAGTGACTTGCCCTAGTGGCAGACCTAGAAA
This sequence comes from Leopardus geoffroyi, assembly GCF_018350155.1. Lineage (NCBI taxonomy): Eukaryota > Metazoa > Chordata > Mammalia > Carnivora > Felidae > Leopardus > Leopardus geoffroyi. The sequence continues at coordinate 45,707,671 of NC_059342.1, forward strand.
CATATAGATCCCGAGCTTTTTGGTTTCTGGAGTTGTAAGCTATCCATGATGTCAGACTGCCCCTTAACTGATGAGTACAGAGGGGGAAATCTCCTAAAACAGAGAATGTTACTGGACAATAGAATTCACCCTGTTGAGAATCACCACTTGTTACTGTTGCAATCCCAATTGCATAGAAATTGGCAATCAACATGCCCCAAAACCCCACAACCACATACATACATATGGAATATGTGAAGACACCTCTTAAAACGTCAATTATCTGATGGTTCTTCAACTCTAACTTGACCATTCGATGACAATACACTGGGAGAATCTAGTTGGAGCTATTCTTAAATTGAGAACAGCCAATATTTACCAGTTAATTTGTGTAAGGTTCCAAACATACACCATACCTCATTTAATCTCCACAATGACTCTAAGAAATAAGTGTTTTAATTTTTTTCTGCCTTTTATAAAGGTCCTTGCATCTTACAAAGTGAAAGTGACTTGCCTACAGATCTGGGATAAAAATCTGGACGACGTGACTCTAAATCCCTCGTTCTAAAGCACAAAGACATTTTCCCCCTTGTCATTTCATGGGCTATCCTCATGCCTAATATCCAGGTTATAGTCTATCCTTTCAAAAAGCCACTTTTCAAATTTTTTTTTTTTTAATGTTTGTTTATTTTTGAGACAGACAGACAGAGCACAAGCCTGGGAAGGGCAGAGAGAGAGGGAGACACAGAATTCGAAGCAGGCTCCAGGCTCTGAGCTGTCAACACAGAGCCCATGAGGGGCTGGAACTCACTAACTGTAAGATCATGACCTGAGCTGAAGTCGAATGCTTAACCAACCGAGCCACCAGGTGCCCCTCAAAAGCCTCTTTTAGGGGCGCCTGGGTGGCTCAGTCGGTTAAGCATCTGACTTCGGCTCAGGTCATGATCTCACGGTCCGTGAGTTCGAGCCCCGCGTCGGGCTCTGTGCTGACAGCTCAGAGCCTGGAGCCTGTTTCGGATTCTGTGTCTCCCTCTCTCTGACCCTCCCCTGTTCATGCTCTGTCTCTCCCTGTCTGAAAAATAAATAAAACGTTAAAAAAAAAAAAAAAGAACAATCATGTTTACAATTGCACCAAAAATAACAAAACATCTAGGAATAAATGTAATCAAGGAGATAAAGGTAAAACTATAAAACACTGATGAAAGAAATTGAAGATGACACATAAATGGAACGGTATTCCACGCTTACTGATTAGAACCAGTATTGTTAGAATGTCCACAGCACCCAAAGCAATCTACAGATCTAATGCAACCCCTATCAAAATGCCAACAACATTTTTCACAGAACTAGAATAATCCTAATTTGTTTTTTCAATTTGAGAGAGCACACGAGTGTGGCAGAGGGAGAGAGAACCTTAAGCAGGCTCCACACTCAGCATGAAGCCCATGTGGGGCTTGATCCCATGACCCGGGGATCATAATCTGAGCTGAAATCAAGAGTCAGATGTTCAACCGAGCCAACCAGGTGCCCCAACGATCCGAAAATTTGTATGGAACCACAAAAGACCTCAAACAGACAAAGCAATATTGAGAAAGAAGAACAAAGATGGAGGTATCACGTTCCCTGATTTCAAGATACATGACAAAGCTGTATTAGTCAAAACAGTATGGTACTGACACAAACGACAGAGATATAGATCAACAGAACAGGAGAGCCTGGAAATATACCCACACATCTCTGGTCAACTAATCTAAGACAAAGTAGGCAAGAGGACACCGTGGGGAAAAGACAGTCTCTTCAACAAATGGTACTGGGAAGATGAGATAGCTACATGCAAAAGAATTAAACTGGACCACTTTTTTGCACCATACACAAAAATAAACTCAAAATGGGTCAAAGACCTAAACGTGAGACCTGAGGCCATAAAAATCCTAGAAAAAAACATAGGTGATAATTGCTTTGACATCAGCTATAGAGATGTTTTTCTAGATAGGTCTACTCTGGCAAGAGAAACAAAAGTAAAATTAAACTATTGAGACTACACCCGAATAAAAGACTTTTGCACAGGGGAGGAAACCATCAGCAAAAAGGTAACCTACTCAATGGGTGAAGATATTTGCAAATGCTATATCCTATAAGGCATTAATATCCAAAATATATAAATAACTTATACAACACCAAAAATACACCAAATAATCTGATTAAAAACAAGCAGGGGACCCAAATAGACATTTTTCCAAAGAAGATATCCAGATGGCCAACAGACACATGAGAAGATGCTCAACATCCCTAACTAATCATTAGGGAAATGCAAATCAAACCCACAAGGAGATATCAATCAGTCAGAATGACTAAAATCAAAAACACAGGAAATACCAAGTATTGGTGAGGCTGTGGAGAAAAAGGGGCATCGGTACACTGTTGATGAAAATGCCTGTGGTGCAGTCACTGTGGAAAACAGTATGGAGGTTCCTTAAAAATTCAAAATAGAAATACCATATGATCCAGTAATTCCACTGGAATTCCATTTACCCAAAGAAAATGAAAACACTAATTCGAAAAGATATACACACCCCTATGTTTATAGTAGCATTACTGACAATAGCCAAGATATGGAAACAACTCAAGTGTGCATCCATAGATGGATAAAGAAGAGACGGGGTGTGTGTGTGTGTGTACGTATATAATGGAATATTACTCAGCCATTAAACAGGACAAAATCTTGCCATGTGCAACAACATGGATGGACCCAGAAGATACAATGCTAAGTGAAATAAGTCAGAGAGAGAAAGACAAACACCATATAATTTCACTCAAATGCGGAATTTAAGAAAGAAATGAAGAACAAAAAGAGAAACAAAAAAAACAGACTCGAATACAGAAAACAAACTGGTGGTTGCCAGAGGGGAGGTGAGTGGGGTGATGCGTGAAAGAGATGAAGGGGATTAAGAGTGATGAACACTGAGTATAGAACTTTTGAATCATACTGTGCACCTGAAATATTAGCACTGCGTTTTTTAATTTTTTTAAGTTTATTTATTTTGAGAGACAGAGAGAGCAGAGGAGGGGCGGAGAGAGAGAGGGAGAGAGAGAATCCCAGGCAGGCTCCATGCTGTCAGCACGGAGCCCAATGTGGGGCTTGAACTCACGAACCGTGAGATCACGACCTGAGCTGAAACCAAGAGTCGGACGCTTAACCGACGGGAGCCATCCAGGCGCCCCAACACTGTATGTTAATTATAATTCATTTAAAACAGAAATAAAAATTAGCCTCAAAGACTATTATTTTACTAAATAACCCAAGCTATTTCCATCCTATGAATTTCTGTCAAGAACCTTAGAAGCAGATCTTTAACGTGTTCAAAACCATCAATTACTTTCTTCTGTAAGACACAAACGTTGACACAATTTTATTTATATATATTTTTGTTTATTCATCATTCATCATACTTATTAAGTGCACTGTTCTGGATCCTGGGAGATCTAGCCATGAATAAGACCAAGGCCCAGCCCTCAGGGTATTTATATCCTACTTGGTAAGATATACAATAAGCACATTTAGAAGAGTTGAGAATTCAAGACAAATAGCCTAAATCCAAATTTTCACTCCACCATCCACAATTTATGTGGCCTTCAGTCATTTATTTAACTTCTGTGTTAATTACACTGGAAATAATAATTAGTATTAATATTATATAGTAAATATTTAGTATAAGGTTATTGTGAAGATTAAATTAGTTAATGCACATGGACTTAGAAAACTATTTGGCACATAAAAAGTCCTAAATTGGGGCGCCTGGGTGGCTCAGTCAGTTGAGCATCTGACTTCGGCTCAGGTCACGATCTTGCGGTCCATGAGTTCGAGCCCCGCATCGGGCTCTGTGCTGACAGCTCAGAGCCTGGAGCCTGTTTCGGATTCTGTGTCTCCCTCTCTCTCTGACCCTCCCTGTTCATGCTGTCTCTCTCTGTCTCAAAAATAAATAAATGTTAAAAAAAAAAAAAATTAAAAAAAATTCCTAAATAAATGTAAGCTATTACTAATGAAATAAATATAATTTAATGTAGTGATTAGTACATTAAGGCTATCAGTGAAAGGGCACCTGCACGGCTCAGTCAGTTAAGCGTCCAACTCTTGATTTCAGCTCAGGTCATGATCTCACAGTTTGTGGGATCGATCCCCACATTGGGCTCTGCACTGACAGCACAGAGCCTGCTTGGGATTCTCTCACACGCTGCCCCTCCTCCCTCAAAATAAATAATCTTTTTTTTTTTTTTTTAAAGACTATCAGTGAATAAAAAAGGCGAATCTCAGCACCTTTAAAATTATACTATAAATACAGTTTTTCAATGATCACACTGAAAAACTGCATGGATCAAACGCAAAAAAAAAAAAAGAAAAACCTAAAATCCTACCTACAGAGTGAACTGTGCCATTCATTCCCAGGAGGATTCAACATTGACAAGGTCAGCCTGACACAGTCTCCAGGACAGTTTTATCTCCAACAACGTAAACCTGGTCTCAACTCAAAAGTGGAAAGAAAATCTCTGTGATTTCATGGAAAACCAGATTATTTAATCCAGCAATGCAAAAACGTACCTGCCACACAGCTAAAAAGAAATCAGGGTGCAACTTGGCGGTCTTCCGAAAAGGGTTTACGTTACAATACTCTGTTGGCATTTCCTTCATGTTTGTTCTCAGAATCTAAGACTGTGTGAGATCCTTGGAGGGATTTTTGACCAGCAGACGCTTGCTTGCCCTTATCAGGAATGGGAGGGGATTATTAGTAAATGTAACAATGGTTTTTGCAATTTAGGTTCACAAATGGAAGTTTTGTAGGCACAGGAATTTGAGGAATTTCCTGGTGTTTTGATTTATAGATTTTTAGTTTTGAAAAATGAATACATGTGCAGCAGTGTTTATTGCAATGCAAAGGAAGAATGCAAAATTTAGACTTTTTAATTCGATTTGATATGAAGTCTTTGAATTTCAAGCATTTCTCAAAACGCAAAGGAGTAAATTGGATTACTCTGAGGGTTTCCTAAAGGTATATCAGTCTAATGTCCTGATACAAAGGTTAGTTTTGTGGAGATTTTCCCCTCTCCTGGAGTTGAGACATCCAGGAGGATCAATAAAATCCTCTTTCTCAGGCTTCTGCACAAAGTCAGAACAAAGTCCTTCAAAATCAGTATTTCAGGGTTGGTAGTGTTTCCACACTATGAAAACCAAGCGATTTTGATTACCTCTATTGAAATAAATGAATTTATCAATTCAACTTTTTAAATTTAATTAATTAATTTATTTATTTATTTATTTTTACCAAGCTAAACATGGGGACTCTTTTGGGAGGAAGGGGTTGGAGAGGAGTAACGCCTAGTTTTATATTCACTTATATTATCATGTGTTAAAACAGTTCTTTGTTTCTTTTGGACCTTTTTTATTTTCCCATATTATAAATTAAAAGCTTATTCATATGTTTTATATATATTGTATTTATTATAAAATTAAAAGTTTACTATATTTCTCTATATAACTTTTTTTTAATATTTATTTATTTTTTTTTTTAAATTTTTTTTTTCAACGTTTATTTATTTTTGGGACAGAGAGAGACAGAGCATGAACGGGGGAGGGGCAGAGAGAGAGGGAGACACAGAATCAGAAACAGGCTCCAGGCTCTGAGCCATCAGCCCCGAGCCTGATGCGGTGCTCGAACTCACGGACCGCGAGATCGTGACCTGGCTGAAGTCGGACGCTTAACCGACTGCGCCACCCAGGCGCCCCTAATATTTATTTTTGAGAGAGAGACAGAGTGAGAGCACAAGCAGGGTAGGGGCAGAGAGAGAGGGAGACAAAGAATCCAAAGCAGGCTCCAGGCTCTGAGCTGTCAGCACAGAGCCTGACACGGGGCTCAAACTCACGAACTGTGAGATCATGACATGGGCCAAAGTTGGACGGTCAACCGACTGAGCCACCCAGGAGCCCCTTCTCTATATAATTTTAATTGACATGTAATTATTTCCAAAAAGGATGTCTTTAAGCAACGATTTATGTTATAGGTTTGCCTTTTACTCCTAAAGTGTGTTTTTTTAAATATATAAAATTTATTACTGTTTTCTGTATTTAATGTATATTGTGTATTTTGAAAATACATAAAAAATTTTATTCTGTTAAATTATTTTAGTCTTATCGTCAATGGGTTTCCTCCCCTTTTGCAATTGTGTGTGATTCATAATGGCTTTTAGAAATTCATAATGGCTTTTCCCTATCAAAATAAATACGTGTGTATACAACATCCAGAAATGCACAGAACAAAACACACAAACACACCTTCTATAAACCCACCGCAATCATTTGATACATGGTTCAGTTAGTTAAACTTTCCTATTGCTTTATGAAATCACTTATCTTGAGATTTTGGAAGACCAGTTTCCCAAAAAGATAATTCAGTCGTAACTTAGTCTCGCAAAGGTAACGGCAAAGTGACATCACAAATTTGTGGACGTGTTTTTCAGCCCACTGAAAGCAGTTGCACACCGATGCATTTTTCAAGATGCTATATGCAATCAGCTAGGCTAACTGTGGAAAGAAGCTTAGCCACAATCTTAACTACAGTTTCTTCACTTAAAAATGGGGAAACAGGAAAACCAAGAATGATTACACAACCTTAGAGTTTTGTTTGGTTATTTTAAAGCAGGGGCCTCCCGAGTCATCTCATAATGAGGGAATTCTTCTAATTGTCTGCAGAGCTCAAATGAAGGAAGGGGGTAGAAAATGAAACTCTGAATATGATAAGACAGATTTTCAAAGCTTTTTCCAACACCAGGTCTATTTGGAAAACTATAGAAAAGACAGTAAATGAATACCACAAATAGAGGACAGATAAAATCTGAAAGAGATAAAAAGAGAAAGGTAAACAATCACAACAAAAATAGTAGCCCAGGATGAAAATGGTAGCTGTCTTCCCTCATGTGGTAAATCCCTCACTTGTCATCCCTCCCAACAAAAAAGACTTAACAATCATTTGAGCCCCATGAACAGCAGACACTGCAAGTCACTCTGAATAAAAAGATTCAATGTAGATTTGCCTTTTTTTTTTTTTTAATTACCAAACCAGGATATAGTTTGATTACACTGACCATAGTTCTATAATTAGATCACATTAGATTAATAGTGAATACAAGCACATTTAAATAGTCTGGAATTTCTGGAACTCCAAGACATCAGATTTCTAAGCTGCATAATAATTTCTATAACTAGGCAAGCCTACATAATTTTGGAAATCATAAAAAAGGTGCACATTTTCTAGGCACAATTAAGGTGCTCTATTTTCTTTCTTACAAGTCTACTTATCCCGTGTCTCACTTGCCTGCCTTACGATGTCAATAACTAAAATAACATTACTCTTAATTTTGAAAGTGCTGTTTCACCATGAAACTGATATTAGCCAATTTAGCCTAAGAAAATAAAAAGTCAAAAAAATATACACCAAAGAATACCAAAAGAAAGTATGCCAAAAGTAAAAATGACTTAGACTTTCAATGAGGTTGGTCATCCTCCAGGTAAAATAATTCCATGATAGACTACAACTTGCATTCAACCTGGATGGTTAATTCTGTTCTCTAAAATTAGCATGATGCAATGTTGGAACTATAAACACTGTGTTAGTTAACATATAATAAACATCAATAACTCTTGTTCCCAAATATGCTGCTTCTGGGACAGACATGTACTCCCTTTTATTTTGTAAGGAAATACATTTAAGGGAAGTCCATCTAGGTCTTGGCTAGCTGACTACTCTGTTATTAGGAGTCAAGGCTCTAAATAGTATCCTGACTTTTATTTTACATTTGATATTTCAACACTTAAAATGTCTTCATCTTAATGAACACTATTTCTCTACTTTTATTTAATAAGTAAAATTTAAAATCTCCCATAAACTTATAATGCTGAGTTCTTAACAGCCTCTTTAGGATTACAGTCCTATTTCCATCTTTTAAGCTTTCATGGTATTTTTTTTCTCTCTCTCACCTTACCAGCAATAATTTCCTATACTGGATCTCCACCCGTGAATTTCTCACCTTCCCTTCCACCGGCCTTTAAAAAGGAACATGGCCATCTAGAGCTAAAGATACGGTAGAGGAAATAAAAAATAGCTGAACAAATGGCAATAGCTCCCAGATATTCTATTCTAAGTGCTAGGAAATTATCTCACCTGTTTTTTCCGTTACTCCAAGAGATACAAGTTACTTTCACATCACTTGAGAAAATGATTCAGAACAATTGGTTCTGAACAATTGGTTCAGAACAATTTTTATGTTTTTTTGTTTGTTTGTTTTTGAGAGAGAGAGACAGAGTGTGAGCGGGGGGAGGGGCAGTAAGAGGGAGACACAGAATCCAAAGCAGGCTCCAGGCTCTGAGCTGTCAGCACAGAGCCCGACACAGGGCTCGAACCCACGAACTGTGAGATCATGACCCGAGCCGAAGTTGGACACTTAACCGACTGAGCCACCCAGGCGCCCCAACAATTTCTGTTTAAATCCATATGACTAGTTTCTACTCCTGAAACTACTATTACACTATATGTTAGCTAACTGGAAGTTAAATAAAAACTTGACATAAGAAAAAAACAAATTATAACAACTAGTAAAAGCTAGAAGTGGGATTTGAATCCAGGTCTGTAGGATTCCCAAGTCTATGGTCAGACGCTATACTAGATAAACATGTATCTCTCCTTTCCATTTCTATTCAGTAAAAGTGGCAGAAAGAACAAGAAATGGCTAAGTATTCTATTCTTTCGATATGGATGAAGGACACTTGTTTTTTCTGTTTGGATCATTTACGCTTTGCCAGATATTTTGTGTGGTGTCTTTTTCAACAGCTCAATGACTTGTGGGTATGATCCCACAGTGAAAGGCAGAGGAACCAGGTGTCAACCCAAGTCTGAATGACTCCAATCCTAGGACTCTCCTCTGTCCTACACTGCCCAGGGTGGTGGCACAGTGAGCATGGAAAGTGGCTGGGAAATCTGTCCCTAAGACAGGATCACTAAAGTGTTGCACAGACCAACAGCGTCATTGTCCTGAATGTTTCCAAATGGCTCTTCTAACCACGTAGGGTCTTAGAATGAGGTGGGGGTTTTTGTTTTGTTTTGTTGTTTGTTTTTTTATAGAATTCGTATTAGTGACTTGGGTTGCAAGTTTGCAGGGGTTTGCTTTTTAACTGCTAGCTTTAAGTCAAGGGAGGCGGAAACAGTACAAAGTATAAAACAGATTCTGTAAGACTGATAATGTGATTAAAACCACCCTGCAGAACCATGCTCACGGATTGGAAGAATCAGTATCATTAAAAGGTCCCAACTACCCAAAGCACAGATTCAGCGCAAACCCTATAAACTACCATGAGCATTTTCACAGAACTAGAAACAGTAATCCTAAAATTTGTATGGAACCACAAAAGACCTCGAATAGACAAAGTAGTCTTGAGGAAGAACAACACAGTGGAGGTATTACAATCTCAGATTTCAAGATACACAACAAAGCTGGAGTAATCAAAACAGTATGGAACTGGAACCAAAACAGACACACCCGACAGTGGAACAGAATAGGGAGCCCAGAAATAAACCCATGATTATATGGTCAATTAATCTTAGACAAAGGAGGCAAGGATATCCAATGGGGAAAAGACAGTCTCTTCAAAAAATGGTGTTGAGAAAATGAGACAGCTGCATGCAAAAGAATGAAACTGGACCTCTTTCTTAAACCACACACGAAAACAAACTCAAAATGGATCAAATGAGACCTGAAACCACGAATATCCTAGAGAAAAACATAGGCAGTAATCTCTTAGACATTAGCCTTAGCAACATATTTATGTTTCTGTCTCGCTATATTGTAAAGGGAAACAAAAGCAAAATTAAACTACTGGGTCTACACCAAAATAAAAAGGTTTTGCACAGCTAATGAGACCATCGACAAAACAAAAAAGCAATCTAGTGAATGGGAGAAGATACTTGCATGTGAAATACCTGAGAAGTTAATAACCAAAATGTATGAAGAACTTAGACAACTCAACACCAAACAAACAAACAAACAAACAAACAAACAAAACCCTGGTCCAATTTAAAAATGGGAAGAGGACCTGAATAGACATTTTTCCAAAGGAACCATAAGGATGGCCTACAGACACATGAAAAGATGTTCAGCATCACTTACCATCAAGAAAAGGCAAATCAAAACCACAATGAGCTATCACCTCACACCTGGCAGAATGGCTAGAGTCAAAGAGACAAGAAATAACACGTGTGGGCAAGGATGTGGAGAAAGGGGAACGGTTGCTGGGAATATAAATTAGTGCAGCCACGATGGAAAACAGTATGGAAGTTCCTTAAAAAATTAAAACTAGAAATAACATATGACTCAGTAACTCCACTACTGGGTATTTACCCAAAGAAAACAAAAACACTAATTTGAAAACATATATGCACCCCTATGTTTATTGCAGCATTATTTACAATAGTTAAGATATGAAAGCAATCCAAGTGTCCATCCATAGACGAATGGATAAAGAAGATGTGGTCCACACCACACACACACACACACACACACACACACACACACACACAGGAATAGCAGCCATGAAAAAGAATGAGATCTTGCCATTTGCAAGACTATGGATGGAGCTAGTGGGTATTATTCCTTTTTTTTTTTTTTTTCAACGTTTATTTATTTTTGGGACAGAGAGAGACAGAGCATGAACGGGGGAGGGGCAGAGAGAGAGGGAGACACAGAATCGGAAACAGGCTCCAGGCTCTGAGCCATCAGCCCAGAGCCTGACGCGGGGCTCGAACTCACGGACCGCGAGATCGTGACCTGGCTGAAGTCGGATGCTTAACCGACTGCACCACCCAGGCGCCCGTGGGTATTATTCTAAGTGAAGTCAGTCAGAGAGAGAAACACAATACCACATCATTTGACTTACAGACAGCACCTAAAAAACAAATGAACCAGAGGAAAAAAAAAAAAAAAAAAAAACCCAACCCCAAACAGACTCTAAAATACAGAGAGCTAACTGATGGCTACCAGAGGAGAGCTGGCTGGGGGATGGGTGAAATAAATACAGGAGATTAAGAGGTTCAAACTTCCCGTTATCAAATAAGTCACAGGAATGAAAAGTACAGCATAGAGATTACAGTCAATAACATGGCTAAAAAATAAATAAATAAAACCACCACCTACCTGCAGAAACCTAGGAAGGAGATGGTTTGGTTCAATGCCGGCACATATGTGCAGCAACTCCAAGAGGGAAATGGATTGGCAAACGCGCATCACAAGACCGATAGCATAAAAAGTATCAACCATGGAATCTGCGTCAGGGAATTAAACACAGATACAGTAAGTAAAAACTAGGTCATAACCCAAACCTATGTAGCACTTTGAAATAAAAATCATTGCACAAGTGAGAAATTTCCTAAACAGCTACTAAATTGCTAAGAATACTATGCAACCAGGGTGCCTGCGTGGCTCAGTCGCTTGAGTGCCAACTCTTGATTTCAGCTCAGGTCACGATCCCAGGGTTCTGGGATTAAGCCCCGCATTGGGCTTTGCGCTGAGCATGGCGTCTGCTGAAGATTCTCTCTTCAGGCATCTGGGTGGCTCAGTCGTTTGAGTGTCCAACTTCGGCTCAGGTCATGATCTCGCAGTTCGTGGTTCGAGCCCCACGTCAGGCTCTGTGCTGAGAGCTCAGAGCCTGGAGCCTGCTTCGGATTCTGTCTCTGTCTCTGTCTCTGTCTCTCTCTCTCTCTCTGCCCCTCCCTTGCTCATGCGCACTCGTTCTGTCTCAAAAAATAAAAACATTAAAAAAAACTTATCTCTCTCTGCCATGCTCGCTCTTGCTCACACACGTTCTAAAATAAAAAAAGGAATACTATGCAACCAAAGAAAGCACTTCATATCATAATACATCCTAATTGCTCCTCTTCCAAAAAAAAAAAGTAAAAATCTGCAAAAGAAGGACCATGGCCAAAGCTATAGTATTTATTCCCTATACTGTAAAGCAATTCCTGCATAAGAGCAACCTGGTAGAATCTAGACTGTATCAAATGTGAACAGGTTGGAGGTAAGATTAAAGAAGCTGGCATATTCACAATGTTTCCATGGACAAGAAAATGACAAAGATGAGAAAAATATTTCAGAGAAGCTTTATGGAAAAGGCATTAATAATGTGATATTAAATAACGTGTATCTAGCGTTTGCATCCTATACATACTTGGTTGGCGCTTTCTGGATCTTTGTTAGAACTTGGGTCTCTGGTGGGGATTTCTGGAGTTGCTGAGAGCCCTTGCTGCGTTTGGAGAGAACTGAAATAAGAGGGAAAACAACTCTTCCTCTAAACAGGATAAATCTGTTGGTTTAAATTCTAAAATGAAATCCCGCTGTGTTAAGAAACACCTAGGGAGGACTTTTGGGCCTTTACTGTCCTGTGATCATTCACATGACGATAATATATCGAGCACTGAGGGCTGCTCAACAGCTCCATGAGGTGAACACTATTATCATTATGCCCATTTCACAGATGATGGCTGAGGCAGACAGCCTCATGCTCTCATCCGCTGCCCTGCACTGGCTACAACACAGCATTATCAGTCACACAGCTCTGGGACAGGAAAGGTAGCAGGTGTTACCATTCAGGTGATTAGATTGCTATTAAGCTACTTATTATAATTTACACACGGACTCAGGAATTGTACTGAACCCCCACTTGGTTGTTTTCAGTCTGCTTTCCATATGAATGGTTGTGTGTCTTTAATAAGTAGCTTCTATGATTACAACAGCAGGATAATAATTAAGAAATAAACACACTGCTGACTAAAGCAATTTTTCCCACTGGAAGGGCCAGGCAGGATAAGAAAGAGTTCATTGCCCACTGCTTGGCTTTTCCTCTGCTTGAAGACTCCCAACATTCATAGATGAAATTCAAGCCTTAGGCTGTATCTTTGGAGGCCGCTGAAGGCAAGACTTTAACTACAGATTTACAGTAAGAAAACGGCAACATCAGGGCGCCTGGGTGGCTCCATCAGGTGAGCGTCCGACTTTGGCTCAGGTCATGATCTCACGGCTCATGAGTGCGAGCCCCTCATCGGGCTCTGTGCTGGCAGCTCAGAGCCTGGAGCCTGCTTCGGATTCTGTGTCTCCCTCTCTCTCTGCCCCTCCCATGCTCATGCTCTGTCTCTGTCTCAAAAATAAACATTAAAAAAAAAATTAAAAAGAAAAAAGCAACATAAAACAGGTTTGGTAACCCCAGATTTAAATTTCCTTATGATACACAAGTCTGAATTGATGAGCACAGCAGGACTTTCCCCGGGGTATATTCTAGGTGTTTGCTTTTAGCTGAATCCAGCAGTTGCTCAAACGGTCAAGTCACCCAACATTTGTACACTGTGATGACACTTACGCACGTGGGGATGGAGCGTGAACAGAATGTTATTTTGACAGCCACTTAGTGATTCATTTTTTACAAATTGAAGTGCTAGTCAAAACCTTTACTTTTGAGAAAACTGGAGGAAACTTACGACTTAAACCATTAATACCAACTCCCATATAGATGGCGAGTCATCTAGAAGATGTGTCATTTATTTAGGGACACGTGACTCCTGAAGGGGACCAAGAGAACCCTGGTGACTGTAAAGTTTGTCTCTCACTTATTAGTAGTCTCCAGTTACCTTAAACCTGGGGGATAAGAAAACAAGGGAAGAATTTGGTGAATTCCTGATTTCCCTGCACAAAATGTTATACTGGAGTTTACAGATTTCCTCAAGCCCCCTCAAATCCACTAAGGTTTGCTGCAGAACCAAAAAGGAAGAGTGAAATGGCATGCCCCAATGGCATGTCTGTGTTTTCAGGGCGAATTGCCTAGTCAGAGGGAAGCCAAATCCCTTTCCCTCATCTTACCTGCCCCCTTCTCCAAAAAGGCTTTGGTTTCTGCAATAGGAAGCAAGGTTACTGAAAAATGTGGTTACTACATTGCAGAGCAGTGAAGGATATTAGGTGAAGTTCACAGAAGTTAAAATATTAATATAAGAAGGACTGGGTGAAAACAAGGATTCAAAGTTAAAAATCCAAAACTGTTTTGGAGTTTTACCTTCTCCAAATGAAAAGAATCGGACTGTCATATTGGTAAATATCCAGGAGTGGCCACAGAACTGGATTAGGTAGTAGATGAAAAGATAGGTGTTCTTTCTATACCTATAGATACAGGAAAATACCATTAAACACTTCCTTCATCGTCCTTTCAGCATTATACACACATTTCTTAACTAGCCTATTGGCCCACCTGAGCAAGAGAAAACTATTCCAGAGCAGTCTTTAATTTAGTTGCCTCTGTAATGCACAGCAGATTGTGAAACGCCCCAAAGCATGCATTATCTGCTAAAAGGAGTGTCTTTGGTTTGCTTAAAGCCAAATATGGTTCTGTTTCAAAATTCACTTTAGCTTTGAGGAAGTTCTAACCTTGCTCTCACGAAGGAATAAAAGGAAGTGTTGCAAAGATGGCTCTGAATATTTGGGGGAGAGGAGGAAAAAAAAAAAAAAGGATGGTGAGGGCTTGATGTGCCCCACGTGTTGGCTGTAGCTGGGCCTACTCAGTGCAAAACCTGAGATGACTGGTTTAGGGTTACAAGAGGGGGAGTGGTGATGGTGGCATTTCCAAAGGGCGGATCATTCAGTAGTTGGCCATACCCGACTTTTGAATGTATTACGTGATGGGGGTCAGCACCCCACTACTGCCTATTGTATCTGCAAGGGCAGATCGTTCCCTTCGCCAGACACACATAGAAAGCAGTTTAGTGGCTCCGGCCAGAAAAGGGAAGTCAAGCTGAGTTTAAAAATGGGTTGCTGGGGAGATGACTAAGGGATGATTGACAGATACAGTTTGAGGTAGTTAGGCAGAGCATTGTTTGAAGTGTGCCCGGGGGTTCAGAAGGGTGGTGGGAGTGGCCCTGCCTGTATAGACAAGGATCTCTCCTTGTCGGAGGTGTGAAATCTCTGAGAAAGAGAGGAAATAGGCTGGGAAGCAGATACAGTGTAGCTTGCCAACAGGCATCCAACAGATGAGGAGGGGGTGGGGAAGAAGGATCCCTTCTTAAAGCTGCAAAAGAATCACCTGGAGTGATTCACATTCACTCACATTCCCCAGGCTCTACCCCCAGTACCACTGAACCAGTTTCTCCGGAACTGGGTCCTGGAATCTACACGTGCGATAGGTGTTTCTGCAGCAGGTAGACCTAAAAACCTCCCCCGCAACGCTGGGTCTGAGAAAGTAAGGAAAGGACTCCGGGTGGGCGGAGGGGGGAGAGAAGAAAGCACCCAACCAGCTAACGCCCGTCCAGAGCTCCAGGGCGTGCGGGGCGCTGGGCCGCGCAGCGCCGCGCTGCCGGGGGGACGCGGGGGGATGGAACCCCGCCCCTGGCGCCCCTTCCCACGCGCTCCTCGCCTCCCGCCGCGGCCGAGCGCCCTACCTGGGCTGCAGCCAGGCGGGCAGCGCCATGGGTGTCACGGGCCGCCGCCGCCAGGCCCTCCAGCGCCGTCAGGGAAGGAGCGCCCGCCCGGGAGGGGCCGCCCGGCGGCCAAAGCCCGGCCCGGAAAGGCGGGGCCTCGCCACACTCAGCAATTTACAAAAAAAAAAAAAAAAACCAAAACCACCAAACCCTAAGGTCTTGCTTTGGGCCAAAGATGAAAGTCAAGTTCCTGAAGTTCCCGCAGTGGCTAGAGCGCGCTGTCCCGCGAGTGCCCGGCCGGGGCAAGCACGCGCGCGAGCCTGGGCAGGCCTGGCGGCGGCCCGAGCGCACCCACGGGGTTCGCGCAGCGCCTGCCAGGCCTTGCTAATCTTTGGATGGACCCTTCGTTGCAGCTGCGTGGAAATTAATGGGGCATCCCGCCCAAATGCCAAAGGCTGCACCGGTCCCAGGTGGGCGCCTGCCTCTCTTATTACCCTCACCTGTGAGAGCCCGTCAGCTGTGGGTACGCTCTCCCTAACACCTTCTTTTCAGCCAAGGGGCCTGATGGCTCCAGGAAGAGGCATCCTTGCCCTCTAATCTTCCCCCGGGTCTTCGCAGATGTTTGCAAATCCTCTTATGCACGTTGAGTCTTTCTTCCTATCCTGTGCCCAGCCCCCAGAAAATCTCCTGAGCCCTCGGGCTTATGGCATCTTTGTCTCGCTCCATGCTCAGAAAGCCCGCCTCCTGCTTTGCTGATCACCTCCAGATCGCCGTCCAGTGTCTCTACCGTCTAAGGGAAACCTCCCCAAATAAATTTAAAACCCAAACAAACAACAAGCCAAGAAAGCACTTGCCAGTATGTGGAACGACAACATCTGATTTTTGGAGCTGGAAGCTAGTACCCCCATTTTACCTACAGGAAGGTTGAAGCTCGGAAAAAATGTTAAGTCACAGTCCACGTGTCCGATAAAGGGCGGTATTAGAACTTCAAGGCCGGAGTGTTTTCATGAGGCCACAGGTTCCTTCCTCACAGTTCATTATGACCCCTCAGCTCATAGCCCACCTCTGACAGCCAGGTTTCTCTGCACTTTCACCCACCCCTGCCCTCTGCCAGAGGTTCATCCCTCCCCTGCATTTACTGGTCCCTCTCCAAATCACTCCATCTGGCATTACTGGCATGACCATGGTCTCTTGTTGCATCCTTATCCACTCCCTTCCACTGGCTCATGCCACAGTTTAGAAACATAGGCAAATCTCTCCTACTCTAGAATTAGACATTTTATTCTGTTTCTTTCTTGGTGATTAGCTTTCTCTCTCCTCTTTGCTCATAACTGCCTGCCTGCCTGCCCTGTCTTCTAAATCAGACGTTTCTTTCATTTCTTACCATCTTCCTGTTTCCGAACACCCTACACTTTGACTTTCCTTCTCAATGCGCTCCTGAAACTGCTCTCTCAGGGAGTGGCCTTAATTTCCTGAGCCCTCGTCCTACACTCACCGCGCAGACAACTCTACACAGACCTGGCTCTTTGCGAGCATTTGATCTAAAGGGCAAACGGACACACAAGCAAGCACTGGTGGCCAACCTGTCACCGAGGTGCAGGCCAAGCCTGGGGAAGAGGAAGACAGTCCTGGATGGCCTGGAGTGGGACAAAGAGACTGCCCAGAGGAAGTGACCCTTTATCACCAAACACAGCCCTTGTGCCTACATCTTCCTCCTTCCCCCTCCTCCACCAGCCTCCTGCATTTACCAACTTCCCATCCCCTCCCACTACCTCAATACCTCAGTATGTTCTCCTTCTCTCACCTCCTGTCCTCTCTTTCTCCCTAGATGGGTCCCCTCCTCCTTCTCCTGCTCTGTTTTCTCAAAGTTCTGCCCTGGGCCATCTTGTCCATTGCCACCGTGTTATCCCTCCGCACAGACATTCACCACTCGCCACTTTATCTGCACGCAGACAACAGCCAACTGCATTATCTCCAGCCCCTACTTTTTTTTTTTTTTTTTTTTTTTTATTAATACCAGCTCTGGCTTTCAACAGCTTCTGGATATTTCTGCACGAAGAGCCTACTGCAAGTTCCCACTGAGCCCGTTTAAGCATACTGTCCTTCTCCTCAAATCACTGTCTTAGTTCCCACAGGGAAACCCCCATTTTCCTCACCACTGATGTTTAAAATTTGGGAGTCATCATTAGTCTCCCCATCCAATCAAATTCTACAGATTCCATCCTTTCCAGATGCCTTACTGACCACTCGTATTCTACTTCCATTCCTCATGACCCAGAACCTGAATAAAAAAGACACACAAAAAGCTCCCTTTTTACTTGCCAAAGAACAAAGTAAACAAACAAAAATCTTCTTCACATCAGTTAGGGAACTGTACCTTGTTTTCCAAGGAATAAATACAGAAGAGAGCTCACAAGAGAACCCTTGGGGTGGGGAGTAAAATGCTCCCTTTCCTTTGGCAAGTCCTCCTCAGCTTCTGCCAGCTTGACCAGAAGAGCTCCCAGCAGCCTTCCTGCCTCCTCCTTCTACCCAGACTACCATATGTTAGTTGAAGACTACCGGAAGTATTGTTAAAACACAGCCCTGTACCAGCTATTCTCTTGGTCAAAATCCCTCGCTGGTTCCTCGTTAACTGCTACAGCTAGAAGGCAGGAGACTCTGGCCAAGTAAGGGAGAAATGGCAGGAAACCCTGCTCCCCCCCAAAACCTCTCCCCAAGTAATAAATATTCCTGGCCCGAGTTAACACCTGTCAATAAAAGGTAGCAACCTGAACCCGGGGCACAGCTGTCCATTGAGCTCGCCTGGTCTCACCTCTCAAGAGTGGACTCTCCCTAGTACACTCTTCATTTGCACTGCTCAACTGATGTCTGGTCCTCCTTGAATTCTTTTCTTGTGATGAGACTAAGGGGAGACAGGATGGGCAGGAGGGAGCGTCAGGGCCCAGAGATCTCCCCAGCTCACCTGGCAACAATATGTCATCTTGCCTCCAAGCCTGTCCAGTGCGAACATTCTGTCCCTTCCCCCTGCCCACCCCCACCCCCCCCCCCCCATTACAGCAACGCTTGCCATTCCATGACCACACCAGGTATTCTTGGCCATTGTGCCTCGGTGGAACTTTTCTCCTCTATTTTGAATTTCTCTTCTGCCTCCACGCCTTCTCACAGACCAATACTTACCTGCCAAAAGTTCTAAAGCCCTTCTCAGGGCTTCCTCAAGGAGCCACACGGGGCCAGTAGAGGTCTATGATGGTACTTACCTTTTTTTAGTTTGATACCTGCCTACCCCACTAGATTACAGATTCCCAGAGGGCTACACCTCTTAACTAACAGTAAGGAGTTGACAAGTTTTAACTTCTCTAAATAGTTTCTTTTTCCCAAGTACACAATTGTTGCGACTAAATAAGAAAATGTATAAAATATATAAAATGTATACAAGTACCTCGTATAGTGCATGCCATGATGGGTGTCCATAAATGTCTTGAATGAATGGACGAAACCTGGTATGAGTTCTCCCCTCCTAAAATTGTAACCAATATAAAACAAACTTTCAGAAATAGTTGCATTTTTAAAATATGTACAGTAGACTTTCAATTATCTACTTGTACAGATGTCAGAGGCCAAGATAGTTCAAATAACTCTAAGTTAATCTATTGTCTTTTGAAGGAATTTCGACATTATTTGAAAACGTCAGTTTTGTTTTTCTTGGGCAAAGGTTTAAATGTGTTTTCATCCCTGACTAATTGGGAGACTAAAGCCTTGAAATATATGTCATAGCAGTAACTGACTGACTTAAGGTTTGTTTGTTTGTTTGTTTAACCATACCTAAAAAGTGATAAAATATAGTATTTCACAATAATCTTCAGGGAAGTTAAGTCCAATGGTTGAACATCCTGACTTTGGACACTTAACCATCCATCCGTTGTTATTTGTGTTTTTTTCCCTCCTATTCCTTGGAAATCTCATTTTATCTTTTATTTATTTTGAGAGAGAGAGAATGCACACAAAAGCACAGGGGAGGGGCAGGGAGAGGGAGAGAGAAGGACACGAAGCTCAAACTCATGAATCCTGAGAACATGACCTGAGCCAAAATCAAGAATCAGATGCTTTACCAACTGAGAGACTCAGGCATTATAAAATGCCAATATGACATGCAATATTCACTGAGAGCAGAGATTCTGGGAAAGTGTCCCATTGGCCACTCTTGCTTCCATCAGCCCCAAGTGGCTCTGTAAGGAACCAGTTATACTCTGATAACTTTGAGATTTCTTTTTTATTTCAACCATCTAAAATTTTCAGAGATCACAATCTCCCCCTTCTTCCCACGCCCAGTCTCATGTTAGATTGGAAATTCCACAGGCTGCTAGACCCAAATAAAACCCTAGAGATTATGTGGTCTAATCTTTTTATTTCATAGGCACCCCAAAGCTAGTGAAAGCTAGGTTGAGATCTCTTTCCATAGCCCTGTGCAAAGTTTCAGACATATTTGCCCCATTACCTAATCTTAGGCATGAGTCATAATCATCATCCCTTGTAATTTTTGCTTGTACTTAGCCTCTATTATCACTCTTCTCCAGATGTTCCAAAGCATTGCTTGTACTTCTCTGCTGGAACTTTAACCATCCTTCCTTTAAATGACTTTGACCCTTATTACTCCATTCAAAAGATCAAACCCTGGACTGGGATACTTGCCTGGTTGCATCATCATTCTCCAATCTCTCTCCGGTCCTATTCCAAGGAAAATACATTCAAGTGCGTAACTGACTCATTCAATTACACAGGAGCCATTTTTTAAATTTGTTTTTTAAGCCATGGACACTCTCCTTCTCCACATATCTCACTTAATCCTCAGAGCGATGCTATGAGATGGTAACTATTCCTACCCAATTTTATAGGTGAGAAAAAAGGTCAGATCTTGTCCAAGATCAACACAGCTAGTAAATGTTGGAACTTAGATTTCATTAGATTTAGTCTGTCTCCAGTGAATTCTTAACCACTGTGCTATATTAAATTGTTTCATATGAGTGTTCACTATTTGTTCACAAGTCCTGATTCTCTTTTTATTATATGTAAGAGTCAAAATGTAAGTCCACTTAAAACTTAAAACAAAAAATCAAAAAAAAAAAAAAAAAAAAAACAGTCAAAAGATTTGAGCACACACTTCACCAAAGAAGATACCCAGATGGCAAGATCATGAGAAGATGCTCAACATCATTAGTCATTAGGGAAATGCAAATGTAAAACACCGTAACATATCACTACACAGCTATGAGAATGGATAAAATGAAAAAAGGCTCACCATATCAAGTGTTGGTGAAGAAGCATACCACTCCTTCCAGTTGTACCAACTGGGACCCTCACACCGCTTTGTTCGTAATAACCAAAAGCTGGAAACAGCCCAAATGGCCAACAGCAGATGAATGGATAAGCAAATCGTGGCGAACCCATGCAATAGAATCCCATTCAGCAATTAAAAAAAGGAATGGACCACTGATACAAGAAACAACATGGATAAAGCAAAATAATTATGTTGAATATAAGGAGCCAGGAGAAAAAGAGTACATACTGTACTATTCCATTTACATAGAATTCTAGAAAATGGAAACTAATCTATGGTGGCAGAAAGCGTATCAGCAGTTGCCTGAAAATGGAGGAGGGGGGGGTGGGGTAGAGGGAGGGACAGCCAAGGGGCAGGAATGACGACTATGTTCATGGTCTTGATGGTGGTGATTGTTTCACAGATGTATACTTCCCTTAAAACTTGCAAATTGAGGGGTGCCTGAGTGGCTCAGTCAGTTGAGCATCTGACTGCAGCTCAGGTCATGATCTCGTGGTTCATGAGTTTGAGTCCCGCATCGGGCTCACCACTGTCACTGAGGAGCCTGCTTCAGATCCTCTGTTCCCCCCTCTCTCTGCCCCTCCCCTGCTCATGCTCTCTCTGAAAAACAAATCAACATTTTTTTTTAAAAAAAAAAGCTTACAAATTTAAATTTATGCCACTTATTTTAGGTCAGTTACACTTCAACAAAGCCAAGATTTAACACACTAACTTATGAAGAGAAACGTCGTCTTGCTTGTTTGCTTTGAAAGACTGATTTATTCTTGTTTGTGAGCCTGCACCCCACTGATTATAAGGAAAAACGACACAAAGTAAAATTGGCCAATTAATAGGAACTCAAAATCCTCCTTTCGGTCTCCGAGTTACTGTCCTCCCCAAGGCACCTTGGTGAATGGGGAAGTTCACACAAGGCGGTGAACACTGGGTGTCACCCATGCACACAGGTCCTTGGGTTGCCTACCTTGCAAGCCCTGTGGAAGGGCTGTGTCCTCACTGAATCTACTGGTGGCAAGATGGTCGCATCTGCCACTGATCACAGACCACTCCCTCACCCCATTGCCTCCTGTCTTCTGCCCTTGCCTTAATAGCCTCCTTTTCTATCCCCAAGGCCTCTACTGATCCTCCCATCCTCTCCTCATTCCCTCACCCTCCGGAGGGGTGTTAACCTTAAAAACTAATACTGCTAAGGGGCGCCTGGGTGGCTCAGTTGGTTGGGTGACCGACTTCAACTCAGGTCATGATCTCGCAGTTCGTGAGTCTGAGCCCTGCACGGGGCTCTCTGCTGTCAGTGCAGAGCTCACCTCGGATCCTCTCTCTCTCTCTGTCCCTACCCTGCTCACACACACACTCTCTCTCTCCCTCTCTCAAAAATAAAAACGTTTTTTAAAAACTTAAAAAGATAATACCGCCAGTTATATTACCAGCAAAGTAGTTTCATTTGGGACCAGCAAAGAATATAATCCAGGAAAAGCAAGCAGAACCATAGGCAAGTCTGCCAAACAAAGGAGGGGAATGCTCTTTTACAGAGGAAAGGGGGGAGTTGGAAAAGCTGTTATAAACAAAAAGTCCATTGGAGTAAACTGGGAGTTTGAGGTATATAATGGCTTCTCATTGGCTGAGTTGTGACAGATAGCATTGGCTGGGATGTTGCCAAGGAAGGAGTAAAGACTTTCTTCCTCCTGCTGGGATGGTAAAGCAGTATCCATATGCAAGGTCTGTGTCTTCCTATTGGGTTTGCTACTGACCATGAGTGGTAGGGCATGGAAGCTTCCCCTGCTGGCCTCCTGACTCCATTCTGAATGAGATTTCCTTTATTAACTGACACATTTCCCCCCTTTTGATCAAGCTCTTTCTTTAAAAGGATTGCTGATTGTCGGGCACCTGGCGGCTCAATCAGTTGAGCGTCCGATTTCGGCTCAGGTCATGATCTCGTGGTTCATGAGCTCAAGCCCCACATGGGGCTAGCTGCTGTCAGCGCAGAGCCCACTTTGGATCCTCCCTCCCTCTCTCTCTGCCCCTCCCCTGCTTGTGCTCTCTCAAAACAATAAAACCTTTTTATTTATTTTTTTATTTTTTTAAAACTTTTTCAACGTTTATTTATTTTTGGGACAGAGAGAGACAGAGCATGGACGGGGGAGGGGCAGAGAGAGAGGGAGACACAGAATCGGAAACAGGCTCCAGGCTCTGAGCCATCAGCCCAGAGCCTGACGCGGGGCTCGAACTCACGGACCGCGAGATTGTGACCTGGCTGAAGTCGGACGCTTAACCGACTGCGCCACCCAGGCGCCCCAATAAAACCTTTTTAAAAAATAAATAAAGCATTGCTGATTAAGAGTCAGGTTTTCCATATGTAGTGGTTTTGTCCCGCAGTCCCAGAAGGGGCCTCTCCTGGGTGGCCTGTCCTACACCAAGAGCGAAAGTGCGTAGCAGCTGGAAAGCACTTAAGACCACATCTGAGTTAACAAGGAAGGTTAGGAGGGAGAAACTCCCAGGTTATCCCACCTAAAATCTTCTTAAGGTCATAATTGTTGGAAATCTCAAGGCCTTGAGCCAGCATCACCTTATCAGATACGTTTTTAAGAAGTTCAACAGGCAACAAAATACAAACATTAAAATAATTATACGAGACAGAAGTAACAGCAACTCCAAATTGTATTACGGTTCTAAACTAGGCCTCTAGGTCTGCAAGTGGCCAACTGAAATATTTATTGGCACTTACTCTGACTTAGGGGAGAAAGGTTTTCCTATGAAAGCAAACCTGAAGTCATGTGTGCCGTCCGGGAATCTCTACGGAAAGCGACCATGAAAGCAAAATAGTGAATCCTGCAAGAGCGTACTGAAAGAATTAAGTGAGTACATCTGGGAAGATACAGCTAGGTATAAACATGAAATGATAGCTGATAAACTTTTTCCAAGAGAGCACAACTTCAAAGACATTTTAATGCCGTATTGTTAGCTCAAAAGAAGGGTTTGCACTGAAGTGTGTTATTGGTAATACAGCCTGAAAGTTTGTAAATTCAGAGAACATCCGTCTGGAGAAGAATCCAAAGCCAGTGAACAGTTCAGATTAAAGAAGACTTTTGTGATTTTGGAAACTTCTTGCTTTTTGTGTTGTTTTTTTTTTTTAATTTTTAAGTTTATTTATTTGGAGGGAGAGAGAGAATGTGAAAGCGGGGTAGAGGCAGAGAGAGAGAGGGAGACAGAGAATCCCAAGCAGGCTCTGAGACATCAGTGCAGAGCCGATGTAGGGCTCAAACCCACGAACTGTGAGATCATGACCTCAGCCGAAGTCAAGAGCTGGACGCTTAACTGACTGAGCCACCCAGGCGCCCCTGAATTTGGAAACTTCTAACCTTTCAGAAAACGCAAACGGAAAGTTAATTTGTCCTGGGATCATGATGAGGCTATTTCCAAAAGGCCACAAACAAAAGAGGTTCCTTCCTCTCACAAGGGCTTGGGAAATGTAGACAGGAGCATTGTCTTTCTACGAAAGAGAAAAAGCAACAGTGAGAAAAAGGTGTACAGGTCTGGCCCAGACATCTTCAGAAAGTGTCTCAGGAGAGGTCATCTGCTTCAATGCCAGGAATTCTTTACTTTCGGGTCACCAGATGCTGGGCAGGTCCAGCCAGGATTTGCTGTTTTCGTTAGTTAAGTCACATGAATCTAAGAGTCTATTCCCCAGCACAAAGGTTAGTTAGCAGTTCCTGATAACCGGCTTTCCAGTGAGGCAGAAGAGTCTTTCTGGAAGGGTCTTTTTCAATAGATGAAATCTCCAGGTTACCGGATGGGATACTTAAGGTCATGGCCTCCCAGTAGATTACTCTGACAAAGCATGGTTATTTTTAATAGAAGCAATTAGCCTTTACACTCTTGAAGTCTATTTCCTTTTATCAACTATGGGCCAAAGGAGGCAGGGACCAAGTGTATTGGACATCCTGTAATTATCTCAAAGGCTGAGAGTCTAGGAGTTCCCAAAGGATAGATGTGAGATTTAGAAGACCAACGGTAATGTTTTAGGCCAAGGTATTTGGAGGGTCTCTACAAAGTTTGCCAACTGAGTCTCTTAGTACATGTGACTTAGTACATGTGACTAACCCAATTGTTGGGTATCTCTTGTCAATTTTTCCAAATTATCATTTGAGAGAGCATCCCTTTGAACCATGACAGAGATCTGGCTGTTGGTTTCCTTGAGAGCAACATTCTTGGCAGAAATATCAGTGAGGTGGATTACCGTGGCCTCCTGGGAGTTAAGTCTGGAATGCCCAGGAACTTTAGTGGCCAGAGCAGTAGACAAAAGCACGGCACCTAACATATTTTAGACATAGGAGCCATTTTAAATTGTATTCCCATTGGAGGGAAGGACACCTCATTGTTTCCATAACATTCCAAAGTCATGAGCTGCCCCAAAGGCATACCAACTATTGGTATAAATGTCTGTGGTTTTACCTTTGGCTAAAGTACAAGTTCAAGTAGTGGTGTGTATATAATCCAGTCTCTTGGGCTGAATTGTAAATGTAAAGGTGCTGTTTCAATGACTTCAAAAGGCACTGCAGTAGCATACCCAGCATGACATTTTTCCATTTTTATTCTTTAAATAAAGAATACTAAATACTAAAGAATACTAAAAAACAGGCACTGCATAGGTCAATTACAGTGAAAATTCAATGCAAATGGATGTTCCTAATGGATGGGGGTTGGGAATAACAGGGTGCCGAGTGATGATAATGTTATTTGTTGCTCAGAGGTCCTGGACAACCTCCATCGTCAGTCATTGAGCTTTCTCATAGGTACGGTAGAGGTAACGCAGGGACCAGTGCAGGAGATAATGAGGTCCTAACACTTGCAATCTTCTATTATGGGCTTGATGCCTTGAAGGGCTTTTTTACTGACAGTGCATTGATTAATTATGGGAAGACATTGTGAGGGATATATTCAGAATCTGCCAATATCAGGCGAGGATTTTGGCCATAAAGAGGAGGGTAGTTGATCCAACAAAAATGAATAGAAGATGTCCAAGTGTCATTTAATTTCCCTGGTTGGCTATTTTGATTACTACTGTCAAAATCTAGAAATATTTCCCCCTTTTGGGAGAAAGGAATTCAGTCAGGCATGCTACTTTTCCAAGAAATCTCAGCTCAATAAACGAGTAGGGTCAGAGGAACTAAGGAGAAAAAGTGTGGATCTCTCAAAGGACTTAGGCCAAAGGGGAGTAGGTTCAGAGACAGGGGCCTCTCAAGGTTCATTGCAGGCCCCCGCCGTAACTGTTCTGGTACTCCAGGCAGGGGCTGCTTTAGAGCAATGGGGTTTAGCACAGACAGCATAGCTCTGGTGTCAGTATCGACAGAGAGAGATTCATGCCCAACCTAGAGAGTAGCTTCTCTGAGCAGATGAAGAGTGAGGATTAGGAAGAGCACCTGTAGTTCCTCGGAACCCCACGATTGGGAATTAGGAGGACACTGGAAAGACGGACTAGAGGGCCGTGGGCGCCTGGAGCACTTCAGTTTGTAACAGTCTGCTCGTTCCAATGCCCTGGCTCTTTGCAGTAACAGCAGAAACTCCAGGATTTGAACTTTGTTTAGGAGACTTTACTTGCTGGAGTTGAAAATTGAGAATTTGAACGGTCTTTCTGTTAGGTGACTCATCTAGGAAGCAAGTGAGCAGTTTTGCCAAATTAACTAAATCTGGAGGGGTTGTTTTAGCTAAAAGAGAAACATCCTGGGGTCCCTTCAGCTAAAGGGAAAGATCCCCGTTCAACCTGTTCATAAACATCGAGTTAAATGCTATATATGTGTATATATTCAGGCTTGCACACACACACACACACACACACACACACACACACTTATTTATTTTTGAGAGAGAGAGAGACAGAGACAGAGAGTGCATGAGTGGGAGAGGGGCAGAGAGACAGGGAGACACAGAGTCTGAAGCAGGCTCCAGGCTCCCAGCTGTCAGCACAGAGCCTGACGCGGGGCTCGAACTCAAGGACCGCGAGATCACGACCTGAGCCGAAGTCGAACGCTTAACCAACTGAGCCACCAGGTGCCCTAAAGACCAGAATATTCTTTAAAAAGACAGTTTGGATTGACTATAACAGTCATGAACAAACTCATCAGGCTTTTGTGTGCAAGCCTGAATTTTGTTCCAATCAGCAGGCAGGGGAAAAGCTACTGCAATTGCTTGGGGGAGTTTTCCAGCCCATGCTGCAGCATCTTGTCAAAAGTTAGGGGTTTGGGGGTGCCTGGCTGGCATGCAACTCTTGATCTTGAAGTCGTGAATTTGAGCCCCACATTGGGAGTAGAGATTACTTACAAAAAAAAAAAAAAGTTAGGAGTTTGCCTCTCTAAATTCCCTTCAGAATGTTCCCTTCTGACCAGTTTCATCCAATGTTTGGCCTAGTCCTCACCAGCAAGCATGCGGGCTAATTGATATAAATCTGAGAAACCAGATTGGTAAGTCTGAATAACTAGGCTAAATTCTTCAGCAAACCTATGGGAGTCGTCTGTTACTATAGGAAACTCATGAAATATGGTTCACAATTCAGCCTTAGTCCAGGTAACATAAGAAACTTGAGTTTTGTTTAGATCCTTAGCAGACTGAATTTTAAAGAGGCAGGTTTTCCTAGGTCCAGGAGAGGAGCAAGTGGGGAGAGAAAGGGAGGAAATGGGGAGTTTGACAAAGACAGAAAAATGGCACAGGGAGCGGGGTCCTGAACCCAGGTGGCTGCCCCCTGTTTGCAGACAAAGAAGATGGGAGAGGAGAAAAAGGCCTCAGAAACCATTTTGACTCTTTTCAACTGTTTGCCTCAGTTAATTTAGAAATAGTACTTTGCAGAGGCAAGCTTAGAATCCTCAACCCATGCGGAAGCCTCAACGTACCCTTTTAAAACAGCATCCCAGGGGCACCTGGGTAGCTCAGTCTGTTGAGCGGCGGACTTCGGCTCAGGTCATGATCTCACAGCTTGTGAGTTCAAGCCCCACATGGGGCTGGCTGCTGTCAGCTTGTCAATGCAGAGCCTGCTTCAGAGCTTCTGCCCTCCTCTCGCTGTCCCTCCTGCACTTGCACTCTGTCACAAATAAATAAACAAATATTAAAATGGAGATCCCGCTCAGGTTTTGGTTTGTTTTGGAGTCACAGCTTTCTAATTTAATCTTGAGTAAAACAAGCTTGGGGAGATCAAAATTCCCCTTAATGGCCATTGAAGTTCTAATTGGCTAAATCAGTCCACTTGGTTATAAAATACGCACACTGATGGGCTATGGTTTTTAAACACAAAACCGGCCAGGGGAGCCTGGGTGGCTCAACTGGTTAAGCGTCTGACTTGGGCCCAGTTCATGATCTCATCATTCCTGGGTTCAAGCCCCGAGACCGGCTCTACAGCTCTGAGGCTGGAGCTTGACTCCCATTCTGTGCCTCCCTTTCTCACTGCCCCTCCCTCCCCAACTCCCGCTCAAATAAATAAACATTAAAAAATTAAGAAAAAACTGGCCAGAGTCCCAGTCGCAGGGGCAGCAACATCAAAGCATTTTGATGGCTGGAATCCCATTTCTTACAGGTTCTTCTCTACAGCAAAGACAAAAGTTCCTAAACAGGGGAGTGCAACAGAAATTGCCTGGTTCCAGAAGGAATCAGAGCAAAGGCCAATTTAGTTCCTACAGGAACAGTCCAGTTCCAAACTGAAGTCTGACCGAAGGCCAGCAGTTCTGACAGGAATGGTCTGGCCCCAAAAAGCAGTCAGACTGAAGGCCAAATGAGTTATCCTAGAAAAGAAAACCCAAGGCCTTAAAACACATCCCCAAGAAGGCCTGGAGAGCGTGTGGCTCGAAATCCAGGAGAAAATTAACCCTCAAATACCAGGGTGGGAGAGAAAGCAGTGAGCCCAGTCGGTTCCGTGGGTACCCGCACCTGTTTGCTCGCCAGCCTCAGAGTCGTTGAGGGTCTTTTCTGGATCCCACTTCCAATCACCGAGTAACGTTCACTTTAAAAAATAAAATAGCCAGTTACCTCGCTTGCAAAAGTGAGTTTTGGGGAGGGGGGGGGAATGGCAGAGAATTGCAACCCAGGAAGAGCAAGCCATGGCAAAACGATAGGCAAGTGCCCCAAACAAAGGAGGGGAAGGCTCTTTTCCACAGGAAAGGGGGACCCTGGGAAGCCTGTTATAAACCAAAAGTCCACTGGAGGAAACCGGGAGTTGGGAGTGTAGTGGCTTTTCATTGGCTGAGTTGTGCCTGTCTCTCATTGGCTGGGCGGTTGCTAGGGGGGAGGACAGCCTTTCTTGCTCCTGCTGGTATACTCAAGTCATCCACCTGCAAGATATGTCTCTCCCTTCGGGTTGCAAGTGGGAGGGCGTGAGAGTTCCCCTGCCAGCCTCCCAACTCCGCTCTGAGATTTCCTCTTATCAATTTTCACAGGAGTCCTGCGTAAACTTTTGGAGGAAGCTGTGAGGTATCACTCACATTATTTCGGGCTATCTGTGCAGGCATCTTTCCCACATGATGCCTGCTGGACATGGCTCTGTGCTGAATGTACCGCTACTTTCGGAGCCCACAGGTTTTCCAGCATCTGCCTGAGAAAGTGGGATACTAAGCCCATGGCTCTGATTCTTCCGTGTCACTCAGGATGTTCCTATGACCATCCTTGTAGCAGGGCTGGGACTAGACGAGGCTAGCAAGCACCCAGGGGGCAAAATTTAAGCAAGTGCACCCTGTCAGCATTGTCTGCCTGAAAGGGAGCACCACCTTAAATTTTGCAACCCAGGCACCTCCCGTCCTCCCCAGGTCCCTGCCCTGCTTGGTGGTTTGGTTTGTGCCTGGGCAGGGAGTGGGGGAAGAGTGAAATGGACTTTTGCTATGTATATTTTTAAAAAATTTTTAAATGTTTATTATTTATTTTTGAGAGACAGAGTGCGAGCAGGGGGAGGGGCAGAGAGAAAGGGAGACACAGAATCTGAAACAGGCTCCAGGCTCTGAGCGGTCAGCACAGAGCCCACCGTGGGGCTCGTACCGTCACCCGTGAGATCATGACCTGATCCAAAGTCAGAGGCTTAAGCGACTGAGCCACCCAGACATCCCTGTAGCTTCCTTTTTAAAGAATCTCTCTCCCCTCCCATCCTGCAAATCTCCCCACTAATTCCCTAGGCAGGTTGTCTTCATTTATTGTCATATACCAGGTTTTCTTTCCCTGTGGCTTATAGTACAGCTCAACCCACAGCTCTCCAAGTTTTGCTATCATGAAAGGAGTCTTTGGGGAACCGAGGAATTCTTTTTCCTCCTGACAAAGTGTGACTCTCAAAACCCTTGCCTCACTAGAAACCAAAAAGGCCACTTAGATAGAGAAAGGCTGAGACTAGGTCTATCCCATGGCAGTCTTACTACGATCAGCCCCAAATCAACCGAGGCAAAAGGATGCCTCTGGCAGGCTAGGAAGAAGGTCACATACAAAGGAATGCAAAAGAGAAAATCCCGTTAGTATATTTCAGAACTATTATCCCTGTTATTTACAGTTAAGGTTTTATTTAAATTCACATGCAGTTTTCATTTCTATATATTTTTGCTTCCACACCATTGTCTATAATTACTGAAGATTGCTTTTCTTAGATCAATTCACCTTATAAACTACTTAGAGGAGTCACCCATAGCAAACCAACTTAATATGATAATTTTTGAGATAAGGTTTAATTTTGCAACGATGAAAACATTATTTGGGTGGCAGATATAAATCGTTATAAAAAGATAACTTTTGTATTGATCTCATTAAATAAAATTTTAATCATTAGCATTTAAATCACTTTTAAAGGCAGGGTTGCTTTTTGGTGTTCTAAGGTAAGAGATTTTCTAATTTCTTAGGCTTTAAGAATTTAAAACTTTGTGGTTGTACGATACACAGTCAAGAAGCAAAACGCAATGTCTTTTGTAATCTTTTTTTGAATACGGAAAGTACAAAACAAAAGGGATAAAGTTAAAAGAAACAATCTGAACACTTAAACATTAACTTAACTAAAAGTTATTGAATTTTACTGGATGCTTAAAGAGATGCACATAGTTCCTATTGTGCATTTATATAGGTGAATAATGGTAGGAAATGCTGGTCCCAAAAGAAAAATGACAGATTCCTTCCTTGAATAATCAGTTTCTGAAGAACAAAGAAAAAGGGCTTATTCCTCAGATTGCTTTATTTCATATCGCCTTCTCAATGTTGGCTACTCTGTAAATTGAGGGGAATTAGGTAAAAAGATCATGAATATCTTTATGATTTGGTTCTAATATTCTATAGCTCCATGATTTATTCCATAGCTCACATATGCATTCTCTATAAAAGTTGTTTCTAGGAAAGCCATCAGTTGTAAGTGATGTTAATCTTCGTACCTCCTCCTTCATGCATCAGTTTTATATTTTTATTCTGCTGTTTGTTTATACTTTCCACAGAATTATTGTTTATCAAAAATATTGTGCATGACCTTGTGCTAAGTGCACCCTTACTGGGTGTTTGGGAGAGAGAATAAATTTAAAGACAAAAAACATGGTCTACATCCTCAAGGTGTTTTAAAAAAAATTTTTTTAACAGTTATTTATTTTGGGGGCACCTGAGTGGCTCAGTTGGTTGAGCGTCCAACTTCGGCTCAGGTCATGATCTTGAGGTTCATGAGTTTGAGCCCCGCATCGGGCTCTGTGCTGACATCTCAGAGCCTGGAGCCTGCTTTGGATTCTGTGACTCCCTCTCTCTCTGCCCCTCCCCTGCTTGCTCTGTCTCTCTCGAAAATGAATAAACATTAAAAAAAAATTTTTTTACATTCATTTATTTTTGAGAGAGAGAGTGTGAGCAGGGGAGAGGCAGAGAGAGACAGAGGCAGAATCCCAAGCAGGCTCCAGGCTCTGAGCTGTCAGCCCAGAACCCGATGTGGGGTTCGAACTCACGGACCGTGATATCATGACCTGAGCCAAAGTCGGACGCTCAATCGACTGAGCCACCTAGGCGCCCCTCAAGGTATTTTTAAATGGCCATTTTTATTTTAACTCTGCTCAGAAACAGGAAGAAAGAGTTTCAGGAAGCAAGGAATTTTCAGTCAGAAGACCAGTGTTCAAGTCTAGATTTTACTTCTGTGTGATGTTGGACAAGTAATAATGCCTTTATTTCCTTTATTTCCAGGGTGAAAGTCTCAGTTCCTTTATTTCCAGGGTGAAAGTCGTATTACAGACCTTAGCCTGCCGCATCCCACATGAGGATCAAATGAGATCACTATCAAGCTTCAGATGAGAGTGAGGCCAGGGTTCTGCAAGCCCAGCACATGACTTGTTCTAATCTGGCAGAAGCCTGTGGAAGACGGAACAGGTGTGTGTGGCTGGGAAGGAGGGTGTGGTGGTTTTGATGGGTGGAGAGGGATCAAGCTATGGTAGACAAAAGAATTATCCTAAATGAAATTCAGGAGCTAGACCTCCAGCAAGAATATTCAACACATGTTCTGTACTGGGAAAGAGTCATAGACAGGAAGTGGATGGGTGAAGTGGGGGTGGGGGGGGGGCTGCTGAGGGGAGGAGCAGAGGCAGATTCAGATGTGGGGAGTTCTGGGGGCACCTGGGTGGCTCAGTCGGTTAAGCATCTGACTTCGGCTTAGGTCATGATCTCAAGGTTCGTGAGTTCGAGTCCCGCGTCTGGGCTCTGCGCTCAGCTCAGAGCCTGGAGCCTGCTTCGGATTCTGTGTCTCCTTCTCTCTCTGCCCCTCCCCAACTTGTGCTCTGTCTCTCTCTGTCTCTCAAAAAATAAATAAATGTAGAAGTGGGGAGTTCTGTTAGGGGCCAGCTCAAAAAGTCAGGGCTAACCTCATACGTGAAAGGGTTGGTTCTCTGAATAAGGACTGGCGGACAGAAGCAGGAAGCAGAAATAGAGAGGTGTCATAGGTCAGGTGTGCTTGTGTTGACTGAATTGTGTAGGCAGAAAAGTCTGATTTCCTAGTCTCCTAAGGGTATTGAGGGCAGGCAAGGATGGGATCTTTGTAGGTTGCAGCAGCAGGGGAAGACAGAGCGGCTACATTGTATTATTAGCACATTAGAAACAGGATCAAAGGAAGATAAAATTTCTACTTAACGTTGTTGCTAAGGCTAACCCTGCATTGAGATTTAGTCTGTTAATTGTAAGGTTTATTAGCCCGATATAACCGCGTTTAAATGGCCACTCTTAAAGTTTATAACGATTTCTTATTTGCTCATTACGAATAATCTTTACTGCATACATAACTTTGAAGACTACTGTGGAGATGGTTAGTTGTTTTATATTGCTGTTCTAAAAGTCTTATTCCATATAGCTTGAGATTGACTGACTGGTGTCTGTTAGGCTACCTGTAAAATGGGACAAATCCAGGCATGTGCTGGCCCCCAGCTCCTGAGACCAGCCTTAGAGGCACGGATGGCACCGAATAGATGACAAATGGAATTCAGTCAAGGAAGAAAAAGAAAAAAAAAAAAAAAACTGCAAAGAGGTGCCCAAATCAGAGCTAGGTAGGGTGCCACCAGGAGGCAGAGATTTACAACAAAGTTTATGACTGGTCCTGATTCATCCTGATGATCTTGGGAGCTCAAGCTTGCCTTTCTTTATAGGGCTGGCTGATCTCATCCCGTATTTCCAAAAGGCCAGATATGAGCCTCAACTTTAAAAAGATTTATAGGGCAACCTGGGGGGCTCAGTTGGCTAAGCATCTGATTCTTGATTTCGACTCAGGTCACGATCTCACGGTTCATAAGTTCAAACCCTGCATTGGGCTCTATAGTGACAGCATGGAGCCTGCTTGGGATTCTCTCTCTCCCACTCTCTCTGCTCCTCCCCTGCTTGTGCTCTCTCTCTCCTTCCCAAAATAAAGAAATAAACTTTTAAAAAAGATTTATAAATTCTTTCTCTATAAAACTAATAATCAGTTAAAAAAGAAGATACAATTATAAATCCATTTACATAGTAGCAAAGCTAAAGATCTCTAGAAATAAGGAAGAAAGATACAGATTCTTTAAGAAGGAAGTTATGTGGGGCACCTGGGTGGCTCAGTCAGTTAAACGTCCGACTTTGGCTCAGGTCACGATCTCACTGTCCTGGGTTCGAGCCCCACGTCGGGCTCTGTGCTGACTGCTCAGAGCCTGAAGCCTGTTTCGGATTCTGTGTCTCCCTCTCTCTCTGACCCTCCCCCATTCATGCTCTGTCTCTCTCTGTCTCAAAAATAAATAAATGTTTAAAAAAAAATTAAAAAAAAAGAAGGAAGTTATGAAATCTTATTGTAGGATATTAAAAAATAATACAAATGGAAAAATAGATCATGTTCTTAGGTGGACTCCTTAGTAGTCGCCAAGTTTAAATTTTCCCAAATTGATCTATAAATGAAAGGTAATTCCAATTAAAATCATAAGGAGAGTTTTGTTTTGGTTTTTGAGAGAGAGCACAAGTAGGGGAGGGGCAGAGAGAGAGGGGAACAGGATTCAAAGCAGGCTCGGTGCTGAGAGCAGGGAGCCTGATGCGGGGCTGGAACTCACCAACAAACAGTGAGATGATGACCTGAGCCAAAGTTGGTCGCTCAACTGACTGCACCACCCAGGCACCTTGAGTTTTTTCTTTAATTGAATAAAATATTCTTAAACTCCATATAGAGAAATAAATATTTAAGAATAGCCAAGAAATTAATTAAAAAGAGGAATAGTGAGAAGGATTTGCATTAGCGGTCAATAAAATACGTCATAAGACATTGTATTGGTGGAGGAAAAAACAAACTGCACAATGGAACACAATCAAGATCCCAGAAATGGATTTCAACATGTAGAGGAACTTAATGTTTGACCAAGTTGAAATTTCAATTCAATGAAAAAAGGATCACTAATTTAATAAATGGCTGACACACCAGGATAATCCATCTAGAGGGAAATAAAGTTGGAACCCTATCACATACCACATAGAAAAGTAAATTCCCGGTGGATTAAAGAATTATGTGTAAAGAAAAAAGTCATAGAAACAACTTATACAATTTAGATGATTATTTAGACAACCTAGGTGTTAGGAAGAGCTGTTCAACCAAGACAGAATTATAGAAAAATGTTTCTTACGGCAAAAGATATGAAAACAATGCCAATAGATAAAAATTATATTTATTAATGTGATGAACTAACCTTGTATTAAGATTAGTGATATGTCATCACTAGGTCATGATGTATCATCCTTTATAACGGATTCATTTGCTAATATTTTGTTAAATTTGAAGTCTACTTTGATAACAGTATAGTTACACGAGCTTTCTTATAAGTGTCTGCATGATATATCTTTTTCTATCCTTCTCCTTTCAGCCTACCTTTTTCTTTATATTTAAAGTATGTCTTTTGTAAACAGCATGTAGTTGAGTCTTATTTTTTTTTTATTTTTTTTTTTTGGCCTGGTCTGACAATCTCTGCCTTTTTTATTTTTAATTTTTAATGTTTATTTATTCTTGAGAGAGAGCGAGAGAGAGCATGAGCAGGGGAGGGTCAGAGAGAGAGGGAGACACAGAATCCAAAGCAGGCTCCAGGCTCTTAGCTGTCAGCATAGAGCATGATTTGAGGCTGGAACTCACCAGTCGTGAGATGATGACCTGAGCTGAAGTTGGACGCTTAACCCACTGAACCACCCAGGCAACCACCGCAACCCCCCTTTTTTTAAAAAATCTCTGCCTTTTAATTAAAGTATTTAGTTTACACTTAATGCAATTATTGCTATAGTTGGGTTAATATGTGCCATCTTTTCTGTTTTCTTGTTGCCCTGCTTAATCTTTTTTTCTCCTTGCCTAACATTTTTGGAATTACCAAACACTTTTGGGGATTTCATCTCATCTCCTATATTGACTTTTTGCATCTATTTTGTTTTACATTTTAGTGGTTGCTTAAGAATTATCATATGCATCCTTAACTTATTATAACCTACATTGGATTCATATTATACCACATCACATATATTGTAAGAAACTTTAAACACAATTCTTCCATTTTTCCTCTCCCGTTATTTCTGCTATTTCTGTTCTATCATACATTTTACTTCTACATATGTGATAAATCCCGCAATAAGTTCCATTGTGTGTATGTTAGAGTCAATTATCATCTACATAAATTTTAATTTATATTTCTATATATTTACCATTTTGCAATTCTATATTCCCTCACAATGATTCTTCTTGTTGTTTAATATCATTTTTCTTTGTCCTTAAGAACATTAAAAAATATTTCCTGTAATATAGTGCTTGTAACAATGAATTCTCTGTTTTTGTCTCTATTTCACCTTATTTTTAAAAGATATTTTTACTATATACAGAATCCCTGGTTAATAGGTTGTTACTGCTGCTTCTTTTCTTTCATCACTTTAAAAATATCCTTCCAGGGGCGCCCGGGTGGCTCAGTCGGTTGGGCGTCTGACTTCGGCTCAGGTCATGATGTCAGTCGGGGCTTGCAGGTTTGAGCCCCACGTCGGGCTCTGTGCTGACAGCTCAGAGCCTGGAGCCTGCTTCGGATTCTGTGTCTCCCTCTCTCTCTCTGCCTCTCCCCCGCTCACACTCTGTCTCTCTCTCTCTCTCAAAAAATAAATAAACATTAAAAAATAAATAAAAATATCCTTCCATAACCTTCTGGCTTACATTGTTTTGAGGAGATGCCATCAGTAATCCTTGTTGTTTCCTGTATGTTATGCATCTTTTCTCTATGATTGCTTTTAAGACTTTATCTTTTTATTTTAAAGTCTACTGTAGTCAAGACTGGAGGGTTAGAATAGCCCTACTAGGACATGACCTGTCTTGTGACCATGGTATTTAGTGAAATCTTTCTACTCTGGGTGGCTGGAACTCTGACATGTTTCTTTGTTGGGAAAGCTCTGGAATTTCTATTTGGCACACAGCTCTCAGTAGCCAGGCATCGCAGAGCCCTGCCCTGGCAGAAAAGACACAAGGGGATGCCTCCGCAAACATCTGGAGCTGTCACTGCACACAGCTCTCTTTGTTCCAATTTCTTATAGCGCAGTTGCAACCACGTCAGCAGCCTTGAACCCTGTTCTCTGTTTTCTCTGTCCAACAAGACTACTGCTCTCGATTTGGGATTGACTTCCTGGTGCCACAGTTTGGGGAAGTGCCCCCAGGCAGAAAGCAGGTGTGAATATGTACCTCATTTTGCCGGTTCTTCTCTCAAGGATCACAGCTGCACATTGTCTCTTGTCCAGTGCTGGAAACAGTTGATTGATGTACTTTGTCGAGTTTATGAATATGGTGGGATACTAATGATTCCATCACAGGCAGAACCAGAATCAGTTATACAGGCTAGTTTTCTACATGACCAACATTTAATCTTCCATCACAGGAATCGAAAAAAAAGCAAAGATTTTTGCTAGAAATTGTTGTGAAATATAATTCTTACTTTCCTGACTTTTAAAATCAAACTTTAAAGACAATTTAGCCCTTTACCAAGAACTTAGTCATGGTTATAGATAAAACGTGTTATATTATGCTATCTACACTGATGCCTTTAAGATCTCTTGAAATTAGGGGGACCTGACAGTATGAATGAACGAATGAATGAACGAATGAATGAATGAACTGCTACCATATTTTGTTTAGCACCTGCTCCGTATGAGTGTTGTTCCTTTCCCACTTCATTCTCCCTTCGTTTTGTGGTCCAGTTGACCTCGGGAAAGTTAAGTCGTTCCTGTCTTATTTTAGTTTACGTACAGCATGAAAAATCTACTCCCCAAATTGCCCTCATTTGGTGCCTTCCAATACTTAACATGACTGATTTTTGTTTTGATCTCTTGTTCAGAATTATCACCTCCATTGCTACAGATGATAAATCTGCTGAATGTTTCCACTTGTTTGTATTGTCATTGTAATTGCAATTGTATTGTATTGTAATTGTTCCACTGTATTGTAATGGTTATAATACTTCTGCCAATTTTCAGAGAGGAGTTTAGATCATTTTCAACTCTTTAACTTGCTTTCCATTCAATTCAACAAATTGGCCGGTGTCACAGGCCATCTTTGTGCCACGCAAGGTGTAAGTGTTGGCGTTACAAGATGGATCAGAGTGTTGCGACTCTTCTGTAAAATGGAAAATCACAACAATGGCTTCGTCGGTGTGTTTTTTGCATAAAATCTTGGTATTGTTTTGCAATTTTGTTCATACTCTTAGCATAGTTCTCTCAAAGCTACATAGAGTGTAGGGCTGACGATGAATGACATCAATTTGGATGTTACACTATGTTTCAATATTTCTGCCTTTTAATTTCTTTTATTGTTATTATTTTTTGTTGTAATACAATTGGATTTCATCTAACTTTTGTGGGCCTTGTGGGCAGGTGTGATAACGTAGAAGGCTTGAGCCCATACACATACATGTGTGTGTGTATTTTTTCAGACTGTCTTGGCAGTGTGATGCCCTTGGTATAAAATTTTGTTCATATTAAACAGAGACTAAGGTTTGTATGAGTGAAGGTTTGGTTTGAGAGCTTTGCTCTAATTCTTTCTAGGAGTAAGACTCAAAGAGAATAATTTACTCACATGCAGCCATTTTGCTTCATTTGTGAAATGAAGTAAGTTGCCTTATGTTTCTGAGAACTAGACCAAAACAAGACCAAATCATGATATTAACAGTTATAATAATGAGGCTATGTATGAGGATAGATATGAGAATACCTAAACACACTGATGGTTGAATTGCTAGTCTCTATTCTGAACACCTATGTGAATTAACTCACTTGCTCCTCCAGCAAAGCCACGATGGGTGTGATATTCATATCTCTATCTTGTAGATGGGGAGACTGGGATACAGCTAATTCAAGCAACTTACTCAGGATGAACACTGCCAACATGCCATAAACCTAAGATTTCAACTCAGGCCAACTCAAGGGATTGAAAAACTGCCTTTGCACGCAAAATTGCTTTTCAGATGCTGAATTTAAAATTTTGCTTCAGAACTCGAGAAGGTGGTATTTACTAAACGAACAGAATGCCGGCTAGTCCTTACGCTAATCTAAAACTAGAGCCTGTGTGCCAGGGGATATGTTTTCCCCTCCAACTTAATTTAATTACATCTGAAGCTGTTCAGATCTCCATCGATCACCATCACATTTTCCGGGGCAGCTGTCATATTAAAGAAATTGAATCTATCACCCTCAAGGCACATAAAGACACAGCTAATAGACTCCTCTCCCTTGACTGTGCTTTTGCCCCAGCTGTTGCCTTATCTCTCCCTTTCCGTTCACAGCCAAGTTGGCTTGTCTTTCAGACCCTGTCTTCCCTGGTTTTCTCCTTCCCTTGACGTTGTTAACCACTTCCCGCTCTTTAAACCCTCTGTGGCCCACTGATGTTCTCTGGCTCTATCCTGTCTCTTTTCCCCCCTCTTTGGATCTTCTTTTTCGTTTCAGGCTTGACCCTTTACCATAACTTATTTGTATGTCTTCCTCTTCCTCACACTTTGAGCTTTCTGAACACAGGAATCTTTGCACGAGCTCCCCGCCCCACCCCCAACCTGGCACGATGCCAGGAGAGGAGTAGGTACTGGTGAAATGGTGTTCAATGTCACTTGAAATAGCTGCCATTGAGGCTATTGGCAGGTAATCCTCTAACGACTCCTTGGGGACGGTAAAGAATCCTATTCCAGGAAAATCGTGGCTATCACTATCAAGGGAGGTTTTTCTCTACATTTGGGAGATTGTGTACATTTCAAGACCCAGGGGAAGAGTGCCGTGGGGAATAAGTGGTTGAATTTATTTAACAAATGGAGGCACAATACTATCTTGAGCAGGAGAGGGAAGGGTTTTCACATTTACATCTCCGCTCTTCCTAAGCTAAGGTTCCTTCTCTCTCAGAGAACAAATGTGTTGAAAACTTTCCTTAGGGGTGCCTGGGTGGCTCAGTCGGTTGAGCATCTGACTCTTGATTTTGGCTCAGGTCATGATCCCAGGGTCATGGGATTGAGCCCCATGTCAGGAGCATGGAGACTGCTGGGGATCATGTCTCTCTCTCTCTCTCTCTCTCTCTCTCTCAAAATAAAAATAAAAACAATTTCTTTGAGCATCAGAAATATTTTGATAGGAAAATTGTTAGCCCTTCACAAAACATACTGCGTTGGAGATCTTTGATGATTAGACATTTAACATTTTTGACTTTGGTGATTTGAGAGCTACACCCAAATGTGATTGATTTCATCTTCAAGATGTGTGTGACCTTTTTAAAGAACAAACCTGAACTGTCCCTTCCTCCGGGACTCGGGAGTGCAGGCAGGGCTGCAGAAGCTTAGCTCTTGGAGGTATCTCAGCCTCTGGGGAGGCTTATCATGCTGATCGGATCTGCCCTTTGTGTGTAAATGGCAAACTACACACAATAATGCTGTTGGGGTATTGCTGAAGGTCTGCTGGATACAATCCTCATGATGTCAGAATTTTTTTAACATTTATTTATTAAAGCATTTTTTTTAATGTTTATTTATTTTTTGAGAGAGACAGAGACAGAATGCAAGTGGGTTAGGGGCAGAAAGAGAGGGAGATACACAATCCGAGGCAGGCTCCAGGCTCTGAGCTGTCAGCACAGAGCCCGATGCGGGGCTCGAACTCACAGACTGTGAGATCATGACCTGAGCCAAAGTCAGATACTCAACCCCACTGAGCCACCCAGGCACCCATGTCAGAGTATATTTGAAAAGATGGTAATACTAATGGGTGATGAACTGAAGAGAAAAATCTTTAAAATGATAACTAAGCTACAATGATGTATTGTCTAAAGTATGTTAAATATCATTTCAAAAAATAATTATGAACACAATAGTTGAGTTACAGTTACTACCAAAGAGACCTTTTGGGTTAAGAACTCATCTTTGTAAGCTCTAGTTTTCCTCATCTATAAAGTAATAGTTCTAATTTCTCAGCATTGTGGTGGGAAATAAATTAGATTTTGTGTAGGGTTGTGTGTGTGTGTGTGTGTGTGTGTGTGTATGCGTGTGTATGTGCGTGTCTGTGCGCATATACAGACACACACACTTGGCACAGTGCCTGGCACACTATTACAGCTGAAATTCAATAATTTTTTTATTAAAATACATAATTTACAAGATATGATACATCCACTTTGGTGCTAAAATATTTTTGCTTCTAATTAATAAGAATCGGAATGTTAACTCTTTCCTTGTCTAACAGGTTTCCTTGTCTAACATGTCCTCATCCTGACGGAAGCTATAATGGGATAAAGATTGTCTCTATTAAAATAAACTTGTTTCTTAAACAAATTTGTTTTCGTTGATTAGGTTTTATTAGGGTTTTAAAAAAATCTTAAGTTGGTAAATAATGCAAAAGTCCTTTCTTGAAATGGCTTGAAATGTATTTTTTGTAGGAGTTTTAAGGTTCACATTATATTTAACATGTTTTTATATGTGTATATACGGTATTCAACATATTTTTTAGGTTTATTTATTTTTGAGAGAGCAAGAGAGAGCAGGGGAGGAGCAGAGAGAGGGAGAGACAGAATCCCAAGCAAGCTCCACACTGTCAGCGAGGAGCCCGACGCAGGGCTCAAGCTCATGAACACTAAGATCATGACCTGAGCCGAGATCAAGAGTTGGACGCTTTAACCAACTGAGCCACCCAGGCACCCTATATGATATTTTTATATGTGGTGTTTTTACCATATTTTTATATACGGTAAAGTATGTTTATATACGGTGTCTCATTTAATCTTGCTCATGAGTAGGAAGAGTACGTATTATTGATATGGTTTTAAGCTGAAGGCAAGTGAGCCTCCGAGAAATTAAGTGAGTGTCCAGTCACATAGTAAATGGTGGTCAGGACCTGGTACTAACTACCGTAGCTGGATTTTCTAACCGAAGTCATGTGCTCCTTTGTCCTCACACTGCCTCTATCTGTTGTGATCGTCAGTCCTTGGGTTTGAAACTATTCAACTGAAGTGTATTTAGGTGCTTACCCCTAGGATTTTAATTAGCTCTTAGTTATTAAAAAACAGAACTTTTGGGGCGCCTGGGTGGCTCAGTCGGTTAAGCGTCCGACTTCAGCTCAGGTCACGATCTCGCGGTCCGTGAGTTCGAGCCCTGCGTCAGGCTCTGGGCTGATAGCTCAGAGCCTGGAGTCTGCTTCTGATTCTGTGTCTCCCTCTCTCTCTGCCCCTCCCCCGTTCATGCTCTGTCTCTCTCTGTCCCCAAAAAAATAAATAAACATTAAAAAAAAATAATAAAAAAATAAAAAACAGAACTTTTTATATATTGTAAATTCTTTTTTCTTTAATCCAGTAACCAAAGGCAAATTTCCAGCTATTGCTGTGACTATATTTATATTTTGGTGAAAATTAATTTCTAAGGTATGGATCCCGAGGCACTGTAGGTAGAATTTGAAAATGCCTTCTGAAATAATGTTTTTAAAAAAAATTTTTTTTTTTTAACGTGTATTTACTTTTGAGACAGAGAGAGACAGAGCATGAACGGGGGAGGGTCACATAGAGAGGGAGACACAGAATTGGAAACAGGCTCCAGGCTCTGAGCTGTCAGCACAGAGCCCGACGCGGGGCTCGAACCCAGGGACCATGAGATCATGACCTGAGCCGAAGTCGGACGCTTAACTGACCGAGCCACCCAGGCGCCCCTGAAATAATGTTTTTTAAAAGATCAAGTTACGGGGCGCCTGGGTGGCGCAGTCGGTTAAGCGTCCGACTTCAGCCAGGTCACGATCTCGCGGTCCGTGAGTTCGAGCCCCGCGTCAGGCTCTGGGCTGATGGCTCAGAGCCTGGAGCCTGTTTCCGATTCTGTGTCTCCCTCTCTCTCTGCCCCTCCCCCGTTCATGCTCTGTCTCTCTCTGTCCCAAAAATAAATAAACGTTGAAAAAAAAAATTAAAAAAAAAAAAAGATCAAGTTACTGTTACTTTTATTTTGCTGCTGAATTTTATTGTAGTCTTATTCTTAAATCCTCTAAATCTATATATGGCATATATTCTCTATTAAACTCACTGGCAAATGAACAAATGCTTTCAAAGCCTTTAAAAAGCGCCACGAGATGTTTCTGAGGCAGCACACAGCTTTTGATGTGTACACAGGAGAGGTGTTAACTCTCGATTTAGCAACAGGAACATTTGAAAGGCGGAAACACTAGGAGA
Source organism: Leopardus geoffroyi (assembly GCF_018350155.1). Taxonomy (NCBI): domain Eukaryota; kingdom Metazoa; phylum Chordata; class Mammalia; order Carnivora; family Felidae; genus Leopardus; species Leopardus geoffroyi. The sequence continues at coordinate 45,750,593 of NC_059342.1, forward strand.
CCACAAAAACCAGTGGATTACACCCATGGGTACCATCTCTGAGTAGTGGGCTTTCCTGAGAAACTCTGTTTTTCTCTGCACTCAAATTCAAGATCAGGAAGATGCATCTTCTCTCCCCGTGTAGAGAGAGGGCTGCCAAAACAATGTATCACAAATTAGGTGGCTTAAACCAACAGAAACTTCTTCCCTTCCAGTTCTAGGAGCTAAAACTCCAAAATCAAGGTATTGGCAGGACTCTATTCTCTGCCTTCCTTGCCTTCTTCCTAGCTTCTGCTGACCCCTAGCAATGCTTAACATTTCTTGACTTATGGATGCATCACTCCGGTCTCTGCCTCCATGTTCACATGGACCTCTCCTCTGCGTGTCTATATGCAAGTTTCCCTGCCTAAATTGTGAGATTGAGAACGTGGCCCCGAGCTTCACATAGACTGGAAGACAACACTGAATGGATAGACATCAATGATGGATGATTGACCAGTGATGGGCTTGAGTGGAAGAATGGAAGTCTGAGAATGGGGAGCGGCCATCCTCCAGGGCTTTCCACACTGGTGAGTATGAGGAGACATGGTAAGAGTGCACCTCAGAAATTCCTGCCCCACCTTTCTTCCTTTCCCTCGCCTTTTCATATTCACTATCGTCATTATCTCCACGATTTTCTTTGTTCTCATTCTCTTATGAAATCTCAGATAACATCTAAAATAGAGGATAGGTACGCCTAAGACTGGGATGATGGCTAGGGCAAAAGACGTGTTCCTGCTCTCGCTCCAGGTCAGGACTTACTGAGAACTGAAATTGCCAAATTTTTGATCACTGCCACAATCTTCTGTATTGGTTGATGGTCCTTCTGCATTGTGAAATGATCCTAAAGATAGTTTAAACTCTGTCAAGTGAAGCAGTCTGAGGATGACCATTTGAGCAAAGTTACAAGAAGACTGAGTTTAGAAGATTTGATTGTAAAAATGAAATAAAAGAATCATTTAATTTTAAAATGATATTTTATATATAAGTCATCAAATATAGTATTACTATTTTAATAACAAATGTTTGCTCAATTTTAATAAACAAATCCATTAAACTAATAATTTGCAAATGATAAGCATGATTTTATCCATCCAGAAAACTGACTGACAATATTATCCTAAGTTACAAAAAGAATAAATAAAAAACTGCTTAGAAATACCACGTTGCTTTGAAGAGACATCTAAAATGATACTAGCGATCAGTGCCACATTAGTTAGTTATGTAAGTGACCTATTTGTTGGTCCCGATGTCTTCTTGTCAGCTGCTCAATGAAGAGAAAACACCTTCGGATTTCCACACAGATGACCTCCCAGGCACAGTGGCTATACTTTTGGCCTTGCAAATAGTCACGGATGCCTTGGAAATAATTCTTTATTGCAAGTCTGGTACCCTCCCTTTGCGAGGATGAATGATCCTCCTGCCCAGAGTCCTGCTCCAGGCATACCCCTGTCTTCTCTGTTTGCTGATACAGTCCACTTAGGAGTCTCTCTAAACGGCTTTCATTCCACAACGATTGGGAGACATTCAGGCTGAAAGTGCTGAAGACCTGTCGCAGCATTTCTCCAATGGCCGGGAAAGCAGTTTCCTCCGGAAGCTGGTCGATTTTTGCAGCCTGGAGGAATCTGAAGTTGCTTCTGTCCTTCAGACATCTCAGGGGAAATTTTCCTCCAAGGTTCTCTAAATGTTGTACAATCTCCCAGATGCCCCTCCGTTGAAAGTGACAGTCCAGAGAGCAGGCAGTACTGGAAAGAAGTAGCATCAAAGCCCAGCTCGGCAAGCTCCGGCTGGTCATGGTGGGTTCCTTTGCAGGGTGACTCCCTCTCCGGAGAGAGCCTGGCTGTGGATCGCCTCTGGCTGCACAGATTCTGTATTGCTGAATTTTTATATCTGTGGGAGCCTCGTTTTTGCACAATATTTCAGGGTCCCCCTCTTTTCTTGTGGTCTTTTCCGCCTGTTGTTTACTACTTTTCAATAATAAAAAAACTCTGCAGTGTCTTTGCACAGCGATACATACATTCAGTTTTAGAACTGTGGTAGCTATGAACTATCTCCTATGTGACCAGCAATCAGTTAAGTGGAAACAAAGCCGCGAATGTTTTTGCCTTAGTTTAAATTTTCTGCGCATGGCTCATCATGGCTTTCCTTCTTTTAGTTATGTTGTTTGTCCTTGTTTCAATCAAGGATGACTCTCTCTGGGTAAAATGCTTGTTTAGATATTTGGGATGGTTCTCAAGGCTTTGTTTTAGCTAATTGGACTTTATCCCAAACGTGTATTTCAAAGTCCTTCTAACATGTTATGTACGGTGAGACTTTTGTTAGGTTTTTTTTTTTTTTTTCCTTCTGGCAAAACCAGAATTGTGGAATGTGTGAAATATGTTTTTGTCTCCTATCTCCCCCCATTTAATTGCGCTCACCTCCTTTCTACTTATGGTATTCCTCTTTTCCTCCTTAAGGAGAAAAACAGAGTGAGGGAGAGTGCCAATACTGAAGCCAGTCTACCTTGGTTTGGATCAGATTTAACCCCGACCACCTTAGGCAGCTAATTTAGCTCTCTTGGCCTCAGTTCTTTGCCTATTCAAGTAGAGTGCTTAGGACAGTGTCCAGTGCCCTCTCGGTGTTCCAAGAATGGTAGCTGCTCTCAGGATTATCAAGCACTGCTCACAGCTGGCTGCCATGATCCTAAAGTGCTGTGAACTATAAAGATTCTAAAGCTGCTAACAGTCCCCACTCCTCCTTCTAATTTTATTGAAGATGGGCCACGTGTAGGACACTGTGTTAGACACTAGGGATATAGAAATGACAAAGAAAAGAAGCTAGGACCCCTGCCTTTAAGATGCTCATATCCAGACATTACAAAAAGACCATGAAGGCAACAAGGAACTCTAGTAGTGTGATGATAGCCACGATATAATATAGTGCGATGAGTTACAATAAAAGCCTTCAGAAAATTCTAGAAGGACTCATGTGTCTTAGAATAGGGAAAGTAGTGAAAAGACTTAGGCATCTTAGAGAATTGTTGGTCCAACAGGAGACAAGTTGGAGACACTGTCCAGGTAGAGAGACAAAGGCATTAACGAAGGCATGGAATGGTCCATGTTGGAAACTCATGGAGAGATCCACAGGTGGAACAGTGGAACACTGTTCAGCGCCTAGAGATAAGTCCAGAAATAATTGCTTGAAGGAAAGAAAACCCTTCTGGTTCACAGGAATGATTCTTTATTGGAAGAATTTCCAGTTTTGTAAAACTGGAAAAATATTTCGAGGCATCATGTAAGGCCTAGTGCCTCTCATATCAAAAATGTAAGTGACCGGCACCTGGGGGCTCAGTAAGTTAAGCATCTGACTTGGGCTCAGGTTAGGATCTCACAGTTCATGAGTTTGAGCCCCACAGCAAGTTCTGTACTGCTAGCTCAGAGCCCCGAGCCTGTTTTGGATTCTGTGTCTGCCTCTCCCCTGCTCATGCGCGCGCGCTCTCTCTCTCTCTCTCTCTCCATCTCAAAACTAAGTAAACATTTTTTAAAAATTAAAAATAAAACAAATAAAAAGTGTAAGTGACCACCTAATGGTCAAGGGTGACTTTTACAAGTATAATTGCTGAGTTATCTGGTTTATATGGATTTAAATTATTTTTGACTTGACCATCATTTATTAACTCAGAACAGAGCTTCCACCTAAGAACCACTTTATACTCAACTCAGTCATATGCTTTAGCAGCTATTCTAGTTAGGATTTGTTAGTGGCAAAACCTTAGTTTATTTATCTAAAAATGTCTCTATTTATTTGTGGAGAGCACATCAACAGATATTTGTCGAAATAGTTGAATAATGGATTGAATTAAATGACCAGTTTTTTTTTTTTAACTCATAAGGATCCTTTTAAAGATCAACTTTGAATTTTTTGAGCAAAAAGCTTAAAAATGCTATTAACTGTATTAGCCCAATAACCGGCATATTTTTCTTTCCTTGGCCTACTTTTTATTAATTTTTCTTTCTCGTTATTTTATTGTAAGCCACATTGCAAGATTTTAGTTGCTTTTAGAAACCACTTTGTGGAGCACAAGAGGAGTATACCAAATTTTGGTTAATCCATATTTATTGATTTTTTTTCAGCTCTATTGAGGTATAATTGATACATAAAATTGTAAGATATTTAAAATATGCAGCACGATAATTTGATACATATCTACATTGTGAAAGGATTATGTGGATTTAAATATTGGTCTTCCTCTGAACTAATTTCTGAACGGATTAGCTGGCACTTAAGAACACTTTTTGGCCTTTTACCCAATCAGCCAGAATCTCCCTTTATCCTGTTTGTTCTGCTGTCTCCATTTGCCTTTGCATTTGACTTGCCACGCCTAGTTAATTTACTTATACTTTGGCATATACCTTTATATTTCTATAGCTATCAAAAAAGATGTTATGAGATATTTAAAAGCCCAGCCCATGCTCTAGGTGTATGGCCTCGGGCAGGGTGATCAGGCAGCACCTGGGCAGTGCCCGTCGGGTTCTGTAGATGCCAGAAGGGGCCAAGGAAGGAAGAGGGTCTGGCTCCATCATCACACCATCCTGAGAGAACCTATCCTGTTTGACACAACCTCCACACATGCATAGAGAAGGGCCAGGGTAAACCAAGCAGGAATGCGTTGAGATAGGAATATAAGTTCTAGAACCAGCCTGCTTGGGTTTAAATCCTTGCTTAATAATGGCATGGCTTTTACCGTGATGGTTATGTGTCAGTTTGAGTGGGCTAAGAGACACCCAGATGGTTGATAAAACATTATTTCTGGGCGTGTCTGGCAAAGGATCTTCGGAAGAGGTTAGCATCTGAATCAGTAAATTGAGTAAAGAAGATCCCTCACCAGTGTGCATGGGCCTCATTGGCCTGAGTAGAACAAAGAAGCAGAAGAAGGCCAAATTCTCTTTCTCTGCTGGAGCTGAGACATCCATCTTCTCCTGCTCTTGGAGGAGGGCCGATGCTCTTGATTCTCAAGTTTTTGGATTCGGTATATCATCAGCATCCCTCCTAACCCTTCCCCACTCTCATTCACGGGCTTTTGGACTCAGGCTGAATTATATCACGAGCTTTCCTGGTTCTCCAGCTGGCAGAGGCCAGGCCATAGGATTTGTTAGCCTCCATAATTGCATCAGCCAATCCTATAATAAATCTCATCTCTATCTACCTCTCTATTTTCTATGGGTTCTGTTTCTCTGGAGGATGCTAATTCAACAGCTTCACAGTTGCATGGCTTTGGAAAGTTGTCTAGCCTCTCTATGCCAATTTCCTGATATCTACAGTGAAGATAACAATATTATCACATGTGACTGTTATAAAGGTTAATGATCAATGACTGGCACATGGGAAATGTTCGGTGTTTATTGCCATCGCCATCAGCAGCATCGCCGTCCTCATTGTCTTAGGGAGGGGAAGGCCTGGATGCCCCTGCCACTGACGTACTTCTTTCCAGGGTTTTCTATCTGTGCGGAAAGAAGGCCGCAGACTCTTGAAACCAGTTGAGATCATTGTTTTTAAATCCACTGAGATGCTGTGTTTTGCAATTTATTTAACTGGGGCAGATTGTAGGTGAAAACCCTGTGGACGTTAATAGTTGGTGGGTGAGCAGGAGTGAGGCAGGAACAGGTGGAGTCTGTTGTGGAGACTAAGAACTAGTCTCCAGAAGACTAATGCTTATGGAGAACAAGTTATGTGCTAGGTGATGCGCTACGGTGTGTAAGGCAGGCCAGAATTTCCTGAGGGAGAGAGCCAGTTATGATGGGAACAATTAAAACGAGTGGAATAAAACTAACCATTGTATAAAGCTAGAGGTAATAGCAGTCATTCTGTATGTTGGCAGAGTGCTTTTACACACGCTGTCTTATCAGAGCCTCGCTGCGGGGCAATTATATGACACTCGTTTCAGGGGTGAGGAAAGTGAATTTCAGTAGAATTAAGTGTACCGAGGATCGCACAACTAGCAGAGGCAACGTTCGTGGGTGACGACGCTACAGAATTGAAGGAAGGATTGTGCTCTAAACTGGCCGGAGTTGAAGACGCTTCAATCCAGATCAATTGGTGTTAGTCTTCTGGAGTGAGGAGGATTCTGAGGCTTCATCTGGGCTGAGTGAAAAAAGTACTGTGATCAGCCAGCCATGTCTGCCGTGAGATAGGGGGGAAGATGAGTTGTCCTTCCCATATAAACATTACGACACCTTAGGTATGCATCCTTTTGCTTGAGCGTAGGTTGAGCAGGATATAAGTCTGGGTAGATGGACGGAGATTAAACAAGACAGGTGATCACAAGCTGTAAAGGAGACTAGAAGAATGATATAGTTATGTCTACAAGTTAATACTGTTTTTACAACCTGGTATCGTAAATTTTTGAAACAAAAACACCACTTTATTCTTCTTCTTTTCCTTCCTTCCTTCCTTCCTTCCTTCTTTCTTCCCTCCTCCCTTCTTTCATTCCTTCTTTCCTCCTTCTTTTCTCTCTCTCTCTCTCTCTCTCTCTCTTTCTTCTTTTTAGGCAGGACCAGATAGAATAATTTGTAAGAAAAAATTTAGAGATAGTGATTTCCAATCAGACTTCTAACTGTGGTCTTGGGGAAGTCCCACAACCCACTAAGTTTTATCATTATGGCAGGGGAGCCAGATTGAGTAAGATGCCCTATCGTTCAGAGTGGTTGTGAGAGGCCACAGATATAAATAGAAAAACTTTGCCTCAAATTTAAAATGACATCCAGATCCTCAACAAAGCAGCTCTAACTGCTGGGCAAGTCAACACCTGCCCATGAAGGAAAAAGGCCAACTGCCATCTCTTTTTTTTTTACTGTCTGCCCTCCATGTTAATGCGGGACATGCGCTTGGCTTTGTGTAGCCAGCAGTGGAAAACCACTTCCCCTGTCTGTGGCCTTGGAAATGACAACCACATGTTATTCCAGTCTTTGCTCTCAGTTTTATTTTCCAGGTCTTAACTCATGATTGCCCTCTGGGTTTCTGTAACGGTAAGGGAATGTTTTCAGCTGAAACAAGAGTTCCTGCCAAAATGAAAGGACATGAAAACATGACTCTTCATCACGTATTTGCTAAATCCTCTGCTCTCTATTTGAAATTCAAAATTTGGGAGTTCAATTACAAGAGCACTTTCAAGTGCTGCTTTAAGAAAATGTTTATCTAAAATCATAGGCAATCTTAGTATGAGCCTGAGTATTAACACTGTTCAAGTGCAATTTTTTGAGGAAACGGATAAAGAATCTATGGAAATAAACACTTTAATTAGATCATTGTTTACTCTTAAAATTTTTTTAATGTTTATTTTTGAGAGAAAGAGAGAGAGAGAGAGAGAGAGTGGGGAAGGGGCAGAGAGAGAGGGAGATGCAGAATCTGAATCAGGCTCCAAGCTCTGAGCTGTCAACACAGAGCCCAATGCAAGGCTTGAACCCATGGACCGTGAGATCATGACCTGAGCCGGAGTTGGATGCTTAACCTACTGAGCCACCTAGGCTCCCTAATTGTCTAGCTACTCTTATGAGATGAGCTGATTTCAGTAGAACATTCTAAGTTGTGGTTGCTGGTAAACATTTTAAGACAGATTGTTTTTACTAATAATAAGAAAAGTGCTTATAAAAAGTGCTTCTCAAGTGCTTATAAATTTCAAATTCCTTTAACAGTACCCAGGAAGTTCTTATCATAAAATCATTTCTCTTTTTTCCATTGATTCCTTCATTTCTGTGTGTCATTAACATGAACAAAATGGACACATAGATGTATGCTAATGAAAACATACACTAAAGTGCCTGGGTGGCTCAGTCGGTTTAGCAGCTGAGTTGAGCAGCCGACTCAATTTCAGCTCAGGTCATGATCCCAGGGTTGTGGGATTGAGTCCCACATCTGGCTCCACACTGAAGAGGGAGCCTGCTTAAGATTCTCTCTCTCTCTCTCTCTCTCTCTCTCTCTCTCTGTCTCAAAAAAAAAAAAGTATGCTAAGGAAAACTTCAGTTTGCCTCTTTTCAGTCTTACATATTTTCTTATCCTAAGGTTTAGGGATTAGTCTGGGTTTGAGTAGAGGTATGTAATCGATGTAGCCAATGATAACAGGAGCTAACATTTGTCTAGCACTTCTGTGTATCAGGAATTGTGCCAGGAATTTAGATAGAATATTTCATATCTTAAATCTTAAAGAGATAAATTGTTTCCTTTGTTCATTTTTGAAGTAATGAAGCTGAACCTCTGAAAAGTTAAGAGATGTGCCCAAGGTCACACAACATATAGGTGTTGCCTTATAAATATAAGGATTCAAATATAGATTCAAATACAGGTATGTCCAATCCAGACCTTTAGCTTCAGGTATATTAAAATCGACCAGGAAAAATTCTTTATGTGCGATTATAATCTTAAAAAGAGATGGGTACCAGATGATATTGAAAATTCCTGAGAGACAGAACTAAGATTCTGGTAGGCTCAAGCCTCTGAAATCCCCACAGGGCTCTGAGAAGTGCTACTGGGAAATCTGCCCACTAGCTAGTGGCTGAGGAGAGAGAAGCATTCAAGTCTCCTAAACCCCAGCCTAGTGCATTTTCTTTTCACAATAAAAGCTTGTGAGTGGGTAATTATGTTTTAAAATTACATAAGGGTACAAAATAATACCATTATGTGATTCTCAGAAACGAAATGGGGGCTTAGAACTGTATCAAGTAGTGCTTACTTTCATGTTCCTTGTTATTTCATTATCGGGGACACAGTGTAGCCTATGGAATGTTAACGTACAACTAAGGCAAACTTGCCTAAGACTCCTTAGGGTGGTGATGAGATAGGATACAATGTATTTTCCTCTTTAAAATTAAGATCACTTTATTATTGTTAAATGATTAAGAAAAGCCATTTCCTGCCGCTGAATGTATTAAACATTCAGAAAAAGTACAAAGAAGAAAATAAACCTATCCACAAGTCTGTCACTCAGAGATGCTCATTCTACTGTTTCATTTACAATTTATGCTTTACGCAATTCCAGGCTTTATTGTACGCATATGTAAATATATTCTTGCACAAAAATGGGATTATAGTAGGTATATTGTTTTATTTTTAAAAATTTTGGGGCGCCTGGGTGGCGCAGTCGGTTAAGCGTCCGACTTCAGCCAGGTCACGATCTCGCGGTCCGTGAGTTCGAGCCCCGCGTCGGGCTCTGGGCTGATGGCTCAGAGCCTGGAGCCTGTTTCCGATTCTGTGTCTCCCTCTCTCTCTGCCCCTCCCCCGTTCATGCTCTGTCTCTCTCTGTCCCCAAAATAAATAAACGTTGAAAAAAAAATTTTGTTAAGGTTTATTTTAGAGAGAGAGAGAGAGAGAGAGACACAGCACAAGCAGGGGAGGGCAGAGAAAGAGGGAGACCCAGAACTTGAAGTAGGCTCCAGGCTCTGAGCCATCCGCACAGAGCCTGATGCAGGGCTCGAACTCACAAACCGTGAGATCATGACCTGAGCTGAAGTCAGATGCTCAACCGACTGAGCCACCCAGGTGCCCTTTATGTATATTGTTTTAAAATGTATCTTTGTCACTTAACAGTATGTTGGCTATGGAACTTTGTAAATCAATGCATATAGATCTAGCATAATCTTATTTTTTTTTTTTGCTACTACATTTTATTTAAATTCATCTCTTAATATATTTAGGGATTATAAATATTTTAACTGTGATGTGACCCCTTTGTATTTATAACCAAGTGAGTCAATATGGAACATATCTTACAAGTTCATCTGCTTAGTGTGTCCACAGGATAGAAGTTACTCAGTGCACTAGGAACATTCAGACTCTTAACTTGACTTAATATTCCTCAGTGTGTACTAAAATGGCTTTAACATTAATTTTAGTCCAAAAGAATCTTTCCCAAATATTAAATTTCTTCTAACCAGCTGAAATACTCTTTATGAGCTGAAATGCTCCTACCCAGCACATATAAAATAAAACTGGAAATCGTATTTAAATGGTCTTACATGTTAAAAAGGTAACATTTCAGTAATATCATTGAAATGCTTGTCTCATTTTTAAAAAGGCATCACACTAAAATATTATTCTCTGGGAGCAAATATTTTTGCCTACATAAACACAACTGTATGAGTGGTTTGCTTATTGACAAAGGATTATTTGCTGATATAGTGTAATCGTTTTTAATGACTACATAGTTTTTCATTTTCAGGCTGTAGCATAATTTAATTAATTTTCTATGGTTGCAAATTTATATTTTACTCCCAAATGTTGGGTATTACAAAGTCTGCACCAATGACATCTTTGTATGAGCATTTTTTCAAAATTTATCTAATTATTTCCTTGGGATAAATTTCTAGAAACAGAATTGCTGAGTCAAAAGGAATATACACTTTTAAAGCCTTTGGCAATTGCTTTCTGTTGCCCTCTGCTATCCTACCAGTTGCTAAATATTTGAATATCCTGAATAATAACCTGAAAGTTCTGTTATTTTGTGTTCAATGCCTATTTCTTTTTTTTAAATGCCTACTTCTTTTACTAATTTTGGACTTTTCTTATTTTTAAAACATGGAGTCAGTGACTTGTGGTTCCTTTTCAGAGCTAATGAGATTCAAAGCACAAATAGTTGTCTGCATTTTTCACAAAAAAATGTATCCCTCTAAAATAAATTTAAGGCAGGTAAATTTCCCATTTGACAGAAAGGGAAACTGAGAAGAAAGGAAGCTTAGATTTCCTCACTTCTTGATGGTAAAATTACAAAGCAAATAAAGTTCGATGTTGATCCCACTTCAACTCCGTGTCTGCCTTTTCTTCACTTTGGTTGTGATATCTTCTATCCTTCATGTAATTCATAGTCATTCTCTCTAAGGCTTTTCAAAGGTTGCTTTCAGGTAAAGAGTCCAAACACATGCACATAAAGATATGCATACTTAGGGGAGTCTGGGTGGCTCAGTTGGTTGAGCATCCAACTCTGGCTCCGGTCATGATCTCAAGGTTTGTGAGTTCGAGCCCCGCGTCTGGGCTCTGTGCTGACAGCTCAGAGCCTGGAGCCTGCTTTGGATTCTGGGTCTCCCTCTCTCTGCCCTCCCCTGCTCACACTCTGTCTCTCTCTCAAAAATAAATAAATATTAAAAAAAAAAGAATGAAATCTTTGTTGATTGTCACAGAAAGTTTTATAATTTAGCCCAGAAAGTCTGAGCACTCTTGGCTTAAGAAGTTCAATATTATCAGGCCCATAAGAAATAAGAGCAAAGCTAAGTAAATAGAGAGAAGTTGAATCTCTCACGCAGACCACATTTACCGGTTGAGGGGTGGGATGTGTAGATTAATCCTTGAGATTCAGCTACATGGGATTTTAGGAGAGCTCAAACTGTAGCCTAAGAGGTGAAAAAGCTAATATTAAATGTTGCCCCTACATGTGGTTCCCCTTCCTCAACAGAGGCAGAGATACCCGCACACCCAACAGAGGCCAGTTGAAGCTAATTCACCAAATATCTTGTTGTCCTTTACACTATTTATAAAATTTACAGCAAATATAATGGAAAGGGCAATTTTAACAGCCTATGACGATGTCAACGGCATTTTAGTTGACTGGTTTTCATTTTGACTTCATAGCAACACTTCCAGGAAACATGAAGTCTGTGCCCCAGCTCCCTGCTGCTGGTAGAGAAAGGGGACTCTCTTTCAGGGCAAAAGACAGAAGAGTTGCTAAACGTTTCCCCACCCGGCATAAAGTAGAACCTAGGAGAGACGAGAAAGAGATATCTCGTCTTCCCCTGTGTTATGTATTGAATTGTGTCCCCCTCAAATTTCTATGTTGAGGTCTTAACCCCCTGCAACCCAGAATGTGACCTTATTTGGAAATAGGGTTGCTGCAGATATAACGGGTTAAGATGAAGTCATACTGGAATAGGGTGGGGCTCTAATCCAATTTGACTGGTGTCCTTATAAAAAGTGGAAATTTGGACACAGACACACACACACACACACGCGCGCGTACACACAAACACACACACACACACAGAGAACACCATGTGCAGATGAAGAAAGAGATCAGGGTGACGCAGCAGAAGTCAAGGAATGCCAAAGATTCCGGGAAACCACCAGAAGCTAGGAGAGAGACATAGGACAGACTCTTCCTGACAGTTTTCTGAATGAACCAGCTCTGCTGACACCTGTTTGCAGACTTCGAGCCTTCAGAATGTGAGACAGTAAATTTCTGTGGTTCTAAGCCTCCCAGGTTGCTATCCTCTGTGACGGATCCTGCTACCTAAGTCTGACTTTCACCAGGGTTAAGAGACCGTCATCTGCAGGTGAGAGAAGGGACATTGCGTGGAACTGTCCTGGCCTTGCTGGATTAGCCAGAGAGCGGGACACAAGCCCGGTCGGCTGGCAATACCCACCTTGGTAATACCCACCAACGAATAGGAAAGCTTTCGGGGTATTCCCAGGAAAAGCAGTTGCAATGCAAGCAGATAGGAGCAATATTCTGTCTCGTATGGAAACGAGTTTATACCGTGCATGGACATAGAGGATGTTAATCTCTTCAAGTGATTTCTTATACGCAGCCGGTTGTGCATGGTCCGTGCTTTAGAGCCTCCTCATTGGCCTTATGGGAAGAGCGTCTGGGGCTACAGGGATGGTTCATTAATGACAGCAACCGTTGCTTCTCAGTCTGATTGAGGATTGTTAATTTCAGATCTTTCAAAAAATCTGTCCCTGCAGTAATGGCAAAATTGGAGGGAAGTAGTAAATATGAAGAGAAAAGAGCATATTAAGGCTGAGGGATTTATACGGAACTGAATCTGCATGATGTGTGTCTGTAAACTGACCTGTCCTCAGTCCTGGCTCAGGCTGCCGTCCCCTCATGCTCAGACCCTCAAAGCCTCTTGAGCTCTGGTCTCCCCCTGCTCTAGTCCATTCCTTCCTGCTGTGATCAGTTCCTGTCTCTAAGACATCTGCCCAGGCCACGCCTTTCCTTAAAAACCTGGCTCTCCAGGCCCTCAGCCCCTACCCCAACTTCAATTCCAGCTTCTTTTCCTTTCCACTCTTCCCTGGAACCTGCCATCTACTTGTGCTGTACTTCGTGACATTCCCTGTCCTCGTGACTCCAGTTCTGTTGTTCAGAGTGCTTTTTTTTTGGAAATGCACTCTCTCCCACTCTTTTCATTTTATTTTTTTAATGTTTATTTATTTTGAGAGAGAGAGAGAGAGAACATATGAGCAGGGGAGGGACAGAGAGAGAAAGAGAGGGAATCCCAAGCAGGCTCCACTCTGTCAGTGCAGAGCCCAACGTGGGGCTCCATCCCACAAACCGTGAGATCATGACCTGAGCCAAAATCAAGAGTTGGACTCTTAACTGACTGAGCCACCCGGGCGCCCCATTCTTTTCATTTTAAAATGTCACTATCGCTGCACATCCAAGCACAGATACTTTCTCTGTGGAGGCTGCTCAGATCCCGTCAGACAGAACAGATTGTACCCTCATCTGGGCTTCTGTATAACGTCCACTATGTTAGAATGAAATTTATCATCATACTATCATTTTTAGCTATACACTTATCTGTTTGTTTCCCTTGAAAATGAATTTCTTGAGTATAATGTCTGTATCTGCCTTGTCTACGTAAGTTCAGTGCTTCGCACAGTGTCTGACGTGCATTGCACATTTAAGAAATGTTTGTTGAATTGCATCAAAGGACAAACAAAGCTATGTGTCTCCAAGAAGGCACAACTTTTCACTAGAAATGAGAGGACGGTTTAACTCTGAAGGCCTGGCTATCTTTCTATTGAGATTTCACTGAACCTCAATTTAAAGCATTTAGTGGCAAGGTTGTAGGAGGCCTCATTATCATTGATCTTGATTAGTGCATAGACATCAGCTTACACTGGAAGAGCAAGAAAAGGGCCAGTCAGGCAAGGGCTTCGAGTGCCTTTCCACGCTTCTATTGGGCAGACCTATCCGGAGCATCCTTCCTAAACTTTAGGATGAAGGAACAAAGATGGGTTGCTTCCAAAGGCAAGAGAGGTTGATAAGTGGTTGGGTGAGTTTCTAGTTTATTTTCCAGTCCCCTCTAACCCTTTTTCAAAGCTCAGATTGGTTAAACATTTTAGGACACAAACCTTCAGGCATGGCTGAAACAACATTTTAAGGTATGTGGCTTTCTCTGTCTTTCCCTTCTGCTGTCCTTTGAGTTGGCTCTATTTTTATTTTTATTAGTTTTATTTATTTCTTCAGAGAGAGAGAGAGAGCGCGCGCGTGCGCTCAAATGGGGGAGGGGCATATAGAGAGGCAGAGTGAGAGAATCCCAAGCAGGCTCTGCACTGTCAGTGCAGAGCCTGATGCAGGTCTCGAACCCACAAACTGTGAGATCATGACCTGAGCTGAAGTCGACACTCAATTGACAGAGCCACCCAGGTGCCCCTAGTTGGCTTCATATTTTTTTTAACATTTATTTATTTTTGATAGACAGAGACAGAGCACAAGTGGGGGAGGGGCAGAGAAGGCGACACAGAATCCGAAGCAGGCTCCAGGCTCCGAGCTGTCAGCACAGAGCCCGACTCGGGGTTCGAACTCACAAACCACGAGATCATGACCTGAGCTGAAGTCGGACACTCAACCGACTGAGCCACCCAGGCGCCCCTAGTTGGCTTTATTTTTAAGCATTTCTTCCAATATGGGACATGTGAGGATCACCAGAGAAGAGCACCCCCTAAAGGTGTGCAGAGGATAAGCTGTGTAGCTGGAAGAGGCGTCCAGAGGCTTAGACTGGACCAAGCACCCACTACTGCAGATAGAGACCCTCTTCCCCCACCCTCTGTCCAGTCATGGTGGCCATAGAGAAACCAGTGCTGTCAGCTGCCCAGCCTGGGTCAGATGCTCACTCCCATAGCCGCTGGTGGTGCTCAATGCTGGGCAGGCGACAACGGACGCCCAATGTACTATGTGAAAAGCTGAGCTCAGCTCAGGCACATCATAGATCAACAAAGACCGATTTTTCTTTCTGTTCACCCTTCCCCGCAGTCTGTTTGTTTTGCCCATCATTTTCCTGGACATTTCAAAGGTTTGTGAAACAATTGGTTTTGCTTCTTACGTCACTTTCCAGAGGCCACTAATACAAATGTTGAAATTGGAATTTTAGAGAAGTCTTATTTATACATTGTAATCATAGATGCTGAGTATTCTTTCCTAATATCCATAAATATGATGTGTAAAAATGAAGTTAGATCCCATTATCAGAGCGTATGGCTATCAACTATCTATTTATTAAGGACTTGTTTTTTGTGTAAGATTTTGGGAAGAGTACTCTAGGAGTCCACCTAATTTTATGTGACAAATTTCTATAATTTTTATTCACTTTTAATTAAGGGAAAAAATGAGCATTTTCATAGGCAAGGCCCAGTGCTGGACCAAGGCATACATCCTGTGATTACATTTATTCCTCAAGAGTTCAAGGTATGATGATCTCCAATGTACATATTTTGCTCTGGACCATATAGTTAGAAAGTGGCAGAACCCACATTAGCTCTAGGGTTTGTATAACTCCATGTCCTGTGCCTTTACCTCTTGGGTATAAGAAACTTAAAAAAAAAAAAAAGTTGGACTTTCAAATTCACACATTGCCAATGCATTCCTGGATTAACAAGTCACTTTCTTCTTTGAAGACTATTTGCCTGACCTGTGGGTTTTCAGGGGGGAGGGGGGGAGGGAGGGAGAGAGAGAGAGAGAGAGAGAGAGAGAAAAGCAAGACATTAAAAAGTGGAAGGGAAGAGAAATTTGTTCTGTGTTTCCATTAAACAACACAGGTTCTTAAGTGTTCCTATGAGATAATGAAAGCGGCTGATGCCAGACTTGAAAAGGAAACTGCGTTCGGAGATTTGCAGCCGCTCCGGGGGATAACTGTAGTCAGCCTTGCCAGGGAAAACTATGACTCACGGTTCAGACAATTGCTCCAACAAACTTAAAAGAAGATATTTTGTGTAGTCTGGTGAGGGAGTGAATGGGAATTTCCTAGTAATCTGCGTAGAGAAAGAGAGGGAGAGTGTCTTCCTCTGAAGGAAGAGAAGGGAGTCTTCCTCTGGGCGTGGAAGGGAGAAAAACAGCAGCCAGGAGGGCAGAAGGTCCTCGTGGGCACTTGCAGCAAAGCCAGGAGCTGGAGCCATTGGGCGGTAGAGCTTCTCGTTCCCTCTCTAAATCACAAGATCAGTGCTATGGGCTTGGATAAAAATAACATTTTGGGAGGTAGTAGATGATTACAGGTAGTTAAGAGTATGATCTCTGGTTCCAAATCTCTCTCTCTCGTTTACACACTGTAGACATGGGCAAGTTATTTAACCTTACTGAGCCTTGGTTTTCTTATGTATCGAAAGGGGAGAATAATGCTTTCCTCGTAGGGTTCTCAGAAGAATTAAGTTAGATGGTATATACTTATAACACAGCGGAGTCCCATGCAAAACATACGTCTTTGAGAAATGTGGCTGTTGAGGCGCCTGGGTGGCTCAGTCGGTTAAGCGTCCAGCTTCAGCTCAGGTCTTGATCTCATGGTTCGTGGGTTCGAGCCCTGCATCAGGCTCTGTGCTGACAGCTCAGAACCTGGAGCCTGCTTTGGATTATGTGTCTTCCTCTGTCTTTGCCCCTCTCCCACTTGCACTCTGTCTGTCTCTCTCAAAAATGAATAAACATTAAAAAAAAAAAAGAAATGTGGCTGTTATTGTGTTTGCATTATGTTATTAATGTAAATGTTTGTTTGCACTATGAAGACATAACTTAGAAATAGTTGCGGGGCACCTAGGTGGCTCAGTTGGTTGGGTGTCTGACTCTTGGTTTCCGCTCAGGTCACGATCCTGGGGTTGTAGGATCCAGTGAGGAGCCTGCTTGACATTCTCTCTCTCTCTCCCTCTACCCCGCTCCCCAGTTTACTCTCTCTCTATGTATGTTAAACAGAATGAAAAAAAAATTTTTTTAAGTTGCTTTGATGATTCCTCAATAAATTAATTATATTAAATTTAACATATGACCCAACAATTCCACTTCTGGGCTGTATACCTAAAAGAAGGGAAAGTTGGGTCTCCAGCAGGTGTTTAATCATGGCGGCCAAAAGACGGAAGCCACTCAAGCGTCCATCAGCAGATGAACAGGCAACTGAAATGGGACAAATACACACAATGGAATGTTACTCGGCCTTCAAAAGGAGGGAAGTTCTGACCTGTTACACCATGAATGAAAGTTGGAGACACTGTGCTAAGTGAAATAGGCCGGTCACGAAAGGACAAATATTCTACGATTCCACTCGTACGAAGTACATAGAGTCAGAAAGTAGGAGGGTGGGTGCCAGGGGCCGGTGGGAAGAGAAAACGAGAAGTTAATGTTTAATGAGTACAGTTCAGTTGGGGAAGATTAAAAAAAAGAAGTTCTGCAAATGGATGGTGGTGATGGTTTCACAAATATACGGAATGTAATTAACGCCACAGAAGTGTACACTTAGAAGGGGTGGAAATGGTAAATTCTATGTCGTGTGTATTTTACCACAAGACAAGAAGAGAGGGAGAGAGAGAAAATAGTTTTCTTGAGTGCTGGACTTGGTTTTCTGCGACTGGCATTGCACATGGTGCAGCTCTGCAATGTATCAAGTGCTCTGAGCTTTTTTTCAGGGTTTAAAATGTGAAGCTACGGATCAATTTCTTGGGCAACGTTTTAAAATATGTGTGAATGTGACATAAAAACCTCTAACGATCCAAGTGCTGACAATGACGAACTTAGAGTCTAAGATAATGTTTTGTCCGAGAGCCTGTTGATTTAGTCCTATCTTGGAGTCTTACTGAGAGATCTTGGGACATCGAACAACGGATGTCGATTCTGACAAAGGGACACGAGATGTGCTTTGGCTCCATTCACTTGTTTTTTTTTTTTAAATAAATTAATAAACAAACACAATAAAGGGCTTTAGTGAAAGATAATCGACATACAATAAACTGAACACATTTGAAGTGAAAACTGATAAGTTTTGACATACGTGCAGACCGCTGAGACCATGACCACAATCAAGATTGTGAGCATATCCGTGTCCTCCCAAAAGCTTCCTTGTATCCCTTTGTAATTCCTCCCTCCTACCAACATTCATATACAAGTCTGTGCATGGAAACACTTTCTCTGGGGTAAACAACTGAGCCCAATGGCTGGGTCATATGGCGGGTGTATGTTTACCTTTTTAAACACTGCAAAACGATTTTCCAAAGTGGTTGTACCATGTTTTATTTCCAACAGCAGCATGTGAGGGTTCCAGTTGTTGCCCATCCTTGCAAAAATTTGATATAGTCAGTCTTTTTAATTTTAGCTCTTCTAATAAGCATGTAGTGGTACCTCATTGTGGTTTTAATGTGCATTTCCTCAAACACTAATGATGTTGATCATCGATTAGCCATCTGTGTGCCATCTTTGGCGAAGCGTGCATTCAAATCTTTTGTTCGTCTTTATTGAGTAGTTATGTTATTACTGAGTTTTGAGTGTTCTTTATGAATTGATATAAGCCCTTTGACAGATACGTGACTTGCAAATATATTCTACCAGTCTGTGACATGTCTTTTCATCTTCTTAAGAGGGTCTTTTGAAGTGAGCTCCATTTTTTTCTTATTCCTAGATTACTTGTCCGGAGATAAAATTTAAATAAGGCATTTTGGGTTCCCTAAGAACACCCTACGTGGTATTATAAAACGAAGCAGGATTTTGAAACAATGTCAATTGAAGTCAAATTACCACTGATTTGGTGGTAATTGATGTGAACACATGGGCTTCATCAAGTTAATTCACAAGTTAAGTGATTAACTTGGTCCTACTAACTTAGGAGAGTATACTTCCATGCAGGCAACTGTAGTCCAATCTCAGAGTTTATTATTTTTTTTTTTTGTTTGTTTGTTTGTTTTATTTTTTATTTTTTTTATTTATTATATGAAATTTATTGTCAAATTGGTTTCCATAGAACACCCAGTGCTCATCCCAAAAGGTGCCCTCCTCAATACCCATCATCCACCCTCTCCTCCCTCCCACCCCCCATCAACCCTCAGTTTGTTCTCAGTTTTTAACAGTCTCTTATGCTTTGGCTCTCTCCCACTCTAACCTCTTTTTTTTTTCTTTTTTCTTTTTTTTCTTTTTTCCTCCCCCTCCACCATGGGTTCCTGTTAAGTTTCTCAGGATCCACATAAGAGTGAAACCATATGGTATCTGTCTTTCTCTGTATGGCTTATTTCACTTAGCATCACACTCTCCAGTTCCATCCACGTTGCTACAAAAGGCCATATTTCATTTTTTCTCATTGCCACGTAGTATTCCATTGTGTATATAAACCACAATTTCTTTATCCATTCATCAGTTGATGGACATTTAGGCTCTTTCCATAATTTGGCTATTGTTGAGAGTGCTGCTATGAACATTGGGGTACAAGTGCCCCTATGCATCAGTACTCCTGTATCCCTTGGATAAATTCCTAGCAGTGCTATTGCTGGGTCGTAGGGTAGGTCTATTTTTAATTTTCTGAGGAACCTCCACACTGCTTTCCAGAGCGGCTGCACCAATTTGCATTCCCACCAATAGTGCAAGAGGGTTCCCGTTTCTCCACATCCTCGCCAGCATCTATAGTCTCCTGATTTGTTCATTTTGGCCACTCTGACTGGCGTGAGGTGATACCTGAGTGTGGTTTTGATTTGTATTTCCCTGATGAGGAGCGACGCTGAACATCTTTTCATGTGCCTGTTGGCCATCCGGATGTCTTCTTTAGACAAGTGTCTATTCATGTTTTCTGCCCATTTCTTCACTGGGTTATTTGTTTTTCGGGTGTGGAGTTTGGTGAGCTCTTTATAGATTTTGGATACTAGCCCTTTGTCTGATATGTCATTTGCAAATATCTTTTCCCATTCCGTTGGTTGCCTTTTAGTTTTGTTGGTTGTTTCCTTTGTTGTGCAGAAGCTTTTTATCTTCATAAGGTCCCAGTAATTCACTTTTGCTTTTAATTCCCTTGCCTTTGGGGATGTGTCGAGTAAGAGATTGCTACGGCTGAGGTCACAGAGGTCTTTTCCTGCTTTCTCCTCTAAGGTTTTGATGGTTTCCTGTCTCACATTCAGGTCCTTTATCCATTTTGAGTTTATTTTTGTGAATGGTGTGAGAAAGTGGTCTAGTTTCAACCTTCTGCATGTTGCTGTCCAGTTCTCCCAGCACCATTTGTTAAAGAGGCTGTCTTTTTTCCATTGGATGTTCTTTCCTGCTTTGTCAAAGATGAGTTGGCCATACGTTTGTGGGTCTAGTTCTGGGGTTTCTATTCTATTCCATTGGTCTATGTGTCTGTTTTTGTGCCATCAGAGTTTATTATTTTAAACTAACTATTCTAGGGGTGTCTGGGTGGCTAATCAGTTGAGCATCCTACTTCGGTTCAGGTCATGATCTCGTGGCTCGTGAGTTCAAGCCCCGCATCGGGCTCTATGCTGACAGCTCGGAGCCTGGAGGCTGCTTCAGATTCTGTGTCTCCCTCTCTCTCTGCCTCTCCCCTGCTCATGCTCTGTCTCTCTGCCTCTCTCTCTCCGTCTCAAAATAAATAAACATAATAATTAAAAAAAAACAATTTAAAAGCTGACTGGGATGACTTTCCTCCGAAAGGGCTGTGGCTAAGATAGGTCCTCACGGTGGAGTGGACTTGTTTGCAATTGAAAACCATTTCACATTCATTATCTGGCCTAAACCGCAAAAAAAATTCCATGACGAGGGCTTCAGTAGTTCTATGTACTTATTTGCTGAATTATTCACGTATCTGTTGGTGTAGTATCCATTCAAATGTATCACCCATTTTTTACGGGGTTGATTATTTTTTTATTGGTGAGTTTTGAGAGGTTTTTTTTTTTTTTTTTTTTTTTTTTTGAGAGGTGGGGAGAGGTGGGCAGAGGGAGAGGGAGACACAGAATCTTAAGCAGCCTCCACGTCCAGCGCAGAGTCCAACACCAGGGTTTGATCTCACTGCTGTGCCGAAATCAAGAGTCGGACATTTAACCAACTGAGCCACTCAGGCGCCCCTGAGAGTATTTTTTAAAAATATTTGAAAAAAAAAAAATATATATATATTCTGGATACAAGTCCTTTATCAGATATGTGATTTGCAAACACCTTCTCCCAGTCTGTGGCTTATTCTTTTCATTTGTTAAGAGTATTTTCTGAACAAGTCCCTGTATCAGATGTATCTGCGTAGCTGAATGTGCCTACTGACACCCAAAGCGCCTAAATAACAGCTTTGTCAGCTGCCCAAAATACCATACAGGCATATGCTGTTACCACGTATCTACATGTCCATATGGTTGGGCAGTGTTTATGCATTTATATGCGACCCAAATGCTTGCCAGGGCCTTCTAACTGCTTAAGAGATAAAACTGGGGCACCTGGGTGGCTCAGTCGGTTAAGTTTCGGACTTCAGCTCAGGTCATGATCTCACGGTTCATGAGTTTAAGCCCCCTGTTGGGCTCTGTGCTGACAGCTCAGAGCCTGGAGCCTGCGTCAGATTCTGGGTCTCCCTCTCTCTCTGTTCCTCCCCACCTCATGCTCTGTCTCTCTCTCTCTCTCTCTCTCTCTCTCAAAAATAAATAAAACTTAAAAAAAAAAAAGGAGCAAGATAAAACTGCCCACCTCCTGGGACGCCTGGGTGGCTCAAGACCATCTGATGGGCTTTTCTCTTTCTCCTCACCAGAAACAGACGCACGGAAACACACTATTGCCGTTGCACTACCTTTGGTGTTGCTTTTTCCACAATCTCGAGAGGCGCAGCAATATTTTTCTGAACGAGCGCTCTCCTTTGAGGTATTCTGGTACCAGCTAAAATAATAACTTTACTCCTTCTATGTAGCTATCTGTTTAGTATGTGCACACACTCACACATGTGCTTTGGGGCCACCCTCCCTCATTCTTACTGGAATTAAGGTTGAGCATCATTTATTCTCTCCTGGTGATGGGCATACTTTTGGTATTTTGGATGGGCTGACGTTCTCGGCGGTGGCATAGGCATTTATAATTCTGCAGAAGATGCCTTTCCTCTGTCCTTCTGGGCTCCCAGCACAAACACAGAACAGACTTTTCCAGGGCTCCCCAGACTCTTGGTTTCTGGGCCAGTTTAGAAGGCGGCAGACAAGAGCATACGACTGAGCCTTCTTTGGTAAACCCAGCCCAGAGGAGATGATGGGAGGTTGGGGCCCATTGCCGACAGAGACTTCGTGAGCAGCCCCTCAGCTCTTCCAGCCACTGCCCATTAGTCTTTGACTCCCTGGCAAAAGAAAGTACGCCTGTGGAAGGCTTTTGGCAGAGTTGGGTGTGGCATGGTGGAGTGTGAGGAGTTTTGGCGAGAGGGAAGGTCTCTCGAGACAGAGCAGCAGATCCGCAAGGGACGTAATAGCACTTCTTGGTTCCACAGCCGGTGTGTTACTGGCCTTGAGTCAGAAGAGGGAGCCCCAAGTTCATTGTCTGCACTGTCCTGTAGTGTCTTCTCTGAAACTCTTGACGGATTTCTTGTCCTCAAGGCTGACTCCCTTAAAGGGAACTCAGATTTCTGTACTGCTCTAGGTGAAAATGCCTAGATACAAACCACGTCTTCTAGGATTCTTCCCTTTGTACTTTTTAAAACCTCCATGCATTAGCTGTGTGACCTTGGGGCACTTAACTAAACCTGAGAATTTGTTTCTGGACCTGTACAACTGTATTAATGTAATTGTGCCCACCGGAGGGGTGCTTGTGAGGAGGACTAAACCCGATTATATACATAAGGGGGTGCATCACCTAGACGGAGTTGGGAATGACAGGAACAGAGGCATCTAAAGTCCCCAAGGGGGTTCGGCACAAAGACAGAAAGTCAGCTAACTGGCACGTGCTGGCTAGGTGCCCAAAGAGCTCGTAGGAAAACTTTATTTTCTCGGTGTAAGCCCTGAGAAAAGTTAGTGAGCTCTCTGCCCCCTCCCCCCAAATTTCCCTTTCCCCCATGCTTCTGGGTTTTTCACCTGACGGAAATGACTCAATCTGCCGCACCTGACTTGGCTTTGGCTTCAAGGAATGTGTGGCTTCAGAGATACAGAGCATCAGGAAAAGCAGATAGGGGAGTCCTGGAATTCTGTATGAACAGCAGGGGGAGGGGAGATGAGGAACCAACTTGCTTTTCTGACAAAATGGGGAGAAAACCTAGCCAGATAGCAGAGGTATAAAGCAGAGTTCTTTCTCCCTATGGTGTTTGAGCCCTGGAAGCAGACAGAGACCCCAGCTCCACTAAGACACCGTACATCTTTTTTTTTTTTTTTTTGAGTTTATTTTTGAGAGAGAGAGAGAACGCACAAGCAGGGGAGGGGCAGAGAGAGAGAGGGAGACACAGAATCCAAAGCAGGCTCCAGGCTCCAAGCTGTCAGCACAGAGCTCGACGTGGGGCTCGAACTCACAAACCGTGAGATCGTAACCTGAGCCGAAGTCAGACACTCAACTGACAGAGCCACCCAGGCACCCCTAGACACCCGTACATCTTAGTTGTCCAGGAGGAGTACAATAAAAGGACTGCTACTTTAACGGTGTCACAGAAATGGCTGCGACTTCCCATCCTTAGCTTAGAGGGGCACATAAATATTTTAAAATCCTGCGGGGCTGGGGAGGGGGGCAAGCAGAACATCCTGCAAATAACAGGAATGAGTTTAGGGCAAACACGAGAGCTGAAATATCCCTCTAGCTACCCTGATAGCCAGTCAGATTCTAACTTCAGGGTCAGAGAGCCTGGAGGCACAGATTAGAAGCAGAGGAGAAGCAGGAGAGCCCCCTGTTCTAATTTTGTTTTTTTACATTTATTTATTTTTGAGAGGCAGAGAGAGACAGAGAGAGACAGAGCACAAGCGGGGGAGGGGCAGAGAGAGAGGAGACACAGAATCCGAAGCAGGCTCCAGGCTCTGAGCTAGCAGCACAGAGCCCGATGCGGGGCTCAAACTCACAAACTGTGAGATCATGACCTGAGCCGAAGTCAGTTGTGTAACCGACTGAGCCACCCGGGTGCCCTTGAGCCCCCTGTTCTCATTCCAGAGCCACTTACCTGCCTCTTCCATTTTAATCCTGAAGAAGCTGAGGCCACATTTATTCTCCTGAAAGGTCCACTCCACCCCCCACCCCCAGCATCTATACTCTTACATGTTCCACATGGCTTCCTTGGATTTCACATGCCTCGAAGGCAGAGGCCAGAACCTACGCTGTTTTGTGGGCGCAGTTTACAAAGAACCTCTAACAGGCGCTCTGTAATTTCGAATACGGTGGTAATGAAATCAAGTTGAAATGAAAACTGCTCCTTTGACTTTTGTTCATAAAAAAAATTTATTTTCCGGGGAAAATTTAAATAAATAGAAAAATAACTTAATGCATATATTAATAAGACAATTTAAAGTCTTTGCTCTTTCACATGGAGTACATTAGCTGCCAGTCACTTACAGAGTCTCTGTGAGTCGAAGAATCCCTGAATCCATTGCCAGCATCGTCCGTTCCCAGAGGTACAGGCTGGGAGAGCTTCAGTTTTGGAGATAATCTGCAAGTCTCTCAAGGAAGAAAAAGTTCCTGAGGATTTCTGCTTGGACTACTGTCCAGGCACAGATGCTGTACTCCTTGGCCTTCAGGTACCGCATGATCCTTAAGTAGTATTTCTTCAGGTTCAGAAGGGTCGTATTGTCCCAGGTGAAGTTTTCCTCCTCCATGATTTCCTCCAGGATCATTTCCAGGTGTTCCTTCTGCCAGTGGAGTGTCGCAAGGAGGTTCTCAACAGTGGTCTCATTCCATCCCGTGCTAGAGGTGCTTCTACTGAAAATATTAAAGATCTTCTGGAACATCTCGTTGATGACCAATATGGCTTCCTCTTTCTGGAACCGCTGTGATTTTTTAATCTCCTCAGGGACCTCGAAGTTCATCCTGTCCTCGAGGCAATATTTAGAGGTTCTGTTCAAGTTCACCAGGAGCTCCTGACACTCCAAACTGCTGCTTCTTAGTTGGAATCCAAGCAACTTGTAGCTCACGGAATGCGTGGTGGTGAAGAAACACACCAAGAGAGCCATTTGGAGGATGCACCTGCCGGTCATGATGAAAATAGGAAGTCTTGCCTGCTACTGTCTAGGTGCTGAAGCAAAGGCTTCAAGAGTTTGCAGTGTGAATGCCCTTCTTCCATGAGTATGGCCTATTTATACAGGATGGTCCCCTTTCTATTTCATAGGAATTTCCCACTTTCAGTTCTCCCTTTCAGTTTTCCTATGTCATTTAAATTAATAGCAGTCTCTAAAACTCTTTTTCTTTAAACTCCATAGATTAGGAATAAGATATACAAACTGTGAGGATTTCTAATGTTTTGTACAATTTCAATGAATTCTCGGTTACTAAGGGAAAAAAATAAGCTCAATCATTCAGAACTCTACCATTACAGGGTTCTTTCATTTGGCAAAGATTTTTTATTTTTCTTTTTTAGTTTTATGAGATGGGTTTTTTTTTTTTGGGGGGGGGGTCTTTGTATGAGAGTTTTCTTTTTCCTAAGAATTAAGTTTAACTCCCAATTACACTATCACAAAACAGTAAATATATGTTTATCATTTAAAAAAAGACACCTACCTTTTTTTTTCGCCTCTGTAAAATAGAATAGCGTGGAAACTAAGTTGAGCTGAATATTTTTGTAGGGCCTTAAGCGTATACAGCAAGACACCATGTAGCTTTATTAACCTTATTTACTATTTTTTTATGTCTATTTATTTTTGAGAGACAGAGTGTGAGCAGGGGAGGGGCAGAGAGAGAGGGAGACACAGAGTCCCAAGCAGGCTCCAGGCTCTGAGCTGTCAGCACAGAGCCTGACACAGGGCTTGAACTCACAAACCGTGAGAATCATGATCTGAGCCAAAATTGGACGCTCAACTGACTGAGCCACCCAGGTGCCCCTAACCTTATTTATTGTTTTATATCCAGAATATAACTGAAAACTAAGGATTAAGCAATATCTCTAAACAGACAAAATGAATGTTATACAAGCCATGCATAAAAGTTTGTGGCTCCCCTTATAGGGTCTTTTGTAATCATTATCGAGGGCCAATTTATTCTTATTTTGTATATTCTTCTAATAAATCTAAACATCTGATTTTCCATTCTCACACAAACAACAATTTATAAAGAGGTCTAGAAGGAAAATGGGAGGGAAAAAAATCAAGCAATCAGAGGATGTTACTGTAGAAACACATGGTTCTACGTCAATATTTTTAAGGCCATTTTCTTTTTGCTAGAATATAGTAAAAGAATCATTAAAAATTAATAAAAGAATCATTAAAAATTAAATTAATATTTTTATATCCTGCTTATATAAGCAGGAAGGCATATGTACATTTCTAAAGATTTTAATACAAAAATAATTTGTAATAATTTTTACATTTAAAGTTAATAACTTTTAAGTTTTCAGAAAACCTTGCCTTATCTTTCAACCTGAATTTACCAAAACCTCACTGAGTGCAAAGAACTCATCTGAGCTGCTACAGATTGTAACCCTCACTTTCATGGATTGTACTAGGGGAGAAGAACATTAATCAAAGAATTACACAGAAGTAAAATACAATGATGACAATGTTGCAGAGGAAAGGCTTGTAGTACCAGGAGTTCCTATGACATGGGGACATATGTAGTAGGAGAGGTCAGAGAAGACTGTCCTGTGATAGTGACCGTGAAGCTGAAATCAAAAGGAAGATCAGATGGAACTACATGTGCAAAGGCCCTGTGGTGGGAAGAACTTGACCAAAAGCCAAAGGGTAAAGAACTTGATCAAAGGCAAATGTGACCTTCAAGTCAGAGAATGGCCAGAGAATGGCCTGAGATGAGGTCAAAGGGCAGGTGGGAGCCAGATAGCACAGGGTTTGGCTAAGAAGTTTGTGTGTGTGTGTGTGTGTGTGTGTGTGTGTGTGTAGAGCAATAGAAGCCATGGAAAGGTTTTAGGCGAAGTGGAATAACTTGATTAGATTTGGGGGGGAAATTGCCTACAGTAAGCAATAAGTAATGGAGGGAGCACAGAATGGATACAGGCAGAACAGTTAGGAGACTTAACGAAAATTTTAGACTATGGAGCTAGTGGTGGAGAACGAATTCATTTATGTGAACTCTCTCATTTCCTGACAGCACCCGATTCAAATGCTTGAAGAAATCCTCCATCATTTTTCAGATAGCAGCATCAGTTCTGTTGACTATGGTGATTTCTATATATGCTTAATGTACCGGGACGTTACTTCTATTGTAACAAATTGAGGTAGAGGCTGGAAGTAGCCGGGTAAATGTGGATTTATGAGCCAGCAGCAACTGTGAGCGCCAGGTTTCCCATCATCAATACATTTCCTGTCTTCTGATCTTTACAACATGCTCCACATATCTCCCAAATATTCCCCTAGTCCTATTCTTTCTTCTTAGTTGGCTGCATGTAATCAGCTCTCCCCAGGAGGGAGTATCTATTGGTGATATCTGAGGTGTTCCCAAGAAAATTACTTGTGCTTGAACAGTGTTGGTGCAATCCCTTCAAAAAGGGGTGGAGAGGAAGCAATTTATCTTTCCTTCTAAGTTGGGGGAATAGGAAAGATCCTAGTGATATTCATTCAAATAGGAGTATGGAGAGTTGAGAAGATGTAGCGGACAATCCAAAAATATGGAGACAAGATTCCGGGAAGATGGCCAAGGTGGCAGTATAGCTCTGAATTTCCCCTAGTCCCCCTGCAAAACCAGGCGCTGCTACTAGATAGAAACCAAAATCCCATTTGACACAAAACTTGTTGACACGGACCACAGAATGCAAGCCAATGAGGACAAACCACCAAATTCCACGGAACCTGTCTGGTAACACTGTCTGTGTGGGAGAAAACACAGAAAAGCAACGGACTCGAGAACCTTAAAATAGCCAAGAGGTGTTTACTGGAAAGCCATCCAGGCCGATTTGAGAACAACAGTTGAAACAGGGATTTTGACCAAATCAATAGCCGGTAAGTGTGAGAGGCCTCAGTAAATTCCGAAAGGCGCTGGAATAGTCTAGAATACAAGTTGTTTTCAAACCAACCGGGTACAGCTCCCCTTTGGGAAAGGACCCTACATGGAGGAGAAGCTGCTACAAGTAGAATCAAATTTGAGCAGGAAAGAAACAACAGAGGCAAGGAAAGAGAAAACCAGACCAGCTTGGGAACGCACAACTCAGAACAAGCGGCCATTTTTGAACACTTCACAAAAGCAACAGAAGAGGGAGCTCTGTGAAGTTAGAGAAACTACCAAACCATTTCTTCTAGAAGTTTAGGAAAAGTAAACTCCTATAAAATGGCGCAACAGAATGCATTAAGATTGAGATTCATACAAGGTGATTAATAGAAAAAAGTGAATGAGGAGTAAATAATATCTCTGTAGGTAATGAAAATATACCAGGAATATGCATGCACACAAAACAGATAAAAATTTTAACCTCATGTTACCAAAGGAGTTTAAAATATTAAGAAATGAGATACAACACCATAAATCAGAATTAGACAAACTCAGAAATAAAGTAACGTATGTAGGAAATAATTAGAAATAAAAGAAAGTCTCAGTTTTGTTGAATAAGATAGAGTCTCAAGATACAAGAAGTTTAGGGGAAATCTGGCACTGGTGAAAAACTTTAATCTGGGGGAAAATGTTAGCAACAGTAGATAAAAAAATAGTATATTGGCCAAAGGGAATTATTTTCAGAAAATCAAAAATGGTACCACATGGTATAGACTATATAACATTATATGAAACAGATTATAAGGTAAAATGACCAAAATCTAGAAAACTTGGGTATTTTTAAAAAAAAATATTGGAGTAAGGAAGACTTTTCTCAGTGATAATACATGTGTGTGTATGTGTATATATATATATATATATATATATATATATATATGTATATAATTTTTTAACATGTATTTATTTTTGAGAGAGAGAGAGAGACAGAGTGAGGGCAGGGGAGGGGCAGAGAGACAGAGACACAGAATCCAAAGCAAGCTCCAGGCTCTGAGCCGTCAACACAGCACCTGATGTGGGGCTCAAACTCACGGACCACGAGCTCATGTCCTGAGCTGAAGTCAGACGCTTAGCTGACTGAGCCACTCAGGCGCCCCTATATATGTATATATATACATACGTACATATACATATATATGTTAAACTATATAGGAGTAATTGATAAATATGGCTATAAATAAGTTATAAATTTCAGAATGACAAAAAAAGTCAAAGTTAAAGACATTGTTACAATACGCAATGAGAAAAAGGGATAATTTTCTTCACATACAAATAGCCCTTAAAATTAATAGAAACCTATCAACTAGAGAAGTTTGTAAACAGCCAGATATCAGGAAAAGACATTTAAAGGGCCAATAAAAGAAATGAAAATATCCTCACTATTACTAAGAAACGTGTCAAACTAGTAACGAGGTAATCATTTTTCACCAGTAAGACTTGCAAAGGCCTTGGGGAAATGGTTACTCTGATATACACTCAATGGAAATATAAATTTCTGCAAATATTTGGAGAACAAGGAAGATTGTTTCTTCAAAAATGGCCAGAATAGGGGTGCCTGGAATCATTCAAGGCTCATACCACAAAGGCCAATGCAAGGAGTCATAGAGGTGAGTCAACCTAGAGATGGGTCCTTGCATTCAGCGAACGGAGGTCATCCAAGGAGTCTGGTCACTGGGGCCTACTCCTCAGGGTGACTTGGAGCTTGGCCAGAGCTGAGCTCCTCAGGTATGGCAGAGGGCCTCCTCATCCTGCCTACATCCAATAGCCTCCAATCATCTCTGATAAGAGAGTCCATAATCTAAAATCAATAATGGTGGCAATAGTGGCCGTAGTATTAGTTACCACAAATTGAGCAGTTCTAGGCGTCCTTCTCTGGGTAATTCTCACACTAAACTTTTTTTTAAGTTTATGAATTTAGGGGTGCCTGGGTGGCTCAGTCGGTTGAGCGTCCGACTCTTGATTTCGGCTCAGGGCATGATCCCACGGTTTCGTGGGTTCCAGCCTCCCATCGGACTCTGTGCTGACAGCACAGAGCCTGCTTGGGATTCTCTCTCTCTCCCTCTCTCTGCTCCTCCCCAACTCACGCTGTCTCTGTCTCTCTCAAAATAAATAAATAACTTTATTAAAAAATAAAATAAAGTTTATTTATTTTGAGAGAGAGAGAGAGAGTGTGTGTGTGTGTGTGTGTGTGTGCGAGCAGGGGAGGAGCAGAGGGAGGGGTAGAGAGAGACTCTCACACTGCCAGTATGGAGCCCGATATAGGGCTGGAACTCACAAACCGCGAGATCATGACCTGAGCCAAAACCAAGAGTTGGTCGCTCAACCAACTGAGCCACCCAGGTGTCCCCTCACAGTAAACATTTGAGATGGGTTATCACTACTCCCATTTTACAGAGGAGGAAATTGGGGTACAAAGAGGCTAAGTAATATACGCAGGATACACAAAGATAATCAAATGAGTGGACTGCATTCAAACCTGTGCTCTTTCCGTGTACCACACATAGAATATGGAGTAGACAACAGCTAGTGCCTTCAGGGTGGTACAGGGTGCCAACTATGGTGGCAATGGTGGCTCTCAAAGGACAAAGGGATTACAGCTGATGGGAGGATAAGGAAGCAAACGGTGTGCCTGGAAAGGTGATGGTCGTGGTAAAGGTGATATGGTAGAGGGCATTCTAGATCAATGCTGTCCAATAGCAATACAGTGGGAGCCACTTACGCAATTTAAAATTTTCTAGTTAGCTACATTAAAAGGATAAAAAGAAACATTAAAAAGGGGAAAGTTAAATTTAATGGTGTGTTTATTTAACATAATATAACCAAACAGTATCATTTTAACATGTAATCAATATAGTTATTAATGAGATAGTTACATTCTGCTTTTTTAGGCTGTCTTCAAAATATGATGCATATTTTTACATTCATCATACAGCACCGTTGGGACTCGTTGAGTGCTCAATGCCCCAGATGGAGGGGCAGCATGAACAGGGCCAGGAGAATGGACAAATTTGTAAGAAGCAAATAGAAGGAGAGTCAGGTTGTGGACAGGCTAAGTGCTAGGAGTCAAGGGGACTGAATGTGGCAAAATGAACTCAGGATGTATTGTGGAGGCTCTTGAATGCCAGAGTGTAGCATTTGTACTTACTTAAGTCAAGAGATCTTTGGGTCAGAGGGGAGACTGGAGCTCTTTGCCCTGGGCAGAAGAGTAGGCAGAAATATTGGAGGTGAACTAGAGTGGGGAGAGACAGGAAGAAGCCTTGCCAGGAGGCTCTGGTGGCTGTGGAGGTTGGAGATAAAAGCATAGCTCGGGGATTGGAACAGAAGGGAGGGATGCAGGCCAATGAAAAGGGAATTCTTTTTTTCTGGTTTCTTCCCTGTGTCCACTTCCCAGTTCTTGCTGTTGTATTCGTGAGGTGCTCCCTAGTCCACTCTTCTAGTCTCCTTCATGAAATTTCTCCTCTACCCCCTCTCCGGAGGATCTGGCAAAAGTCACAGCAGGAGTCTATCTATGCATGGGTTAAAGTCTCTTCCTTTGTAAGACACTGTCTCTTATTTTAGTTTCATTCCTCTAATTTATTTGAGTTTTATCACAGTAAACAGAAAAATTCATAGAACTTGTCTCTATCAGGGATATCTATGTCTTAGAGTAGCCTCATGTATACCTGCATTGCCAGGATTAATGCCCCAGCCCTGAGAGAGAGAGAGAGAGAGAGAGAGAGAGAGAATCCCAAGCAGCCTCCATATTCACCATGGGGCTCGGGGCTTGATCTCACAACCGTGAGGTCATGACCATGAGATCATGACCTGAGCCGAAACGAAGAGCTGGATGCTTAACCAACTGAGCCACCCAGGGGTCCCTGTGGAGATCGCTTTCTGCACACATTTTCTCCCACCAGCTTTCTGTGGGGCAGACAACTACTTCCTGCCCCTGCACCAGTTTCTTCTGGTTAATGAGGTTTTTCAGACAGGCAGAGTGACATTTAGAAAATAAAACTTGAACAGGCTAGCCATCTGGAGTCATCATTTGATGATTTGAAGGTGCTTTTCTATAAACTCACAGGAAGTGGTTCTTCCTCTTTTTGATGCAATTCATTATCTAGGCAGGACGAATATGTATCCAGAAAGCAAAATTACAGTTGTCTTATCATCTCTTCAACTATTTTTTCAAGGGAAAGGCTTCATAAAAAATGATAAATTGGACAAGATGAAAAGTTATTCACAAGTGTCTGAACAGTGGCAGAGCCAAAATCAACACCCAAAACCCCTTTTCGGTGATAACCTGGAAGGGGCAGCGAAGGTGATAGTAAGGGAGAATGTTGACAGATAAAAGGGAGAATTCCCCATTTCTCCTTTTGAAAAAAAAAGTTTGTATGTTTTACATAGAAAATCATGCACGAATCTTAAGTATACAGCTCAAGAAATTATTATAAAATGAAACCTTCTGCCCACCTTTGTAAACACAAACTAAGTGAAGGCATAAGCATTATCCACAGGACAGAAACCCCCGTCTGTCCCCTTGCAATCATTATTTCACTCTCCTGCCACAGTGTCACTACTGCCTTTGAACTCCCTACATTCTGCCTGTTTTTAAACTTTGCATAAATGGCTTCTTCCACTTAGTAGTATGTCCGTGAGATTCACCAATGTTGTTTGTGCAGTTACAGTTCCTTGATTTGCATGAATGTGTTGTATCTGCTTAGAAATGCCCCAGTGTTTTGGGGTGACTGGGTGGCTTGGTCGGTTAAGCGTCCGACTTTGGCTCAGGTCATGATCTCACAGTCCGTGAGTTCGAGCCCTGTGTCGGGCTCTGGGCTGATGGCTCAGAGCCTGGAGCCTGCTTCGGATTCTGTGTCTCCCTCTCTCTCTGCCCCTCCCCTGTTCATGCTCTGTCTCTCTCTGTCTCAAAAATAAATAAACGTTTAAAAAAAAAAAAAAAAAAGAAATGCCCCGGTGTTTTATCCTTTTCACTACTGGATGAACGTTCAGGTATTTTTCGTCTTGATTTTTTGTCATCATAATGAATTCTGCTATGAAAACCCTTGTATGTATCTTTCGAGGCGCATTTGTATGTATTTCTTTGGGTATATGCATAGGATGAAGTAACCGGGTCACAGAATATGCATATTTTTAACAGATAATATCCAGCATATTTCCCAAATGTTTGCACCAATTTACATTCTCGCTGTCTGTGTTTGGAAGGCACGTTTGCATCACACTCTTGCCAATACCCAGTGTCACCAGTCTTTTTAATTTTAGCCATTCTCGTGGTGTGTAGTGATATCTCATTACAGTTTTAATTTGTGTCCCCTGGTCATTAATAAGGTTCAGCACATTTTCCTACGTTTATTGACCACTGGAATATTTTCTTTGTGAGGTGCCTGTTCAAATCTCTGGCTATCTCAGATATTTTACTTCATTATCTACAACAAAATACAAAAGATTCTACAGATAAACAACGAGAATTAAAAAGTGAAATTAGCAAGGAGACTGAGCACAGGATCAATATTGAAAATCAATCACCTCTTTTTATACTAGCAAGAAAAAATTGGGAAATGACACTAAAAAAAATGATGCCACTGACAATATCATAAAAAGTCCACCACTGAGAAATTGTCACAGCCAAGAGGAATCTAAGGGGATGTGACAATTAAATGTGATGTGGCATTCTGAATGAGATCCTCAAACAGAAAAAGAACATTAGGTAAAAAAAAATAATAATTAGGAAATCTGAATAAAGTATGACTTGAATTAAAAAAATAAAACCGGAAAAAAAATAATAAAATAAAATAAAATAAAATAATAAAAATAAATAAATAAATAAATAAAACCGGGGTGCCTGGGTGGCTCAGTCAGTTAAGCAGTAGACTTCAGCTCAGGTCATGATCTTGCAGTTCGTGAGTTTGAGCCCCACTTTGGGCTCTGTACTGACAGCTCAGAGCCTGGAGCCTGCTTCGGATTCTGTGTCTCCCTCTCTCTGTCCCTCCCCCACTCACACTCTGTGTGTGTCTCTCTCTCTCTCAAAAATAACTGGACATTAAAAAAAAATTTTTTTTTTAAACATAACATTGACAGGGAAAGTTATCCTCCTCTTTGGCCAGGAACCAGTGAAAAGCATTACATAGTTTTGTCTCTTAAATTGAGACTGATTGTTTTCACTTTGATCACCAGTGAAGATTAAGCAGCTTCTCTCATTGGTTCACTTTGTAGATGAGCAAGGGACACTTTAGCATGTGGTGGGCTGGGCAACATCATTAGGAAGGGAAATCAGACTCTAAATAGGCCGCCAATGCCAGCCTCCGCTTGAGAAACACACCTACATTTATTGAATAATTATTAATCACTTCAAAAAGAAAAATGGTAAATCTTGTCATTTCATTGAGCTATTTTTAAAACGTATCCTTTCAACCTTCTGTGATGATGATGTATATGAGTGGTTCTCAGAGGGTAATCTGGGCACCTCGAGGTTCCCAGAGACTCTTTTAGCATTCTTTGAGGTTCTCCATTTTCCAAGCACATATCTGTTTGAGACTGGATTTCCTCCAAAGACTGAAACAAACAACATATTACAGCAGATTGAATGCACAGTAGATATGAGAATCCAGTTGCCTGCTACGAAGCCAGACATTCGATATGCAAAACCTTAAAATACATTCTTTATTTCTTTTTGCCTTGGCAAGTGTATTTTCATAAAAATATTTTTTTATGTTAAGATTTAATAGGCTTATTTTTCCCATTTTAAAAAGAATGAATATTTAAAACTTCTTCAGTTTTAATTTCTCCCATGGTACATATCAGTAAGAACCAATAAATGTAACCCACACAAATGCAATCTCTCTGGGGGTCTCAATATTTTTTAAGAGTATAGGTGGGTCTTGTGACCAAAACATTTAAAAATAGCTGATGTTGATATTTACAAGAACCCATTTGGGTGGCTAATTGAAGATGAGTATTATGGGTTAATAATAACATTAATCTTTTTTATCGGTTGTTCTATTCACATCACACAAATGTGATTTTTCCCCCTGAACTTGGATAACAACTGTGGTGGGAGGTTCCACTTGGGGCGAAGTCCATTGACAAAGGAGGACGATGGGAGGTAAGGAAGACACAGGAAACGAGGAAGAACTTGGTTCAGAAAAGAATATTCTCTACAACAATAAACGAGTGGTAATCTCACCAAAAGTTTCCCTTTCACTGGAGAAATTTTGCTTGGGGAACAGAAGAGCTCCTGAGAATCTCTGGAACCACAATGCGAAAGCCTGTTTTCGGGGTGAGGGGAGAGTCTGTCACCTGCCACCGTATTCTTGCCCTCACTCAGCCCCGGAGGCTGATTCTGCCCTCTGGGATTGGGGTTTCCCTGTAACCACAAGCCGGCAGCTGCCGAGGTCAATTACCCTCGGGCTACTGACCCGGTGTGGCGAAGCGGAACATGCAGCCAAGATCTAAGTGGCCCTGGTTTCAGGATCTTCTCTCTCCTTTTCCCTTTCCCACATCCTGGGTGTCTTGTCACAGGCCTTTGACTAGACTCATTCCTCGGTTTCCCTCCTGGTCCCCTGGAATCCCCTGGGACAAAGCCACTTTGCTGAAGGTCTGCCTACCTCGCGCTACCCGCAGCCCTGCTCCAATACGCACACACCGCCAGAGGGTCCTGCACTGTGCATCCCCCTGCCACCCTCGGAATGCTCCCATCGACAGGCCGGTGGCCGAGAGACACACCAGGCCGCCCACCCAGGGTCTCCCTGCGCTTGCTGCCGGGACTGCCACTGCTGCTCACGACCGCAGACCGCCCCCCAGAGACACAGACGCCAGTCTGCATCAAGCCTGGCTTCACGTTTCCCTTCAAATGCCAGGCAACGCTCTGAGCCGGATTTCTTTTTCTCACGACCCCTCTTAGGGGTGGCCTGAGCCAAGCCCAGCGGGGCTTGAGAAGAGAATTAAATGGGCAACACTTTTACAATAGCAGCTGAGTCAGCATAAACTCCTTTCCCTCTGCTAACAGTGGGAGTGGCTAGCTGTCTTCGCTCCTAGGAAGTTTCCGGTGGCTGCAGCAGTTTCTGGGTCTTCTTTAAAGGGAAACAGCCCGAAGCAAAACCTTCTAAGTAGTTAAGACTTAACAGCTAAATTTAGTTTTATTTCATCATCAGCCATTGCGTAGCTAACCGGGGGAATGCAGAAAATAACGATGAGTCTGATGCAACAAACGAAAAGGAAACTAAAATGCAAGTGGTCAAATTGAATTTGAAAAAGGAGGCTGGGATTTCCCTCTGGCCCAGAGGCTTGTCTTAGTTCAGTGCGTGGAAACTTCACGGAGCACAGGATTCTTCTGGTGGAAACTTGTAGATCGTGAATGCAAGGGAGATTCACAGCGGGGAGCGCAGCCGGGAAAGGTGTGTGCTTGGAGACAGCTGGTGTGTGTCCCAAGTCGGATTCCTGGCCGAGATCCATTTGGCCGGGCCATCCCCGTGAATGGCTATTTCTCGTCCCCTGTGCAGTGGTTGAGTTGGCACTGCACATGCTCCTGGGCATCTCTCTTGGAACTGCCTCTTCTTCCCGCCCACAAACCTGGAACATCAGGGAATAATCTAACCAGATTCAAACGGTTGACATGTAAGGAGCACTTACGAAGCGCCAAGTGCCATTCATTTAAAAAAAACAAAATTTTTTTTCACGTTTATTCATTTTTGAGGACAGAGAGACAGAGCACAAGCAGGGGTGGGGCAGAGAGAGAGAGGGAAACACAGAGTGCAAAACAGGCTCCAGGCTCTGAGGTCCAGCATGGAGCCTGACGCAGGACTCAAACTCACCATCCTTGACATCGTGACCTGAGCCAGTCAGATGCTTAACCGACGGAGCCACCCAGGCACCCCTGCCAAGTGCCATTCTGACTGCATTATATAAATTAAAGCAATTAATCCTCACCCCAGTTTTAGGAGGTGGTACAATGGTTATCTTAATTTTACAGATAAGGAAACTGGGCACAGGGGTCCTCTTTTCCTGGACTGTTAAGAAATTTAACAATAACATCCTGGTCTCAAAGTTTTAGCAGGGACGTTGAAGGTCTAGGGTAACTTTCCCATCCTCATTTCCAGACCCCTTGTAGGGAGGGAAACTTGATTTTGTTCCTAGCTCTGATTTCTTATTTTTATAAAATGTCCAATTTTGCCAACTCCTTGACTAGCTCTTGCTTCCAAATCCCTGCACATCTCTGGCTCTTCTCCCATTGTCCAATTCTTTAAATGTCTTTCCATCTCTATCTAGCAGTCTTAAAGTACCAATTATTTGATTATCTCTCTCCACTTCCCAACCCCCCCCCACCCCCGCTTATGGCTCTTTGCAAATACAGCTCTTCCAGTAGAACATATCATTCTGTTCTGTACTTGATGGTTTATTTATTTTTTTTTCTGTCTCTTCCAGAAGATTAGACTTTTTGAATCTGAGCATTGTATGCCCAGTCATTAGCACAGTTTCCAGCCCATGGTAGGGACTTAAATATTGTTTATTAAATAAATACTGTGCCTGGAATATGTGCTTTGATGAGCTTCTGGTTGTCAAGCTCCAAGAGGCTATCTCAATGCTATTTGCTGAGAGTTCATGTAATAAGTTGTCTTGACAAGAATTCAAGCCCCTGTTACATGCATGAGCGCATTGCTAGGCAAGGTGAACAAAGGAAGAAAAACAAAATTCAAAATACAGTACTATTCCTTTTGATAAAACTTAAATATTATTTTAGACAAGGTTAGCCCCACTGCGTGAGGATCTTCTTACTACTTCTTAAGCTCTTTTCAGCATGGTATTGCATCCAAAAGAAATAGAAATCTATCATCAAAAGTCTTTAGAAAGCAATACAGGTCTTCAGGGAAGTGTCTTGAAGAAATAGCAAAGTGGGAAACCATATCATGAAACTATTCAGTAAATCATATTGAGTTCCTGTTGTAAGAAAGTATGGGAAAAGATGGAAAGCTAATCAATTCATTTTATACAGCTCTTATAACCTAGAAAAGAAAATCAGAAGGAAAAAACCATATGACATTCTTACTTATAAACGTGAAGATAAAAATACCACGTTAAACATTAGGAGATCAGACCAAAAGTATTTATCAACAAACAACTGGAGTTTATCTAGGACATTAATGATAGTTCAAAAGAAACTGTTTGTGGAATTCACTGCATTATTATGCAACAAGGAGAAAAACCAAACACTAGTCTTAATAGGTGTCTCAGAACCCCTGCATTAATTAAAAAGTTATACCTTAGCCTACTGAAGCTTGAAGAAGGAGCTTAAATCTGATCAATATTATTATATCTGTTAGGAATTCTTTTTGTTGTAAGTTAACAGGTAACTCAGTTATTAGAGGCAAAATAATGAAGGTGGGTGCTTATCTTATGTCAATTTAAAGTCTACAGGGTGATGGTTGCAGGGTTAGATCAGCAGCTTAAAGCTGTGAGTATGCTGAACTGTCATCTCTGTCCCTCTCTTGGTCTCTTGCTCATAGTCATAGGTCGGGTACACTGACTGCAAACATCAAAGACTTACAAGAGCATCCCTAGCAGAAAGAAAGGAATAAAAGCTGAAATTCTTTCTAGAATTGCCCGGCAGACTTCCCCCAAATCTCATGTTTAGAATTGTGTCACATGGCTATATCTAGCTTATATTTGTGTCCCCCTCTCCAGTTTTTATTATATACTTAGGCCTAAAGCAGCATTGAGAACTCTAAGAATGTGATAGAGGGATCATGCTATTTTTAAATGGCTTAGCTAACACCCACTTTTCCTACTGGCTTGAAAGTTCCACTAAATTCAATTGTCTTATCCTCAACTTTTATTCTGTTTCTTTTTAAAAATTTTATTTATTTTGAGAGAGAGAGCATAAGTGGGGTAGGGGCAGAGAGAGAGGGAGAGAGAGACTCCCAAGCAGGTTCTGAGCTATCAGCACCTGATAAGGGGCTGGATCCCACAAACTGTGAGTGAGATCATGACCTTAGCTGAAATCAAGAGTCTGATGCTAAATTGACTGAGCCACCCAGGCAACCCCATTCTGTTTTCTTGATCGAATAGGACACCACTTGGTTTCAATTTCTATAGCCTTAGAAGATCATTTGATATTTGAGAAGTCAAGCTGACCTGTGTATTTCTTCCTTTCTCAGATTTTCATGTAAATGATTTCTTCTTGATACATTTTACAGTCAAGTTCCATCTAAAGTTCTTATTGATGTATGGATTAGGAATGAATTCAATTTATACACTAATACAAAATTTAAAATAATGTAGATTTGTATGTACAAAGAGAGAAATATCTCTAAGATCTATTACTAAGTAAAAAAAGACAAATTAGAGATTGATATATATGGAATAATATTGATGTATTTACACTGGATATTTCTGTATGTACAGATTTCCTTAATACATAGGACAATGTCTAGAAGGATACACATTAAATTATTAGCAGTGTGGGGTTGGGCTGGGGTCAAGAGGTGAAAGGTGGACTTTTTCCTCATATGAATTGTTTGAAAACTTAACAATGACAATAAATCCATGTGTATTTTGTAAATATAAATAAATTTAAGAATTCTCCCTTAGGGGGAGGAGCCAAGATGGTGGAACGGCACGCAAGTTTTTTTTTGTGTCTCCCGTCCATGAAATACAGCCAGAACAACACTAAACCATCCTGCACACCGAGAAAACTGATCTGAGGATTAACACAACAATCTGCTCAACCTGAACCACAGAATTCAGCAGGTACACAGCACAGAGAGGTGAACTGGGGGAGAGAGAGAAGCCACGGAGGTCAAGGAGCCACTTCGGAGTGAGGAGAGAGGACGGAGACGTTGGGGCAGGGGGAGAATACGGGAAAACACCCCCCCTTCAAAAGCAGCTGGAGAGAAAGTGGAAAAGTGGAAACAGCCGCAGGGACTGAACTAAAAAGGGAGAAAGGAGAGGGTTTAAATTCCATTAAGACTATATAAACAGAGAGTGCAGAGTCTGAAACTCCAAAGCTTGTTACCTGGAGGTGCTCTGGTGAGAAGGGCGAATCCCCAGGAACAGAGCGAGGTCTGGGGTTCTTCAGGCCACACAGGGCGAGGCGGTTCCCCTGCTGGGAGGACAACTGGTAGAGGCCGTGTTGGTCCCCCAAAGGCAAGGCCCCAGTGAGCAACCACATTCACTGGTGCTGGAACAAGGTCATTAAGGGTGAAGCCTGGTGCCAGATGTGTGTCGTGATTTGCCATAATCCCTGAAACGCTGCTGCCACACTATCTCGAGAACTTTTTCTGGGGCGGGCTGGCACCCGGCCGCGGTCTCTGGTAGCTGTCAGCAGCACAGTCCTGCGAACATTCCTGGGTGCGGAGGGCACCTGGCCATTTCTCGGTGAGACCCTCCTGCAGAGGGGTGGAACAGGTCAAAGCCGCAGTCCCTCAGAAATAAGGGGACGGAAAAAACAGCCATTTCTGAGACAACACTTGGGAGGGAAGTGCTGCCTGGGGCTTGGTCACGGACTGTGTAATAGCAGAGAGTGGAAGGAAGCTGAAGAAAAAGGACAGGTGCACAATTGCTGGTCGGGGAGAGCAGAGTTCCGATACTAGAGACCGGGTAGCTGGGTGACGCCATTTTCACTGCTCCCACGCATGCGCAGAGGCACCTACAAGCGCCACAACAAACCACCTCAGTAAGGTAAGCAGCGCCATCTAGTGGAGAACGGAGCCATTACACCAAGCCCCGCCCAACTGGGCCAACCTTGCTCTTCAGGAACATGAGTCTCTGCCTGCTTAGTTTATGGACTATAAAGAGCTTCATAGTTTGATTCTAGGGGAAAACAAAGTAATTTCAGTCATATTTCAGTCAGTCCGCTGGTCCGTCTATTCAATTTTCTTTTTTTTTCTTTTTTCTCTTTTTCATTTCTTTTCTTTTTCCTGAATAGAGAAAGAGAAAAAATTCATTTCTATTTTCAGTTTTTATTAAAAATTTTTTCTTTAAATTTTTTTTACTATATTTTTACTTTTGTGGAAATTTTTTCAAATTCTATTTTACTTCCATCATTTCATTTTATTCTACTTCAGTGTATTCACTTTTTCACATTTTCCTTTTTTTTCCTTTCCCCTTTTTCTCTAATCTATCAAGCACCTTTCAATACCCAGACCAAAACACACCTAGGATCTAGCATCATTTATTTGTTGTTGTTTTTTTTGCATGTGTGTTTATTTTTAGTTTTTTAATTTTAATAATTTTTAAATTTTATTATTTTTTACCTCATTACTTCCTTTTCTCCCTTCAAAATGATGAAATAAGTGAATTCACCCCAACAGAAAGAGCAGGAAGAAATGACAGCCAGGGACTTAACCAACACAGATACAAGCAAGATGTGTGAACCAGAATTTAGAATCACGATAATAAGAATGCTAGCTGGAGTCGAAAATAGATTAGAATCCCTTTCTGCAGAGATAAAAGAAGTAAAAGGTAGTCCAGATGAAATTAAAAATGCAATAACTGAGCTGAAATCATGGATGGATACCATGGCGGCAAGGATTGATGAGGCAGAACAGAGAATCAGTGATATAGAGGACAAACTTACGGAGAATAATGAAGCAGAAAAAAAAAAGGGGGGAGACTGAGGCAAAAGAGCATGATTTAAGAATTAGAGAAATGAGTAACTCATTAAAAAGGAACAAAATCAGAATCATAGGGGTCCCAGAAGAGGAAGAGAGAGATATAGGGGT
Organism: Leopardus geoffroyi; assembly: GCF_018350155.1. Classification (NCBI taxonomy): domain Eukaryota; kingdom Metazoa; phylum Chordata; class Mammalia; order Carnivora; family Felidae; genus Leopardus; species Leopardus geoffroyi. The sequence continues at coordinate 45,792,350 of NC_059342.1, forward strand.
AGAAGGGTTATGTGAACAAATCATAGCAGAAAACTTTCCTAACCTGGGGAAAGACACAGACATCAAAATCCAGGAAGCACAGAGGACTCCCATTAGATTGAACAAAAACCAACCATCAACAAGGCATATCATAGTCAAATTCACAAAATACTCAGGCAAGGAGAATCATGAAAGCAGCAAGGGAAAAAAGTCCTTAACCTACAAGGGAAGACAGATCAGGTTTGCAGCAGACCTATCCACAGAAACTTGGCAGGCCAGAAAGGAGTGGCAGGATATACTCAATGTGCTGAATCAGAAAAATATGCAGCCAAGAATTCTTTATCCAGCAAGGCTGTCATTCAAAATAGAAGGAGAGATAAAAAAAATTTCCCAGACAAACAAAAATTAAACAAATTTGTGACCACTAAACCAGCCATGCAAGAAATTTTAAGGGGGACTCTCTGAGAGGAGAAAAGATGGAAAAAAAACCCAAATAAATAAAGACCAAAAGCAACAAATACTAGAAAGGACCAGAGAACACCAGCAGAAACTCCAACTCTACAAGCATCATAATGGCAATAAATTCATATCTTTCAGTACTCACTCTAAACGTCAATGGACTCAATGCTCCAATCAAAGGACATAGGGTACCAGAATGGATAAGAAAACAAGATCCATCTATATGCTGTTTACAAGAGACTCACTTTAGACCTAAAGACACCTTCAGATTGTAAGTAAGGGGATGGAGAACCATCTATCATGCTAATGGTCAACAAAAGAAAGCTGGAGTAGCCATACTTATATTAGACAATCTAGACTTAAAAATAAAGACTATATCAAGAGATGAATAAGGGCATTATATCATAATCAAGGGGTCTATCCACCAAGAAGACCTAACAATTGTAAACATTTATGTGCCAAATGTGGAAGAACCCAAATATATAAATCAATTAATCACAAACATAAGGAAACTCATTGGGGCTCAGTCAGTTAAGCTTCCGACTTTGGCTCAGGTCATGATCTCATGGTTTGTGAGTTCAGTCCCCGCATCAGGCTCTGTGCTGACAGCTCAGCTGTAGGATTATGTGTCTCCTTCTCTCTCAGCCCCTTCCCCACTCGCACTCTGTCTCTGCCTCTCAAAAATGAATAAACATTAAAAAAAAGAAAAAGAAACTCATTGATAGTAATACCATAATAGTAGGGGACTTCAACACCCCACTCACAGCAATGGACAGATCATCTAATCAAAAAATCAACAAGGAAACAATGGTTTTGAATGATGCACTGGACCAGATGGACTTAACAGACATATTCAGAACATTTCATCCTAAAGCAGCAGAATATACATTCTTTTCCAGTGCACATGGAATGTTCTCCAGAATAGACCACATACTGGGACACGAATCAGCCCTCAACAAGTACAAAAAGATTGAGATCATACCGTGCGTATTTTCAGACCACAACGCTATGAAACTTGAAATCAACCACAAGAAAAAATTTGGAAAGGTAACAAATACTTGGAGACTAAAGAACATCCTACTAAAGAATGGATGGGCTATCAAGAACTTAAAGAGGAAATTAAAAAGTACATGGAAGCCAATGAAAATGATAACACCACAACCCGAAACCTCTGGGATGCAGGAAAGGTGGTCATAAGAGGAAAGTAAATAGCAATCTAGGCCTTCCTAAAAGAAGGAATAAAGATCTCAGATACACACGTGACCTTACTCCTTAAAGAGCTGGAAAAAGAACAACAATTAAAACCCCAAACCAGCAGAAGACAGGAAATAATAAAGATTAGAGCAGAAATTAATGCTTTCGAAACCAAAAAAAAAAAAACAAAAACAAAAACAAAAAAAAAAAAAAAACAGCAGAACAGATCAAGGAAACCAGAAGCTTGTTCTCTGAAAGAATTAACAAGATTGACAAACCACTAGCCAGTTTGATCAAAAAGAAAAAGGAAAGGACCCAAACAAACAAAGTCCAGAATGAAAGAGGAGAGATAACAACCAATATAACAGAAGTAAAAACAATAATAAGAGAATATTATGAGCAATTATATGCCAATAAGATGGGCAATCTGGAAGAAATGGACAAATTCCTAGAAACATATACACTACCAAAACTGAAACAGGAAGAAATAGAAAATTTGAACAGACCCATAACCATTAAAGAAATTGAATTAGTAATCAAAAATCTGCCCCCCCCACCAAAAAAAAAAAAAAAAAAAAAACAGAGTACAGGGCCAGATGGCTTTCCAGGGGAATTCTACCAAACATTTAAGGAAGAGTTAAGACCTATTCTCTTGAATCTGTTCCAAAAAATAGAAATGGAAGGAAAACTTCCAAACTCTTTCTATGAAGCCAGCATTACCTTGATTCCAAAACCAGACAGAGACCCCACTAAAAAGGAGAACTACAGACCAAGTTCATCCATGATGAACATGGATGCAAAAATCCTCAACAAGATATTAGCCAACCAGACCCAACAGTACATTAAAAAAATTGTTCACTACGACCAAGTGGGATTTATACCTGGGATGCAGGGCTGGTTCAATATCCACAAAACAACCAATGTGATTCATCACTTCAATAAAAGAAAAGAAAAGAAAAGAACCATATGATCCTCTCAATAGATGCAGAGAAAGCATTTGACAAAATACAACATCGCTTCTTGATAAAAACCATCAAGAAAGTAGGGATAGAAAGATCATACCTCGGGATCATAAAAGCCATATATGAACGACCCAATGCTAATATCGTCCTCAATGGGGAAAAACTGAGAGCTTTCCCCCTGCGGTCAGGAACAAGACAGGGATTTCCACTCTCACCACTGTTATTCAACATAGTACTGGAAGTCTTAGTCTCTGCAATCAGACAACACAAAGAAATAAAAGGCATCCGAATTGGCCAGGAGGAGGTCAAACTTCCACTCTTCACAGATGACATGATACTCTATATGGAAAACCCCACAGATTCCACCAAAAAACTGCTAGAACTGATTCATGAATTTAGCAAAGTTGCAGGATATAAAATCAATGCACAGAAGTCGGTTGCATTCCTATACACCAACAATGAAGTGACAGAAAGAGAAATCAAGGAATCGCTCCTATTTACAATTGCACCAAAGCCCATAAAATACCTAGGAATAAATCTAACCAAAGAGGTGAAAAATCTATACACTGAAAACTATAGAAAGCTTATGAAAGAAGTTGAAGAAGACACAAAAAAAATGGGTAAAGATTCCATGCTCCTGCATAAGAAGAACAAATATTGTTAACATGTCGATACTACCCAAAGCAATCTACATATTCAATGCAATCCCTATCAAAATAACACCAGCATTATTCACAGAGGTAGAACAAACAATCCTAAGATTTGTATGGAACCACAAAAGACCCCAAATAGCCGAAGCAATCTTGAAAAAGAAAACCAGAGCAGGAGGCATCACAGTCCCAGACTTCAAACTATACTACAAAGCTGTAATCATCCAGACAGTATGGTACTGGCACAAAAACAGACACTCAGGTCAATGGAACAGAATAGAGAACCCAGACATGGACCCACAAACGTATGGACAACTAATCCTTGATAAAGCAGGAAAGAATATCCAGTGACATAAAGACAGTCTCTTCAGCAAGTGGTCTGGGAAAACTGGAAGCAACATGCAGAAGAATGAACCTGGACCACTTTCTTACACCATACACAAAAATAAACTCAAAATGAATGAAAGACCTAAATGTAAGACAGGAAGCCATCAAAATCCTCGAGGAGAAAGCAGGCAAAAACCTCTTTGATCTTGGCCACAGCAACTTCTTACTCAACACATCTCCGGAGGCAAGGCAAACAAAAGGAAAAATGAACTACTGGGACCTCATCAAAATAAAAAACTTCTGCACAGTGAAGGAAATAATCAGCAAAACTAAAAGGCAACCGACAGAATGGGAGAAGATACTTGCAAATACATATCAGATAAAAGGTTAGTATCTAAAATCTATAAAGAACTTATCAACACCCAAAAAACAAATAATCCAGTGAAGAAATGGGCAAAAGACATGAATAGACACTTCTCCAAGGAAGACATCCAGATGGCCAACCGACACATGAGAAAATGCTCAACGTCACTCATCATCAGGGAAATACAAATCAAAACCACAGTGAGATACCACCTCCCACCTGTCAGAATGGCTAACATTAACAACTCAGGCAACAATAGATGTTGGCGAGGATGCGGAGAAAGAGGATCTCTTTTACATTGTTGGTGGGAATGCAAGCTGGTGCAGCCACTCTGGAAAACAGTATGGAGGTTCCTCAAAAAGCTAAAAATTGAACCACCCTACGACCCAGCAATTGCATTACTAGGCATTTATCTATGGGATACAGGTGTGCTGTTTCGAAGGGACACATGCACCCCAATATTTATAACAACACTATGAACAATAGCCAAAGTATGGAAAGAGCCCAAATGTCCATCGATGGATGATTAGATAAAGAAAATGTGGTATACACACACACACACACACACACACACACACACACACACACACACAATGGAGTATTACTCGGCATTGAAAAAGAATGAAATCTTGCCATTTGCAACTACATAGATGGAACTGGAGGGTATTATGCTAAGCAAAATTAGTCTGTCAGAGAAAAACAAATATCATATGACTTCACTCATATGAGGACTTTAAGATACAGAACAGATGAACATAACGGAAGGGAAACAAAAATAATATAAACACAGGGAGGAGGACGAAACATAAGAGACTCTTAAACATAGAGAACAAACAGAGGGTTCCTGGAAGGGTTGTGGGAGGGGGGCTGGCCTGAACAGGTAAGGGGCACTAAGGAATCTACTCCTGAAATCATTGTTGCACTATATGCAACTAACTTGGTTGTAAATTAAAAAAAAAAAAAAAAAAAAAGAAAGAAAGAAAGAAATCTCCCTCAAAGTCACAGTTACCATGACAGCTGGTCATCCTCATATCACTCTCACCTGTCTTTGCAAACTCCTGCTCTCCTTCCTCCTTCCAAACAGCAAGACTTTTTTTTTCCCTTCTGTGAGTCACTTCAGGTGAGCGTCTTCATCCCTAACTCCAAGGAACCCAACACTGAGAGTCAAGAGACACACCCAGGTCATCTCCTTACGGGGGGGAAAGAAGAGACCAGGAATACTTACCCTTGAGTATTTTTCTCCCTGGTAGTAGGTTTTGAAAATAAAATATTCATTAACAGTACAAGGTAACCCCTGATAAGCGTTAATATGAAAGAAGCTACGTAGGTCAGAGCAAGGAGGGAAGGAGGAGAGCCCCTAACCTGAGACATTTCCATGAGGCCCTTGGTTAGATATTTTTCCTGTATTTATCCATGATGAAACAACTTTCTTACTACTGCCTTCATTTTTCTCACTACTGAATAGGGCTCAGTCTACTACTAACTTGTTACTGACATTACCCTCTTCCTGATCACCAGAGACCTGATTGACAAATTCAATAGACTTCTCTTGGTTTGAATAACAACAATAATAACTCTCCATTTCATGGGCCAAGTATTGTTTTGTACTGCATACCCTATCTCACTTAATTCAGCAATGCCGCGAGGAAGGTATAATTCTTCCCATTTTGCAGAGGAGAAAACTGAGGCTGCTCAAAAAGGTTCAGTACATTTCCCAAGGTCATACAGTGAATTAGACGGAAGCCAGAATTTAAACACTAGTTTAGGGGCGCCTGGGTGGCTCAGTCGGTTGAGCGTCTAACTTCAGCTTGGGTCATGATCTCACGGTCTGTGGGTTCAAGCCCTACGTCGGGCTCTGTGCTGACAGTTCAGAGTCTGGAGCCTGCTTCAGATTCTGTGTCTCCCTCTCTGTCTGCCCCATCCCCACTCATGCTCTGTCTCTCTCTGTCTTAAAAATAAATAAAACATTAAAAAAAATTTTTTAAACACTAGTTTAGACTCTGAAAAAATCCCATGCCTTTACCCACACTGATATGAGTTTAGGTTGTCTATGCAAGACTTAAAATGTTTTCTTTTAATTTTAATTGTGGTAAAATGCAAAGGCATAAAATTTACCATCTTAGCCATTTTTAAGCTTATAGTATATTCACACTGTTGCACAACCAACCTCCTCAACTCTTTTCATCTTGCAAAACTGAAAACTCTATACTCATTAAAAAACAACCTCCATTCTCCCCTCGCCTAAGCCCCTGGCAACCACCACTCCACTTTCTGTATCTAGGAATGTGACTACTCTAGGTACTGCATATAATTGAAATCATGCAGTATTTATCTTTTCTGTGACTGGCTTATTTAATTTAGTATAATGTGTCTGACTTCAGCTCAGATCATGATCTCACAGTTCGTGAGTTCGAGCCCCTGTCAGCCTCCGAGGTGTCAGCACAGCTCAGGTATAATGTATAGTACACTATAATATATATGTATGTATATGTGTGTGTGTGTGTGTGTATAGTATATTATACTATATATAGTATATATAATGTATATATGTATGTATATGTGTATATAGTAAACTATAATATATAATGTATAGTATATATAACATATATATGTATATATGTGTATATATACATAGTAAACTATAACATATAATGTATAGTATATATAATGTATAGTATAATGTCTTAAATGTTCATTCATCTTGTAGCATGTGTCAGATTCCTTTCCTTTTTAAAGCTGAATAACATTCCACTGTCTTGATAGACCACATCTTATTTATCCATTTACCTATTAGTGGACACTTGGGTTGCTTCTATCTTTTGGCTATTGTGAATAGTGCTGCTATGACCATGAGTGTACAAATATCTGAGAATCCGCATTTCAGTTCTTTTGAGGGTATACCCAGAAGTGGAATTGCCGGATTTGCTGGATCATATGGCAATTCTATTTTTAATTTTTTAGGGAACCATCATACTTTTTTCCACAGCGACTGTACCATTCTGCCTTCTCACCAACAGTGTATAAGGGTTCCAATTTCTCCATACCCTTGTCAACACTTTTTTTTTTGTAGTTACCATTCTAACAAGCGTGAAGTAGCATCTCGTTGTGGTTTTGATTTGCATTTGCCTAATGATCAGTGATGTTGAGCATAGTTTCATATCCTTATTGGCCATTTGTGTATCTTCTTTGGAGAAATGTCTCTCCAAAATCCTTTGCCTATTTTAAAATTAGGTTTGGGTTTTGCTGCCGTTGTTATGGATGCAAGTCTTTTAACACCCTTTTACCCCCTCAAGTTTTGTACTTTGGTTTTTGAGGTAAGTTCCCTGGCAGCTTCTCTGTATTTTTGACCAATTCTTTCTCCTCAGCTCCTGATATGTAGAGACGTTAGCCAAAGATCAAGAGGCATCTGAATTTCTTTTTTGTTTTTTAACGTTTATTTATTTTTGAGAGAGAGAGAGAGACAGACAGAGCGAGAACAGAGGAGGGGAAGAGAGAGGGAGAGAGAGAATCTGAAGCAGGCTCCAGGCTCTGAGCTGTGAGCACAGAGACCAACAGGGGCTTGAACTCATGACCTGTGAGATCATGACCTGAGCCGAAGTCAGACGCTTAACTGACTAAGCCACCCAAGTGCCCCTGAATTTCTTTAAATAATTACCACAACAAACTCAGAGATGAGTAATTATTTACTGAGTAACTATAGTGTGCATGTTAGTAAAAAAACGATAGTAACAGGGGCACCTGAGTGGCTCAGTCAGTTAAACATCCGACTCCTGGTTTTGGCTCAGGTCACGATCTCATGAGTTCTGTGCTGATAGCCTGCTTGGGATTCTCTCTCTCCCTCTCTCTCTCTGCCCCTCCCCCACTTGTGCTCACTCTCTCTCTTTCTCTTTCTCTCTCTCTCAAAATAAATAAACTTTTTAAACAAATGATAGTAACAATATCTCACTTCTACGTGATTCTTATGTGCCTGGCATTTTGTACCCATTACTCATTTAATCTCCTAAGTCTCTGTGGTAGGTATTATTATGAATCCCATAATACAACCGTGAAAATTAAGCCACGGAAGATTTAGGCAACTTCCCTAAGACCTGCAATAAACAATGGGAGATGCTACGAAGGGTTCCTCTTTGCAAGAAACCCAAAGGAAAAGACAAGACTGGCACACTAGAGTTAATATGAAATAATGCAGCATTCATAAAAACTAATTACTCTTTCAACACAACTACTCTATATATGGGTTTAATTTTTTACTCTTATTAACCGTCTTTATGATCTCTCCGCACTGCCCTGTAAACGGGATGAGACACTCTGAAAGAAGTCATAATCACTCCTCTAAAGGATCAATTACTCAGCAATCATGTAAAGGTTCCTCTGTGCAAAGTTCTGGACTAGCTGACTTGGGTGAAAGGATCTAGTATTTCCTTGTCCTTGCAGAACTCACGGTCTTTGGGGAAGACATGAACATGGGAAATGCTTAAAGGAAGAAAAGATCCTCTATCTAGATGATTTAAAGTGTACAATTCAGTGGTACTCAGTACCTTCACCATGTTGTGCAATCCATTTCCAGAACTTTTTCATCACCCCAAATGGAAACTTCATACACATTAAGCAATTGTCTCTCCTCACACCCTCTTCCTTTTCAGCCCCTGACAACCACAGTCTGCTTTCTGTCCCTATGGATTTATACTTCATATAAATGGAATCATACAATTAGTGATCTTTTGCGTCTGGCTTCTACCACTTTGCATAATGTTTTCAAGGTTCCTTCCCATTGCAGCAAGTATATCAGTACAATTTCATTCCTTTTTATGGCCGAACAGTATTCCATGGCATGAATATACTACAGTTTATCCATTCATCCACCAATGGGCTGTTTCCACTTTTTGCTATCATGAATTGTGCTGTTGAGAACATACGTGTGCAAACATTTGTTTGAATATTCATTTTCAATTCTCTTGTGATCCATATCTAGAAGTGAAATTACTGGACCATCTGGTAATTGTATGTTTCACTTTTTAAAGAACCACTAAACTCTTTTCCACAGAACCTGAAACATTTTACATTCTCACCAACAATGTATAAAAGTTATGATGTCTCTGAATTCACCAAGACTTGTTATTTTCCATTTTTTTATGATAACCGTCTTAGTAAGTATAAAATGGTATCTCACTGTGGTTCTGATTTGCATTTCTCTAGTGACTAACGATACTGAACATCTTTTTATATTATTGTTGACCCTTTTTTTATCTTATTTGAAAAACAATTTCTATTCAAGTCCTTTGTCCATTTTTTATTAAGGTATTTTGCCTTTTTATTATTCAGTTATAAGAGTTCTTTATATATTCTGCATGCTAGACTCTTATTAGATATACAATTTGCAAATATTTTCTTTCATTCTGCAGAATGCCTTTTCACTTTCTTGATAGTGTCCTTTGCTGCACAAGTTTTAATTTGATGAAGTTCAATGTAGATATGTTTTTCTTTTGTTACTTATGCTTTTAGCATCTTATCTAAGAAATCATTGGCAAATGTAATGTCATTCAAGATTTAGCTTTGTTTTTCTCTAAGAGTTTTGTAGATTTAGCTTTGAAGATATTATTCTTTCCTCATTAATTGGTCTTAATACCCTTGTCAAAGATCAAGTGACCATGGATGTATAGGTTTATTTCCGGATTCTCAATTCTACTCTACTGATCTATATGTCTACCTTTATGCCAGTTAACACGCTGTTTCCATAACTGTAGTTTATAGTATGTTTTGAAATCAGGAATGTGAGTCTTCCAACTTTGCTTTTATTTTTCAAGATTTTTTCAGCAATTTGAAGTCACTTGCAATTCCATATGAGTGTTAGCATTGGCTTTTCCACTAGCCGTGTTGGGCTACCCCCATTCCCTTTGCATTCGGGAACCTTCCATAGGTTTATTTTGTGAGATCAGGCTTTAGGTTAGGTTTTTATTTTTAAAAAATGTGTGCAAGCACAATCGATTTTTAAAAATTGCTTTTATTTCCCATGACTTAAAAATGAATAATAGTCTAATACACAGCATAACACTAAACAGGTGGTCTGTGAACAATAAATACTTAAATAGTATGAGTAGCACGAATATTTCAAATAATTTAAATAAATAAAAAATACAAAAGATTTTAAGCTACAAGCAAATGAATTGTGCATTTCTCTGTTCTAAATAGCTTACTGCAACTTATAACATTTACTATGATTTTAAATAATCTCACACATTTGCTATTATTCACTTTTCATATGGCATAAAATTAGAGACGAAGATCGCACTCTGAGTCCTAGAAAATAGCCATTTAGTTGGCCAGGTGAACTGTTTTCAGACTCAGCATCCTTTTTACTTCCTGAATGTCCCTGTGAGCTTGTTAATGACGAGCAAGCATCTTCTGACTTCTACCCTGACAACCTCCCAGGCACAGTGGCTGTATTCTTTCTCTTCAAGATAGAGACTGATTCCTTGGAAGTATCTCTTCACAGCCAGTCTGGAGTTCTCATTTCCCAGGGGTAGCTGTTCCATGTTCATTTCCTCCCTCAAACACGTCTCCAGGTCATCCAGCTGCTGGTAAAGTCCAGCAAGGAATCTGTCCAGAAGCGTCTCATCCCAAGCCACAAAGGAGTCACTTTTGCTGAAGAGGTTGAAGATCTGCTGGAGCGTCTCATGCACGACAGCTGTCACTTGTGTCTTCTCAAGCTGGTTCCCAGCCACAAGTATCTGAGGAAAGTTGAAGTCAGTCCTGTCCTTCAGACAGGACAGAATGGAGACTCTCTCCATCTGACTCAAAAGTGTGAAGGTTTCTGGATTGCCGTGGCTCAGATGCAGGTCACCGTCCAGAGAGTAGGCAGGGCTGGAGTACAGCATCACCAGAGCCAACAGCACAGAGATTGAGAGAGCCATGAGGCAGCTGGAGGGTGGGATTCTGCAGGACTGCCTGAAGAGGAAGTCTCAGAAGGTTCTAAGAACTTTGGGTGATGAGTGCCTTTTAAATCATGAACATAGAAACTTTCATTTTCTGGGTTTTTCCATTTTTGCCCGGTCTTTTCCTTTTCTACTTTTTTTTTTTTTTTTTTTTTTTTTTTTTACAAAATCAGTAAAAAATGTACATTTATTGACATGAGTGCCTAGATGGGGGACTCCAACCACATGTGCCAGTGCAGTATCTACACAGCATTATAATGTATTTTTCATACCACCCAGATTGTTCTTGGGGAGAAAAGCCTAGACAAAGTCAGAAAAGGGAGAAATATTTATGCAAGAAATGATGGTCTTTCTAAGTCAACAAGAAATATAAAAAAGCTATTAAAACAGGAGATTTAAATTTTTCTTACTTTTTTCCTTGTTTACACTTTTCTGCCTTCTTTAAAGCTTTTCAGTTGTATATATGCCTCAAAGATATCACTTGAGTTTCATCTGAAAACTCATGGAAGATACTGTTTGGAAAACAATATTGCAGATATCATTTGTCAAAATGGCCTGCCAAGCACTTTGCTAGGTGCTCGTTTCCCTAAAAGTTTCAAGTTTGCATTCAAGTGTGTGAGTCTCTTGGTTCTCTACCAAGTACAACCTTTCATAGTAAAAACTTTGCCTTGGGGCGCCTGGGTGGCGCAGTCGGTTAAGCATCCGACTTCAGCCAGGTCACGATCTCGCGGTCCGTGAGTTCGAGCCCCGCGTCGGGCTCTGGGCTGATGGCTCAGAGCCTGGAGCCTGTTTCCGATTCTGTGTCTCCCTCTCTCTCTGCCCCTCCCCCGTTCATGCTCTGTCTCTCTCTGTCCCAAAAATAAATAAACGTTGAAAAAAAAAATTAAAAAAAAAAAAAAAAAAAAAACTTTGCCTTAATCATTGTGTGGTAATTCAGACAGCCTCATATCCTTAGATATTCCCTCGACAAGTGATATCCTATCACGTCCTCAGGGCTAATGGGGCTGTAATGGTATTCAAAGCTTATCATGATGGGGCGCCTGGCTAGCTCAGTCAGTAGAGTGTGTGACTCTTGATCTCAGGGTTGTAAGTTGGTGTCCCATGTTGGGTGTAGAGATTACTTAAAAACATAAAATCTAGGGAAACGTAGGTGGCTCAGTCGTTTGAGCATCTGACTTCAGCTCAGGTCATGATCTCATGGTTCCTGAGTTCAGTTCCAGCCCTGCATCTAGCTCCCTGCTGTTCCCACAGAGTCCACTTGGATCCTCTGTCCCTCTAGCTCTCTGCCCCTCCCCCACTTGCACGCTCTCTCTCAAAAATAAGTAAACATTAAAAAAATAAAAATTAAAAAAATAAAATCTAGGGGCGCCTGGGTGGCTCAGTCAGTTAAGCGTCTGACTTCGGCTCAGGTCATGATCTCGCGAGTTTGTGAGTTCGAGCCCCACATTGGGCTCTGTGCTGACAGCTCGGAGCCTGGAGCCTGCTTCGGATTCTGTGTCTCCCTCTCTCTCTGCCCCTCCCCCATTTGTGCTCTGTCTATCAAAAATAAATAAGTGTAAAAAAAATTTTTTTTTCAATCTAAAAGAAACTCAACAAAGCATATCATGATATGTGTTCATTGAATCTGTAATATATAGATTGTTTTTAATAATATTAATGGCAGCAGTATTAATTCCAATTATATGTAGATTCTCAGCAAAGTGTTTTGCAAACATTATTTCATTTTTTTTTTTTTTTTAAATTTTTTTTTTTTTTCAACGTTTATTTATTTTTGGGACAGAGAGAGAGACAGAGCATGAACGGGGGAGGGGCACAGAGAGAGGGAGACACAGAATCGGAAACAGGCTCCAGGCTCTGAGCCATCAGCCCAGAGCCTGACGCGGGGCTCGAACTCACAGACCGCGAGATCGTGACCTGGCTGAAGTCGGACGCTTAACCGACTGCGCCACCCAGGCGCCCCCATTATTTCATTTTATCTTCACAACTTTCCTAAGAGGGAATTACTGTAATTATTTGCATTTTGCAGATAAGGAAACCAAAAACTCAGAGAGGTTACTTAACTTGCTAAAAGACACAATTTGCTGCATGAGTGGTGCTTCACCCCTGCACTGTTCTGCCTCCATATTACTCCTTAACTTTAAGCATTCTCTTTTGGCTACATTCTCTATGCTTGTGATTAAGTAACCAATTTAACTATTTGTTTACCATCTGACTGCCCTGTTAGACTATAACCTCCCTGAGGGCAGTAATGTGTATCTTGAGTGTTACAGAGGAGGCACACAGAGAGTTTTCTGTCCCATAACAAATACAAAAAGGACTACATGTTCCAACTACGAGTAGGCCTTACATTTGTGGGCTGTGTCAGAAAACAACAGTCTTCCGAAAACAGAGATAGTAAGAATAACTTTTATTCTGCAATATTGTTTTCTAAACAAAATCTCCCGTGAGTTTTAGACCAACTCAAGTGAGATGCATCTTAAATGGATTCTTTTTTTTTTTACCTTTTTATTTTATTTTATTTTTTTTTTTCAATATATGAAATTTATTGTCAAATTGGTTTCCATACAACACCCGGTGCTCATCCCAAAAGGTGCCCTCCTCAATACCCATCACCCACCCCCCCTCCCTCCCACCCCCCAACAACCCTCAGTTTGTTCTCAGTTTTTAAGAGTCTCTTACGCTTTGGCTCTCTCCCACTCTAACCTCTTTTTTTTTTTTTCCTTCCCCTCCCCCATGGGTTTCTGTTAAGTTTCTCAGGATCCACATAAGAGTGAAACCATATGGTATCTGTCTTTCTCTGTATGGCTTATTTCACTTAGCATCACACTCTCCAGTTCCATCCATGTTGCTACAAAGGGCCATATTTCGTTCTTTCTCATTGCCATGTAGTACTCCATTGTGTATATAAACCACAATTTCTTTATCCATTCATCAGTTGATGGACTTAAATGGATTCTTTAATCTGGATGATTTCTGAAAATACGTCAGATGGGAGCAGGGAGTTTCAAAGATCCAGTAGAGATCAACAAAACACACCATTTGAAAGACAAGACTGGAATCTAGCAAGTGAAAAGAAAGCTGTATCCTCCTCAAGGGTATTGCAGTGTCTCTGGAATAAGCGAATGGTGCTTTTTGGTGACTAAGAATGGCAGCTGGAGAGAAAAACTTGCTAAGGATTAATCTAAGATAGGAAGATAGGAAGAAGATCAGAGAAGGCCCAATCTAGTGGCTAGGAGAGTGGACTCTGGGTCCAGACTGCCTGGATTCCTATCATAGCTCCAGCCTGTGTGTGTGTGACCTTGGGCTTCTTGTTTTTCTCCTCTGTCATATGGAAATAATAATCATATCGATTTCACTGGGTTGCTGTGAAGGTGGGATGATGTCATGTACCTGTAACAACGCCTGGGCAAAATAAGTCCTCAACAGCCGTCAGCCGTTATCACAACGGAGAAAACTAACCCATCCAACTATGGGAACTGGATGCAAGTTTTCCCTGAAGTGATCGGCTTCTCTTCCTTCTCAGCTCACTAATAAACACTTTTATTTCTAATGCCATCTCTTCTGTGTTCATCTAGCAGGTGTTCACATGACAGGGAGTGCCCTGTCCCAGTCACTAACATCTATCAGCTTCCAGGTAATAACTGACCTCTCACACATTAATAAAATGGCTGTCTGATCTATAACCCAGTCTCTTGAGGGTGAGTTGGTACGACTAAATCCTTGGAATCTGATCACCTCTGTCGATAGAGAAAAAAGTAGATAGGTGATAGATAGATAGATAGATAGATAGATAGATAGAGGGATAGACAGATTTGCGGATTCAGCAAAGCTGAAAACTAGCCCTTTAGGTAACCGCCCACCTTAAAAAAAGCCAGCTGTCCTCCTTGGGGACCTTTCTGCAGGGAAACAATCTCACACAGACTTGTTTGAAACCTGCCACTCTATAGAGCTCTTAATCCCTTGCAGAGGTTTAGTGACATTTTGTCATTTGGACAGAGAAGATGTCACTTTTTTTTCCCTTTCATTTTCAGCATTTACTTTCCATTTGTCTTTTGTGCATTACGTTTTTATGACTGCTTCCTTTTACTCTCTAGGAATGTTAAGAGAGAGAGGGAAGTTCTGATGTTTTGAAAATCATAGAGGAAATGTCATCTCTTCTTTTCTCTTACATTTTCCCTTCCTTGTTTCCCAACAAACCTCAGAGTGGAAATAGAAAAGCACTAGGACAGCTTTCATAAAGAGAAAAGACAAATACAAATGAAAGGCAACGATTTTATAATTATGCCAAAATAGCAAAGAACAACAAGGACTGTTTAACCATGACTCCTCCAGAGCTAAGACAATGGTCTGGGCTAACACAAAGAGGCCTGCCACAAAGCAGCAAACACACTTTCTAACAACTTGAACACCTCTAAGGTAGCAATGGTTACTCTTTACTCTTGTGGGCAAGGCTGGAGGTTTAATCATGTTAGTATAGCTTGAGCTCACGGTAATAATTGGCACAGAAGAAATGCTCAGTAGTCTTCTCAGTGAAGCAGAGTAAATAACACCAAATTTGACAAACTACGTATTTTGCAGCAGAGAATAGGGTGACATCCATGCATATGCAAATCAGGTTATCTTTCACACCTGACCAATACTTCTAAGAGGGCCATCTGGAGGAGAGGGGAGAAAGAAGATTTGAAAAGAAAGCCTTAGTAAAGCTTCCTTAGAAGTTGTTCTTAACATCAGGAAGAAAGATCCAGATAGCTCTACCATTAGTTCAAAGTTGGTTTTTATTACGATAATAAACATTCCATTGACTTAGAACTTCTACTTTTTTAGTGAATAAGTTTTTCTTCAATTGTAACAATACAGAAAGAGTTGAAACTGATGTCAACTTCAGACCCTTCAAAAGAAAGGAAAGCCCAAAATGGAGAAGAACAAAATTCTGTGGGAAATTTAGAAAACGAAAACTCTTATGCTTACTATTTCAGAGACACATAGATGGAGGATTTTCAGAGAAGCCGGACAAAAGCTCATCATCTCCCACCTCAACCAGAAGGACGTCTTGAAACTTACCAATGGCTTTTTCAATTTCTTTACTGATGGCACTAGTGTTGATCTTGTCCCACCCTCTGACCTCCATTAGCTGTGACCTGCCTCAGAGCTTTGACTTGGGAAAGCAGGAGAGCTTCACAGCTCTCAACCAAGTGGTGACGTTCTCTCTTTCCCTTCTGAAGTACACGACTGACTTCAAATTCCCCAGGGGAGCAGCTGGAGGGCGGGGGAATTCCAGAAGGCCCAGGCCGCCGCCGTCCTGCGGGAGCTGCTCCAGCAGACCTTCAACCTGTTGCACACGGAGCGCTCCTCGGCGGCCTGGAGCCCCGCGCCGCTGCACGGACTCCGCTCTGGCCTCCACCGGCAGCTGGAAGCCCTGGACGCCTGCTTGGTGCAGGCCACGGGCGAGGGAGAGCGCGCCCCGGGGATGCACGGCCCTGCCCTGGCCATCAAGAGGTACTTCCAGGACATCCGCGTCTACCTGGAGGACGAGGGATACAGTGACTGCGCCTGGGAAATTGTCAGGCTGGAAATCAGGAGTCGCTTTCTCTTCATTTACAAGCTCGTAAGAAGACTCAGGAATTAACAGGAACCTGGTTTTCAGTGACTAATGTCCTAGCTCAGACTCTTTTTTTTTTTTTTTTTTTTCAACGTTTATTTATTTTTGGGACAGAGAGAGACAGAGCATGAACGGGGGAGGGGCAGAGAGAGAGGGAGACACAGAATCGGAAACAGGCTCCAGGCTCTGAGCCATCAGCCCAGAGCCCGACGCGGGGCTCGAACTCACGGACCGCGAGATCGTGACCTGGCTGAAGTCGGACGCTTAACCGACTGCGCCACCCAGGCGCCCCTGTCCTAGCTCAGACTCTTAATTGTTCATTTATTTCCAAAACGGTTATTTTTTGCTTCAGTTATAAAATAATTCGAATCATAGTTGGCGTATTTTTATCAGTAATGTTAAGCACGTCTATGCCCAGCTAGTTTCAGAATTGGAGAAAATGTAACTGGTGCCCTGGGGCTGAACCTCATTTTATAAAATGTTTATGTATATATTTACTTATATTAATTTATTATTCACTTTTATGGAATTTGCTCTCGTATGTTCTATTTTTATATATAAGTATTTTTACATTTTCATCTTTAATAAAAATGTGAGTTTTTTTACTTATTAAATTTAAGACATTTCTCTTCCTCTTTTTTTAAATTTCTCTGAGGTTCTTTCTAATTCTGCACACTAAACATAAAAATATGTGGTGCACTTCATTCATTCATTTATTGGCCTTGGGGATAGAGTCTTGATTATGGGTATGTAGTGTCTGTCCTTCTGGAACTTACATTAGAGCGAAGGACATAGGCATTAAAGAAGTAGTTGTGGGGCACCTGGGTGGCTCAGTCGGTTAAGCGCCCGACTTCAGCTCAGGTCATGATCTCATGGTTTGTGAGTTCAAGCCCCACATCAGGCTCTGTGCTGATAGCTGGGAGCCTGGAGCCTGCTTCGGATTCTGTGTCTCCCTCTCTCTCTGCCCCTCCCCTGCTCATGTTCTGTCATCTCTCAAAAATAAACAAATGTTAAAAAAAAATTAAAAATAAATAAAGAAGTAGTTGTAATGTAATTAGGTATTTACATTTGGGATCTGGGCTACACAGAAAGAAAAGATGCTCTGGCAGTGAGTTTCATGGGTAGCTGATTTATACTACCTTCAGTTTTCCCCAGGGAAGTAATATGAAGTATGAGACTGGAAAGATGAGCAGGTGTTTGGTAAGTATCACATGGAGGGCAAAATATCACAGGGAAGTTAAAAGGAGCTGCATAGGGAGGGAGTGGCCCAGTAGCAGGAAAGGGGCTGGTACTTCAGAAAGAGCGCAAAACACCAGAGTAGGTGGACTGTACCAACAGATGGAAAGTATGGCTTGTCATGACGCTGGAGAAATGAAAAGAAGTCCAACAATAGACTATGTTAAAGATGTTAGACTTTATCTTAGGATCCAAGGAAAGTGCCTTCAGGATTTAAAGCAAGAGAGCAGCCTGACCAGAGCAGGTGCAAGGAAATTCATTAGACTAGCAGTTCTCAAAGTGTGGTCTGTGGCCTGGGAAACCTGGGTGGCTCAGTCAGTTAAGCGTCCGACTTTGGCTCAGGTCATGATCTCACAGTTTGTGAGTTCGAGCCCCACATCAGGCTCTGTGCCGACAGCTCAGATCCTGGAGCCTGCTTCAGATCCTGCGTCTCCTTCTCTGTCTACCCCTCCCCAGCTCACACTCTGCCTCTCTCTCTCTCTCTCTCTCTCAAAAAGAAATAAACATTAAAAAAATTTTTTTAAAGTGTGGCCTGTGGGCCCCTAGAGGTCTCCAAGATACTTTAAGGGGATCCAGGAAATCAAAAATACTTTGGTAATAACATCCAGACATTATTTACTTTGTTTACCACATTAACAATTTGCACTAATGGTGTAACACCAACAGTGAATAAAACTGTTAATGCCCAAGTGTCAATCAAGGCAGTGTCACCAAAATGTGCCAGTAATTATTATATTTTTCACTGTAATATACTTGGAGCAACAAATAAAGCCAGTTTCACTTAATAATGTCCTTGATGAAATAAAAAGATTATTAATTTTATTAATAATAATAATAATTAAATCTTGACTTGTGAGTACACATCTTTTGAATATTCTCTGATAGTCTTTTAATATTCTGAGTGACAAGCACTTCTGCTGCATGCAAGATGATCGTTTTGAGGAAAACCATTTATATGATTGTTAGAGTTGCGAGCTAAACTAGCCACTCTTCGCAGAATCCGTTTGCACTTGAAAGAATGACAGACAGACAAAGCATGGTTACTCAGACTTAGGCATTTGACAAACACTTTCTCAAGATACTTACAAAGTGAATTTGTTACTTAAAGAAAAACATTAGTTTCCAATGATAACATTTGAGCTTTCAATAGAAAATTAAAATGGGGGGGGGGCAGCTGGGTGGCTCAGTCGGATGAACATCTGGCTCTGGATTTTGGCTTGGGTCATGATTTCATGGTTTGTGACTTCAAGCACCATGTCTGGCTCTGTGCTGACAACGTGCAGCCTACTTGGGATTCTCCCTCTCTCTCTCTCTCTCTCTCAAAATAAATAAGTAAACTTAAAAAAAAAAAGACAATTAAAATTTTGGAAAACCTATCACTGCAAACTTGACAACTTTTCAATACTTAAAAGACTTTTGTGATGACAACAATGGCGGTATTAACAAATAAATTACTTGGTTATAATAATTGAAATATATATAGATTTGTCATGTCAGAATATCTTAGTGAACAGATATTTTCATTTGGAAAATGAAAATGATGCATATATTACAAAATTATGCCTGGGTGAAAGAGATCTATTCAAAGAGCAAGTCAGATTGATGGGTTTTTTGTAATAGGCTTTTTAAACTTTATTGTTTTAGTTTTAGACTCCACATTGCAACTAATCCTTAAGAAA